>NC_086333.1:57381169-57981169 GCF_032445375.1 Bacillus rossius redtenbacheri
TGGCACCGCAAATTATCAAACAAATACAATCTTCGCATCTTCTGCAATCTTTCTGACTGGTGGTGACGACAACGCCAAGTTATTTACACAAAAAAATCTCGTAGCTAACCGGTGTTATTATTAAGCGTGTTTGTTTCAGCGAAAGTAGGCTCGTAGACAAATACAACTACGAAAAACTTTTCATATCCAAGGGTTGGATTTGAACCTATGAATTTAGGTTTAGCTAGTAAGCTAGTACACGTATCCATTGACTACGCCAGGTAGGTGGCATTCAGATTGGCTCAACGCACAAAAAAAAAAAATCGATGCGTAGCCGCCACATGCGTTAGAAGCGAACCTTTGACGAGAGAAGAATAAAATGTAGATACAAGAATGTGTGCAAGTCTGCTAGTGAGCAAGCATGCGAGTGGCGCAGGTTTTGTGAGTGCGCAAGTAAGCGAGTATGGAAGTGCGCAAGCTTGCAAATTCACAAGTATATGCAAGCGGCGCAAGTTCTATAGAGTTGGCCGAAAATGCGAGTGCGCAAGTATGCTAGTGCAGATGTGTGCGATTTTGCAAGTGTGCGAGTGTGTAAGAGTATGCGAATGTGAAAAAAAAAGCATGTGTCAAATACACAAGTGCGCAAGGAAATCTATGTGTGCGAGTGTGCAAGTATGAACTCCTGTTCGTTGCACTTTTTGTTGCCTTCTTAAGCGTTACACTTTGGATGAGTCGTCGAGTCGAATAAACCTATACCTGTTCTTAAAAAGAAATACACTTCTCGACTTCCATTTCGCGCTCTTCCCAGTGGCTCACTTCGCCGCAGTCCGGTCGCCGCGAGATTACCGCTAAGTGGGTCTTACTTCGCTCGCCGCCCCGCCGGCGCCTCTGTCACCGTCTTAATTACCCCGGGAGACGGCTCTGCAGGTAATCCCTTCTCGCTGTTGTGCCATTAAATGCGGCTTCCCGTAATTAATACAATTTTTTTTTACGGAATGTCACAGAGGGAATCCGGGGAGCGTTTCGTAAATCCTCTTGCGGGAAAAATTTGCAAGCCGAGGAAGCTTTTCTGATTTCATTTCGTGGCCGAAATGATTTTTTCCTCTTAAATTCATAATCCCACAAAATAATCTCATTTAACGTAGACGATTACCTAGAACGATCGAAAAACAAAATTACTTTTTTTCTAAATTCCCCCCCCCCCCCCCAACTGAAAAACGTGACTTCAGAATCATTCAATGATGAATCAAATTGAATGTATGTGTGGTAGTTGAACAGCACTTTACTCGAGCAGGCACGAAAGCTACGGAGATCAGATTTGGTTACTAGATAACAGCTTAATTCAAGCTTCACGCTCTGGTACACAAATAAGTTAACGTATTTTCTTCCCTTTTTGACTTCTGTTACAGTTTACCACCTGTCCGGTTTGCATATTTTTAGGGCCATGTAATTTTCGCGGAAAAAAATCTGATCGCTTGTTGGACTGCAACAAGGTATGCACACTCCAGCGGGTCCTCCTTCGTTATTAGCGGCCGTCTGTGAGGTAACAGATAAGTAGAGACCTGCAAAATTCGCGGATTCATTCGGTGATAGGCTAGAATTCAAACACATATACCTCTTAGATAATTTTGCTATTGGCTTACTGTTCATCTGGACGAATCTCAACCAGTATAAACCCTCAATCAAAGAAGGATAGAATCACAGACAAACCAGCTGAGACGACTTACAAGTCGGCAGCCAATGAACTTGCGTTATTTGCCCGAGTGTACAGGAGTATGTGCAATCTATCCTGAAGGCCATCGAAACCGCGAATTTTGCAGGTCTCTACAGATAAGTAATTGCCTTATTTTGGCCTGGGCATTCAGGAGCGTCAGCTTTCAACACTGAATTACTGCGATTCGCGTGCCAACTGTAGATATGTACCTGGAAGAAACTCAACAAATCGTACAACACACAAGCGATGCTACAGTGTTTTAACTCACGGCAATTCTCGAAATCCTTCCGCAAAAAATACACTGGGTCATAGATATGATTCAGTAAAATTAATTGCACTTTATTTTTCGTTTCTTGTCATTTGAGGCGTGTCAAAAAACCCACGAATTGATAAAAATGCCATTTAAGTTAATGATAGTATACACTTCTAGCATTTTTCAATTAATAACGCGTATTTTGCAATTATGTACATATAAGGTATGAGCTGAAATCGGATTAATTAGACTAGAAAAAAGGAGGAACTAGGGTTTATTTTCACTATACAAAAGCCTATTACAGGCAAGAAGTTATAAATTGAACATACTATCCAAAAAATGAACAAAAAATCAATTTCTATTCCACTGCGAAGTCTAGAAGAACTAATTTCATGGTGTTAACATGAACAGTGATTTGACACACTCGTAATTTAATAAATTATATTTATAAAGATACCTTGCGAATCTTCGGCCGATACAATAAAAAAATTACCATCATAAATCCCCGCCCGAAGGCTTCAATTTGCTAGCATTTTGACGAGATTATAAGTTTTTTAAAGCTAGGTATATATCGTTCAAAGTATGAGTAAGAAACACGTGTCTGACTCAGAAACGTAGAAAACTAAGGTTATGAACAAAAGTTTTCCTCATGTTATCCATTTGAATAGGGTAAATATCTAAAATAAACTTAGCGTAAATGTTGGTGATGATGTTTTACAGGTAAAACTCTGTAGCTGAGAGGCATAAGGGCGGAGGACTTGTTTCAGAAAATCAACATCCCGCTTTTGGTTCTTAGCTTCGCCCTTAGTGATTATGTGGGTACAGACCCCGAAGCCTTAAAATACTGCCGTACGTACACGGGAGACCTAAGCGGAAACATACTTTGCTATCTTAGATGATATTTTTTATTATATCTTGCAATATGTGTCATAATTATTTTCACGACAAGATATACACAACGCAATTTCGAGTATAATCTAGTATTAGAGAACAGGCTACAGCATGTAACATTCTGGAGAAAATAATTGATTATTTCACTTGAGCGACAATAGCTTACGTAATAAAACAGGAATTTTAATCTGGCAAGTTCAGGATTACGGCCGTTTCGCATTAAAGACTTTTCTGATTATTGAACTTCAATATAGTTTTAGCGATGACCAAAACAAATTAATACACTCTGCAATTATATTTTAAAAAATCCTCAATTGCAAAAGAAAACGCGATAAATTCTGAGAGCGAACTGAAATCGAGGACAGCGCAGTTGTACATTCTGGCAGTCGGAGTCAACAAACGCGCGATTGTATCTGAAAAAAAAATTCTAACGCGAATGCGCCGAAAATTAGAGTGTGTAATTAAAGAGCACTGATATCACACTATAGAACACGCATGTTGATTTTAAAAAGAGGCATTGGAGATTTTGAAACGTAGTGAGTGCCAGTAGAGTATTGACCTAATTAATAGAGATCATAATTGGGGGGGGGGGAGGGTATCCCTAAAAACATGGTGCATGGATAAGTCCGTTTTTCCACTTGCCAGGTTATCGAACTCGTATAGGTTTTTATTTTTTGAAGGGGAGATGGGCGAGTGATGTATAGCCAGGTTATGTTGTCTGTCGAGCCTTAAGGTTAAATAATACATCTGCTTTCAAGAGGTAAGACGTCAGGACGTGGGTATTTGCAATTTTTGTCACGTAATAATTGAAGTGAAAATCTGCATGGTAGTTATAATAAATCTCAACGCTTATTCCTTTGCTGATGTGATATCTTTGTGCAACTATTTTTGCGATTCTTCCTAGCTAGTTCCTTTGTGCCGCTAAGGTTTGTTTTGCTAACGAGTTGTTAACCAGAGTGAACCTAAGGGGTATTAGTCCTCGCCATTTTGCAATTTTAAATATTTTTTCACCGTTTGCAATAAAGCTTCCGTGCTAATTTTTTTTGTTGTTGTTCACATGGCATAGGTCTTAGCTTTGGCTGATTGTCGAAATCAACACTTGTGAACCGGTATCACGATAGTTGTAGTCATCGGCGTGAAATAATAAGTTATTTCCTCGTGGTACTTACAGACTAGAGCCTGTTAGTAAACATGTGGTTGCAACAACTACCTATAGAGGGCCTGAGAGGGATAATTTATACTTTGGCATGCCGAAAATTGGGATAAATAGTTAAAAATTGGAATTATGACAAACAAATATGCAAACATCCAAGATGGAGGGGCCTAATCCTACTTAAATTCAGAACAGACAACTTCTTCATAGGCTGATACCTCCACGTCTGTGACGCAAGCTGTGGCGGAATTTTCAAAACTGAAGACCGCGTGGTATTGCAGTGGAACCAGTCACCGGCTGGCCCGAGCACACCGAACCACACAAAGGCATTATCCTGGCCACAAGACCACAATGCTTGTCACGGCGAGGACAGATTCTGCACCGGGGCCACGTCTCATTAGCGCTGTTGTAAGGGGTGGAAGCCATTCACGATAGGGATGGACGCGAAAAGAGGGACGAGGGTCGGTGCCCGGGCCAATAAGTGCGCGTGGAAACCCCGCCGGAGGACAAAAGGGGGGGGGGGGGGCGCCCCGCCCGTCCGTGGCCTGCGACTCGCTTGAATCGAAATCGCGCTTTTGTTGTCCCAGCGGTTCATGAACCTGACCGAAGTTTAACAAATGTCCTTATCCTCGGAGAGGGTATAGGTTGTCAAGGTTATGGCATGCTGTGCCGTAGATCGAGTTGCAGTCTACGTCGCCATCACCTTATTGCCTACGTCTAAAAATTTGCGGGAAATAGTTGCTTGACCAACTAAGTATGAATTATAATTCTCGTCGTTAAACCATACGCATACGGTGTGCAGTGCTTCAGAAGAACCTACTATGCGATTTGAAAACTACGAAAGATACCCGAATCGGTATGTTTACGAAAAGCATTTAGGAATACGCCGAGGGTGGTTGTGTAGTTCTGTTTCTGTATTTCGTTTTTAAACTGTATTTTTTGAATTTATTGTGAAAATGGCTGAAACGCGTGTTTTCAGAATAATTTTTACGCATGAAACGCCTAGATTTTTAAAAACACTCAAGGGAATTGCATTACACTTATATCTTCATTCGTCCGCCATATAATGTCATGGTTACCTCTCAGATCTCAAAGGTGTCCTATTCACGACGAGAAGACTGCGCGTCAGTTCAGTGATTTGCGCTTAGAGGCGGTACCGCGCTAGAAGCACCAGCGAGTGTCGCAGCTATCATCCCGCCTCACTAACACACATGCACATCTGACTAGGAAACCCCTTAAACACAGTCACGCTCATAAAACACTGTCCTCCTTTAAGACTGTTTCCACAAATACAGGGATCACACTTGAACCAATGTTTTGGGTGCTCCGCAAACATGGCGCAGATCATCAGGTGGTCAAAAAGCGTATTCACGCTGTCACCTAAAGTGTCTATGTGGTAATGTTTGGCCACCCCCTGATTATATCACTTGATAATGTTTTGTACGCTGGAATACCTAATGCAGTAGCAGAGTGTCCACAAAAAACTTTCTTGATAAAACTCTAACACTAACACTGACACTCTAACACTGGTGTGTCTAGAAGCATGAAATATTGCATAAGAGTTCCTTATATAACGCAAGGTAATCACTAAGAAAGGATTTTTGAAAATTAATTCCCTAATAGGTTAAATATGTGATGACAGTTTGTATGGAAGTGTGTCATTTTTAATGTTAGATGTATGGAAATTGGTGTTTGAGTTTCTATTTATAAAGAAAAATAAGTTCTATCAGCGTTTTATTTTCATCAAAAATGAGGAATACTTTCCCATCGGCCTTACGGCTTTTTTACAGTTTTTTTATTGGTTTTTAAAAGAATAAGTGTTTATAAATAAAAAATAAGAGTAACTTATATTTAGTTTAAAGAAAAATATTTAAATTTTTCGCAGCAGTCATTGCTTAGCATCTTCTGCTTCCGTCACATGAGCTCACTAAAAGTGTACTAGACTCATTTGCGCCACTGTTTCGCCTCAATACAAGACAAGAGCTTGTCATTCTACAACGTCCTGCTGGTATCTTTCAGGATGAAATGTAAACGACGTTATGAACGTCACTGAAAACATCTTTTTTTCTGCCATGGCTCGTGACTATTGGCATTTATTTTTCGCAAAAACATATTTGAGAATAACTACGCTGTAGCATTGTCTGTATTCCTAAGTGGGGGAGTTTCCTTTAGATACATGTCTACTGTAAGCAGACCGATCAAAGTAGTTCAGCGCGGAAGAAAACGCCTCCTGAATGGCTCCGTCTATTGGAGCAGTGATTTCTCTTGCAGACGGCCGCCAAACCTGAAGGAAGAAACCATATTGCAGTTTAACGAGTGGCTGGATTTTTTTTTTCGTGAAAAATGCGTGCCCATACTGGTGACTTAGTAATCAATTTGACTAAATGAAAGGTGGTAGCTCCGAAATCCGATTGTCTGATATAAATAATTAATTATTTCTCATTTGAAAGTGCCATGACTATAATTCAAATAATTTCACAATTAATAAATTTTTCGTTAGTCATTTTTAAAAATTAGCTCTAGTTAATAGAGAAAACACCTGAATTTCCTTTATAAATATGTGTGAATGAACAAATTAAGAGTGCTCTATTTTTGGTGAAAAAAGAAAATTATTAAACAACATTTGTTGTAGTATATTTAATAGTAACAGTTAGTTTGAAACTTTTGAACCTTTTTGCTAAGTTGGAATATTTGTATGCTCTGTAGATATACTAATTGTTCTTTTTTTATATTACATTTGTAATTTTTATTTAGTTTTTAAAATACGTTTTCTTTAATTATTATTGCTTAAAATTTTAGTTTTGAAAATAAAAAAATACTATTAGTTAATTCAAAATATTTTTTAAGCATTATGCATTAATAAAGGGATATATACTACATATTATAGTAAAGCATTTTTAAAACTAATTTACTTATTTTAATAGGTAATATTTTTTACTAGAAACGCAAATGATGCACCATATTTACTGTTCATTAGTATATTTTTTAATATCATGTTTCCAAAGTGTAATTTGTATCAAACTATCACGAGAATTGTATTACTCTTGCATTAATAAACTATGCATAAAAAAACTAACGATTTGTAAAATACTACAAATTACTTTCACTTCTGCCGACAGTGAAAGTTCAAATTTAATTTTTAAGGGCTATGCCTACGGTATAACACTTACAATGATAAAAAAATCGAAAATCTCATGAAATTCCCATAATGTAAACTGAAAATCGTCTGCAGCAAGCAGATTGTATTAAACCCCTCCCTCTCGTATTCCAGACGTGGCACAAATGAGAGCGGGAAACCAGCGTTTAAACGGTCTGTTCAAACTCGGTGCGACTTCAAACATCCCCGCACGTGTTTGCACGACTCTCATTAATGCGCTCGCTATTCAGCCGGCGCCTCGCGAACGTGTTCTCGCCGTTCGCTGGCCCAGGGCCAGCAACATTAACAACTGAAACTCTCTCTCCTCTCGTCTCGCTCGTCGCGAGGATTTTTTTTAGTGCGGTTGCCGGCCCTGGTTTTGAACGCCACGTCTGGAATGATAAGGGACGTATAATATTCATTGACCTCGAGTCACAAGCCCGAACAATCCGCATTCGTGCATCTTAAATATTTTTTTTTTTAAATTGCAACATCGTAGCTCTCGGTGTACGACATTTGGTAGGAGCAATCTCGTGACCGAAACGGAAGTCTCGTGGAACGGAAACGCGTAACCTCGGTGCTGCCATCTGTGGCGGATGGCGCGAACAGAAGTTCACAAAGACAAAGAAAAACTGTTTGGTATTAACTCTTTAGTGAATTTTTTAACAAGTTGGGCAGTATTTCAATAAAATTCCGTTGTCGAAAATCAGGTCCAAAACCGTGATTTAGTAATTTTTTCTCAAGTATTTTTCGCTTTCATCGGAACGATATCGTTGTTCTAGAGGTGGGTTGCGCGTATATTTATGACGCTTGGTATGATTTTTAAGAATTCAACGTTAAATTTCGTGTCCAAAATGTCACATTGTAACATAAGAACATATGAATTTGCTCGTTACCGAGGTTAACTGTTACACATCTCTGGCGGGTACTGAAAGACTCGCTCAATTGCATCCCCCCCCCCCTTTTTTTTCTAGATGTTGTAGGAACCAAAAGTTTGGTTAGGCTAGGTTCTGTTACATAAATAAAATTCTTACGAAAATGAGACTTTTTTCTGAGAGGGTAGGTTTTCGCACATCTTGGTGATCGGAACTAAAATAAAATTTTGTGAATGTTAGGTCGTGACATTTAAATTTCTTTAAATTCTAAAGAATAATTAAATCTCGCAAGAAATTTTTCTTTACGAACGCGAGTTGTAAGAGCTAACGGCGAACTTCGGACATATTCGTGATTGATCGGGGGTTGGCGAAACTTAATCTTCCTGATTAATTATAGTGTTCCCGTTTAATCGGGGACATGCTGAGGAAAGAAAAAGGCTACAATTCCGATTGGGCTGTGATAATTGTGTACGTATGTATCAACAAAAACATTACTTCATTCAGATATACATATGTTAATCATATTCTGAAATTTATAGTTGTAACTGCTACTGTAGTGTTATGCAGAATAATTTTTTTTAGTGTTTAATCGAGTTTTCTTTAGTTCGTATAATGTGAGACAAATACCAAATGTAATATTTGCAAGTTAATTACTGCTTGTCTCACTAGAAAATTTCGTACTGTAAATTTTATTATTAGTGTCGTAAGTACTAAGTCATCATTTTCTGGTGCTTCAAACGGTGCTTGAAGTGGTCAGATCGCGTGCCTCCCGGTGTGAAGCCGTTATTGATGTGTAACATCTTAGCTCTCGGTATACGGCTCTGGTAGGTGTTATTTCGTGGATGGAACGGAAGTCTCGTGGAACGGAAATGTGTAACCACGATGCTGCTATCTGTGGTGGATGGCGTGAACCAATGTTCACAAGGCCAAAGGGAAACTTTATAGTATTAAATGTTTAACGAAAATCAACAAGATGGGCAGTATTTTATTAAAAAATTCTTGTCGGCAATCATGTCCAAAACCGAGGTTTACGAATTTTTTTTCAAGTTTTTTTTTTTCCCGCTTTTATACATGTAGTTTGAAATGTTGGTCTGCTAATCAAATTATTCACTTTTTTACGTAGCTGCTCTGGCAGCATATTATAGCGGTGGGTGCGAAAACTACGCGTGATTCATATCAAGAAATTTAGTTGAAAACACAATTTTTGTATGTATTTATCACGCTCGGCATTATTTTAAAGAATTTCGTTTCCGAGGTCCGTATTATAAGTGTATTTGCAACACAAGAACACGTGAATTTACTCGTTACCGAGATTAGATGTTACACATCGCTCAAATTCTTTTTCTTCAGCTAATTTTTGCGGCATATTGATTAAACTCCCAAAACATTGGCTGAAATGTAGTGATTTTGCATTGTGGAACAGTTTTAAATGATTTTTTTTTTTTTAACGGCGGATTCACGGTTCGAACTCAACGATTTCTAACCATCTTCAGGTGTTTTCAAATACCATTTTCACAATTTTTTTTGGACGGAACAATTTGGCGAATGCGAGGTTAAAAAAATGCCTTCAACTACGTCGCAGCTTGCCGTCTCCTGACAGTTCGCAACTCCATGGTTTTAACCTCCCCTTTCCTCCCTACGTCCGTGGAATGAAAGTTGCATACGCTCCTGACAAGGCAGTCCGTGTTCGTTTCCAGGCTGGGGTCACACAATGTTTTTTGACGTGATAACTTCTAATAAATCGATGAACGCCGGCTGCACGCACGAAAAAGTGTCCCGTTACGCGCATTGTTCCGTTTCGCTGTGTCCCGTTACGCTCATTGTACGCTTGCGCCGCACAGACAGAAGTGAAAACTTAAAACTTTGTTTATAAATGTGTAATACAAAATAATTTCTACGTCAAATGTACGTAAGAAAATGAATCTGATCATTAGTATACTTTCAAGTATTTATTCTTTTATGATTAAAAAAAGTGGCATCTGTCAGCGAGTGCAGTAATAATAGGTTATGTTATATATTTGACTACAGTTTATTTATATGAAAACTTGTTCATAATTATATTTATTCTTTATAGCTAAACGCCAGTTTTTAAAATTAATTACAAGTCATCTACACGTGAACTATTTCGTCGACTGTTTATAAAGTGAAGTGAAAAGTTAATGTGGTTTTCATTGCTTATTACAACAACAATTTCGGCAATAAAGGTTAATTATTCTTGCATTTTAAAAATCTGATTACTAGTATAATTTCAAATATTTATTCTTTTATTATTAAAATATAAAATGATTCAATTTTATTCATAAAAGTATGCAATCATTTCATCAATGTTTTGTTATGACGTTGTCACGTTAAACTATCGTCCGTAAACCGACTTTACAGACAACCAATTTTTTTTTTTTCGCAACTAGTATAAACTTGGTGGACGTTCACGTGAGGTGGTGGGGTTTCTCGGAGGACTTACGTTTACATTCGCCAATTGATTCCGTCGCTGCTACGTACCCATCTCATTACCACGCGTGCACTAGTCAGTGTGGCCGTAACGACAGCTCTGTCCCTGTGACAGGGAAGCAGGCTTCTACGAGTGCCGTCTCATTCCATCCATGCTGACCCTGCCTGTATACACTGCATGTGCAATAAACTTTAATAAACTAACTAATAAATACTGCGAATTAATTGTAGTTCGCTTTTTATACCACCAGAAAACTAAAGTCACGTACGTGTGTTCCAATGCAATAAGAACATAATATTTGTAAGTGCGTCTAATATAATAATACATCGGAATTGATATACACAACTTATTTTATCTTACACAACACTTCCGTTTCCTTCTGATCTTGTTGAGCCCAGGAATAAATCATTCCTAAAAATGTGGTTTTTCGACTTTGGTTTTACGTGTGCAAGGTGTATATATAGCTTGACGAAGCGCTGCAAATGGAAACCCAAGCATGCTTTACTTTGAACCCCAACTATCTACATAATAAACATTTAAGTTTTTTATTATATATCCTTAACAAGAACAATTAATTTAAAAAATTCGAAGTGTAAATGTGTGTTATTTCAAAATTATTACATATGTTTTTTTTCTTTTAGTTAGCAAGTTAGACGTCCAAACCAATAATATTTTTTGTAGTAATTTCACCAAATTGTGTGTGCCAGCTACTGAATGTAAAAGTAATAATTTTTTTTCCAGGGAAGCTTTAATGTTACTTTAACTTGCGTAAAGGTGAAAGAATAAATAGATAAATGATAATTGTGTATATTATCTTCTAAATAACCTGTGTGAATTATTCATTCCAGCTGGTTATGCAGCATCTCTCATCCTTATATTGCAAAGTGCAATCTAATGGACATTTACTTTCTCTCTTACCCATGTACGGTGTCTGGTATTAGCGCAGTTCTTGTTTCAGTGTTCTCTGTTGCCATATATACACCAGAGAGAAAAATCATTTTAGACATAAGTTAGTAGGGTAGTAACAATTTATAAAAAATGTATCTGAAACATTTCATTTTGTAAACTATCATTTGGAATGAGAATTTTGAAAAAAACATTTCTTGTTGTATTTCATCTAGAGTATCATCTTATAATATTATTATTTCCAAATGAGTAGAAATCGAAAGACGCCATCTTGGTTTCAGTTGTTTTTGTTACCAATTTTTATAATCTTTATTATTAAAAATGTTTGCTCTTTTGAGCATAACACAACTTTAATGGAATTACTTGTTATTAATACAGACCAACTGCCACAAATAGTTTCTCCTGTGAAATAATAATATTGATGTTTAGCATTGAATTTTTTTTTCAGAATGACTACAACTGTGATATTACTGTCAACAGACATTGAGTTAAGGGTTAAAAAAATAAAGCGTAATAGTAAAAAAATATTAAAACTTATTATAGTTAAATATGGTGTACAAAATGAGATTTTAAATGTTTGGTAGTTACAGTCTGGTAACAGTGTACGTCATTTACTGTGTAGGTACTGCAATCTAAGCGTGAGAGAGACTATTGTTAACTAAATTGCTTGTAAACATGCTTTCTTAGGCGAAAGTCGGATACCAAGCCTTTCCGCAGTGAGTAATGAGATTGTTTGACGATCATCGCTCACTGCTGTGAATAACTCCGCAGTACTCCTGTAGGTTCTTGAGATGATGTATTTTCCTGTGTTTTCTCCGCCACGCCTGTTGTTGATATTTATCGCACGTCCGGAGCAACGCGCATGAATTATGCTCCCCTTTTTGCGGTGTATCTTTGCAATTAGCATAGACCACGGCTTCTAGAAATAGCGGTCCCATTTTTCTTTCTTCCAACCCCCTGTGGTGCTTTATAATCTCGAGAGTGGCGAGTAGGCAGTAAATATCGCACGTTCTTTGAATTATTATTGCTGCGGGGAAGATTGATTTAACATGGTATCTTGGACAGTGACGCCGATGCTGGTATACGCTGATTGTCGTTAAAAAAAAACTTTAGGAATGGACAGAAAATATGAAAGCAAAAAAAAGCTGATATTGTTCTTTAAGTGATTCATGAAATGGGAAATGCTGATTACAATATCTTGGACATACGCTTTGCAGTTTTGCACTGTTTATCATGGGAAAAAATTTATGAATGCAAAATAAGAATAAAAAAATGAAAACATAAACCCACAATAAAAGCCTAATCAGCTGATGTCAAAGATACCTATAAACCCAGCTATGAATCTAAATATTATTATGGACAACACAATGACCACAGCATAGACAAACACATTAAAACTAAATCAGAAAGCACAAGAATTCCTTGGAAGGAATTTAGTCATGAAAAAATAATAACAGCACAGACCAACACAGTGGGTTAGTAACAGTAAATCTAGAAAGGCAACAAAACTTGGACAACGAAGCAAATACACGAACACAACGAAGATAAACATATATTATGGTCAACACAACGATGAGAACACCGACGAAAACAGTAGAATTCCTATGACAAAACAGTTGCGACGTTTCGGGAACTGGCATGTGTTCTCTTTATCAGACTCTGGAAAACAGGAAGTTTATATATGTTCGACCTCCTCCCCTAGCACAGCCAATGGCAGGCGAGAGGGCTTCGCTGATTGACTGTACATCTAGCAATGACAGGCGAAGGCTCCGCTGATTGGCCGGGCACCTATGGGCTTATGTTATTGCCTGGTGTATTGCAGTGAGGGTTGTTGGTTTGCAAGTGATTTCTGTGGTAAATAGGTTTCTTTTTAATTTAAAGGTATCCATATATTTTTAATTCCATACTATGTTTTGACTGATCATATTGTAATTGCTGATAATAAATGCTGGTACCTTTAATTTCCTTTTAATTGAGTGTTCATCCTGTATGACTGGTGAAGTATTGTCCCAGAGTATTATATGGCTGTTGTCCCAGGCAAGTCTATATTTTTAAATTTCATCCTTCTTTATGTCATCTGTGTGTTGTTTAATGCGTGCGGAAAGGGCACTGTCTGTTTCTCCGATGTAAATGCAACAACATTCACAGAGGATCTGATAAACACAGTTCTTACATTGCAACTTATCTATGGCTGGTTTTACTCTGGTAACCATGCTTATGATAGTTAGAATTTAATTTGAAAACAGTAGTCTGTGTTTGTTTCCCAATCGTCTTATTTTTTCCCCGAGAGGCCATGAACATAGGGAATAACCAATGAAAAAATTTGGTTTATCTGTAGAATTTTATTTTGCTCAGTGATTTGGGATTTATTTCATGCCATGTCAAAGTCACATGCCACTTTTTCGTGGCGTCGTGCCGCGTCTGAATCTGTGTCTATTGCTTACACGCAGGTCAACAACTATCACGAAAAAAAAAATTGGTTGTTTATAAAGTCGGTTTATGGACGATAGTTTAGCGTGACAACGTCATAACAAAACATTGATGAAATGATTGCATACATTTATGAATAAAATTGAATCATTTTTATTGAATTATCACTATTTTGTAAGGATACAAAGAAGGAGTGAAATGAAATCTACAATTTAATTGATAAATTTACTTTTATTTGCACTCATTAATTCAAATATGTTTATTACTTTAACGAAGAGATTATTTTAACTATAACTTTTATACATGTTTGCTATTTAACTTCTTCCAATCTGTGTTATTCTGTTAATGATAGGACGATGATAGGAAAAGTATAGGAAACGAATGGGAGTGTTTCAAGTTTAATGTGCCTCAGAAAAAAGTCAAATCGATGGTTGTTCCAATCGAGTGGAAGAGAGATAGATCCGGCGCAAGCGTACAACGAGCGTAACGGGACACAGCGTAACGGGATACTTTTTCGTGCGTGCAGCCGGCGTTCATCGATTTATTAGACGTCACGTCAAAAAAAATCACGTCGTGTCGTGCCTCGTTCTGCGTGTGCCCGGGGTCTAACTGGGCTGTTCTTCGACAGGAGCAGCGTGCAGCTACCCTCTTCGGAGTGTGAACACGCGCAGCGAGTCGATCATCCCCTCCCCCCCAAACCAACCAACCAATCCCCACCCTCCTGGCCGAGCAGAAGGCAATTTTGCTTCCCATCGCCACCGCCTCCCGCCTTTCCCGCTGATGGCCATCGTCGGCGACGGTGATCAAGGCCCGACGCGGCCTTCAGCTGGGGAGCAGGTCTCAGCCCCCTCGTTCCACCGGAGTGAGCCTGCGCCATCTGCGGTTCCCGCGCGAGCCATAGAACAAAGAGGGAGATGTAGAATCGCGACTATTAAGGACGGTTATTCCACGACGTTCGGGCGAGGTCGCCTTTTTTTTGGGACGCAACCGTGACCCACCTCGCGGGCCGCTTTCCGGAACGTGTCCGAACCGAGTCCCAGAAAAGGTGACGGAAAGGCGAACCGTTTTAATCAGCGGTGCCCTGCGCGAGGCTAGAAACGTGTTCCAACGCACATCAAAGAACGTTCGGCAACCACAGATACAATTTTTACGTAAAAATTCCTAGAGATAGCAGCAGCGACGTACGAATTTAAATGGAGTTGTTCTAGTTTTTCTCAAGTACATTTTAAGATACGATTATTTCTTCTTATGACCATTCAAATGTACAAAATGTGTTCCATGATAGTTTAGATACCATAAAGTTTCATTTGGCACACCAGTACGTTTGGTACGTCCCCCGATTTTCACGATATTGAATTTATGTACCTACGAGTTAATGGCGCCAGACGCGGGTTCGCCATCTGGACGAAATCGACAAAAAAGTGAGCTTTGCGCATGTGCAGAATTTGGGCACCAGATCGGCAACGGATAGGGCACCAAAATCTGTTCTCTAAAAATAAGGGACTGGCCCTGTCCTATCGTGGAATACGGCGAGGGTACAGGTTTAGCATATTCACAACACCTAAACCCTTATTTGTGTGTCTTGGAATACCGGCCTCACAGTGCAAAATGTAACCATGTTCAAGCGACGTGTGATGCTATCTGTAGGGTGTGTCCATTACTACTTAAAAAAAAAAAAAAAAACTCGGGTGGGAGGTTGAAATCCAGTGTGTTTATTTAAATATAATTTAATTACTTATCGACTGCATAGTAGAAGAAAATTTGAACTTGAAAAAGAAATTAATAGTGTTTTGAAATAAAAAAAAACAGTTTCTATATAAATGAGTTAGAAATGCAGTATTTATGGTATGTCACGCCACAAAATATGTAGATACCAAAATAAAATGAATAAATTTTTTTCTGATTTGTTTGCCTGAAAAATAGCTAACGCAATACATATTACAATCAAAATGCATGTAGCTATGTTAGTGATATATTATGAATTCTGCTATCTAGCGGGTGGGGCTAAAACTAGTTCAAAAACTAGGTCTCAGTCTCGGCAGTTGGAGTTTCTCCTCCGTGCTCTCGGCCACACGTCTCCAGACGCACGAGGGGAGACATTTCGGCACCAGGCGTCGGCGGTGGCGTCGTGGAGACAAACAGCAGCTGGTTTGTTCGGGGCAGACGTCATCGCGCAGGCCGCAATGCTTCAAAGACAACCGAGGACGGGCGTCGCGAGAGAAAGAAACCCGTCACTCGGCAAACACCCGCGGCGTCGCTTCTCCAACGTGTCGCGGACCTGCCGTCTCTGGCAACTAGGCTTTACTAACCAAGGTTTTTTGACGTGACGACGTCTAATAAATCGATGAACGCCGGCTGCACGCACGAAAAAGTGTCCCGTAACATACATTGTCCCGTTACGCTGTGTCCCGTTACCCTCATTGTACGCTTGCGCCGCATCTAGCTCTCTTCCACTCGATTGGAACAACCATCGATTTTACTTTTTCGAGGCACATTAAACTTGAAACACTCCCATTCGTTTCCTACTTTTCCTATCATCGTCATATCCTCAACAGAATAACACAGATTGGAAGAAGTTAAATAGCAAACATGTATAAAAGTTATAGTTAAAATAATCTCTTCGTTAAAGTAATAAACATATTTGAATTAATGAGTGCAAATAAAAGTAAATTTATCAATTAAATTGTAGATTTAATTTCACTCCTTCTTTTTTTATCCATACAAAATAGTGATAATTCAATAAAAATAATTCAATTTTATTCATAAAAGTATGCAATCATTTCATCAATGTTTTGTTATGACGTTGTCACGTTAAACTATCGTACGTAAACCGACTTTACAGACAACCAATTATTTTTTATAAATGGATTTCTGACAGGAACATGAATGTCTTTAGTCTTCCAGGTTAGAATTGGCTGAGGATTCGACAGCTTACAACTCGTAAACTATGAAAGCTACACAATCAGAGTAAATAAATCTTAGTAAATATATCAGAATTTGCTTGTGGTCGTTGCGTATGACTCACCCGGTTAACATTTGCATTGATGACGTAATGAGCGTTGGTGGGGAGCGTCGAAGTGAAGTCATTGAGACCTGTAACTCCGAAAGTAATACACCTAATTGCGTGATTTAAAGTTTAAGTAGCTAGTGGGCAAGCTCTGAGGGGTGGAATAAATATAAAGTTTCTAACTTTCCTTTTGGAGCCATTAATCGCAAAACTAGGTTACGTTGGAGAAAAGAATGAAAACAAGCGATATCGCCCGATCAGCAGCAATTAAAAATCCAGAGAAGTGTCGTAGGTATTGAACGAGTAAAAAATTAGCAGAGATAAATGAGCCAGTGGGTCAAAACAAGCCCCCGAATGAGCACGAAATTTGCGCTTGAGCGAGCCTCATTATTGGGAGCCTCTGCGAAGTACAGGTTTTTGGTGTCGCCATTTTCTAGTGGGGCCACGCGATCGTCAATATGACGTTTATCGAATTCACGTCAAAAAATAGAGCAGCAACAATTTTGTTAAATTATTTTTTTTCATACATAACATTCTCGTTTAGAGCGATGGAAATTCATGAAACAAACCTCTGGCGGATGTGGTCCAAAATACAGCCTACACAGAGATTTTATAAAAATAAAATTTAAATAAAATATCACATTATTCACTAAAATAGAATATTATTAAAATCTGAATTTAACATACAGTCAAATTTTAAAAAAAGAGAGTAACATGCATGGAACCATAATAGATGTGTAAAATGAAGAGAAATAATAAAATCTGGTACTGCATTTTCTTAAACCAATAAAATTTTAAGGTTGAAAATTGTTTAGTTGATAAAACTGATTGTACACGTAAAATAGATTATTATTAAAATTTTGGAATCATAACAGATTGTTTGATATAAAAACGCGTGAATAATGTTGCAGACAACAAATCTAAATTTATCAATAAATCATCACAGCCTCTTAGTAATTTTTTTCCACGTAATATTTTTGGTAAATAATTTTAAAAATATATATTTAATTTGTAATTTCAGATCGAATATCAAATCATTCATGAATATATAATATAAAGTTGTTCACGAAATTGGAAGAATATTTTTCGGTATACTCTCAGACCCCCTCTCGTGAAAATACAAACAGTCCTACGAAGTGGGATCAATCAAAGAGCTGATAACTGATGTTATTTAACGGTCACCAGTCTCTACTGCAGATGTGTCGCGTGTCTCGAGCCACCCGACACTTCTGCAGGCTTGCAAGTCTCTCCCAGCGCGCGGCACGCAGTCACAGACGGGCCTCGTCCGGGCAGCCTCTGTCACTAGCCCTGAGATTTAAAAAAAAAAGTCAAATCGATGGTTGTTCCAATCGAGTGGAAGAGAGAGAGAGATGCGGCGCAAGCGTACAAAGAGCGTAACGGGACACAGCGTAAAGGGACACTTTTTCGAGCGTGCAGCCGGCGTTCATCGATTTGTTAGACGTTGTCACGTCAAAAATTGGTTGTCTGTAAAGTCGGTTTACGGACGATAGTTTAACGTGACAACGTCATAACAAAACATTGATGAAATTACTGCATACTTTTATGAATAAAATTGAATCATTTTTATTGAATTATCACTATTTTGTATAGATACAAAGAATGAGTGAAATGAAATCTACAATTTATTTGATAAATTTACTTTTATTTGCACTCATTAATTCAAATATGTTTATTACTTTAACGAAGAGATTATTTAACTATAACTTTTGTACATGTTTGCTATTTAACTTCTTCCAATCTGTGTTATTCTGTTAAGGATAGGACGACGATAGGAAAAGTAGGAAACGAATGGGAGTGTTTAAAGTTTAATGTGCCTCGAAAAAGCCAAATCGATTGTTGTTCCAATCGTGTGGAAGAGAGATAGATGCGGCGCAAGCGTACAAAGGGCGTAACGGGACACAGCGTAACGGGACACTTTTTCGTGCGTGCAGCCGGCGTTCATAGATTTATTAGATGTTGTCACGTCAAAAATGTGGTTAATGTGCTGGAATTTAGGTACTTTTACTACTCGCACGTGGATACTTTTAACTTCACATGTATTGGAAGTTAATTTTTCTACACGAGGCAATAAAAAAAATTTACAAAGTTGGCTGGTGGGTATCGATCACATGGTGTTTTACCACATGAGTGACTGGAACTTGGTGCGTACTAACTCTTTCTATGTCCTGCTGTTTAATGTGATGTTGATATAATTTTTTTAGTTATTGTATACCAGTCCTTAGACTGTTTAATATATAATTAAACAATTTAATTAACTCTGTACTGCCTGGTTTCAAACAGCGGACATGAATCGATCGAACCGATCATTTTTTTTACAAGTGATATTCGGATGATTTTTGGAATTCACCCTGAATTTATAACTAAAAAAATTACAGAATTTCAAGATGATCAACAAGATGGCAGACGCTGTAGCATTCTTAGTGGGGAAAAAATAAAACTAATATGGTGACAGTGCCCTCTAGCAGACGAAAACAATATATCGGATCCCAAATGTTGGGTCTTCAGCAGTCAAAAACAAGATGGCCGCCATAACATATTGGCTGACTTAATATTTGCCTTGGCATTAATGATGGAACATCATTCTGTTGGTGGCTTTTGTGGAGGAAGGACCCGTCATCATTATTGGCCCTCGTCGGGTTCATACCCAGTACCTTTTTATAAGTTTTACTATCAAAATTAATTATGTATTTTTTTTATGAATTTAAAAAATTTTCTCGTTAAAATTGGATAATATTTAAGGATTTCAATATGATGGAAAAATTTCAAATTGGCGAAAGTTTTTTTAAAAATTATATTATATTTCCTGTTAAAATTAGACAATAATTACGGTTTTTTAAGATGGTGGCAGTAACGGAAATTGCAACGATGGCAGTTGAAGACAAGTTCATGACCTCAGCGGCTTAGGGCGGCTTGACCATGAGGAATTTAAGTCGCATTGGGGAATTTTCAAGCCTCTGGCACTTTTGAGGAATAAAATAGGAAGTTTTCCCTAAAAATTGGAATATTTCCCTCGAAAAAAGAGAAATTTCTAGGAATTATGAAGAGTTTGAGTAATTTTTTGAGGAATTTTGAGGAAATTTGACACCAAGATGGCGGCCGTGATATCACAATCCAAGATGACGGTGGGCACCACAGGCACCACACATGAGACCAGGACATACTATCGTATACTACATACATAAAAATAAATAATAACATTAGTTACAGAAAAAAAAGGATCAAGAACTTAGGTTACCACCCCTCACAGCGCTACTGAGGAAGTGCGCAACGAAAGAGTGACTAGAAAGGCCTAGTTAAAAGATTTCACCCAACCGCTGGTTAGCGTGGGCTATTATCCCGCGCTTGGTTTGTTACGATCATGTAGTCTTGTCTGGGCGACGTGCATTTAATTATTGATTCCATTTCACGCATATCACGTTTAAAAATAACCATTTTGAATTACAGTATTGACTAAACACGGCTTTAATATAACTACCGCTAAGTAAATGGGAAAACCCAGTTTGGACTAATGTCCCTAGGGCGACAATTATATTCCATACAGACCAATAGCAAGTGGAAAATTTCCACGTGGGTTTATACATTAAATCACACACACACACACACTCTCTCTCTCTGTTTCTGGTAGTGCCATTAGGTACATACATCCGGATTGAATGGTCAATAGTGGGGAGTTTTGTAGACGCGCAAAACACGTTAGCAGACTTTAATGGTAAACTGCTGATATCTGCTGTGTTTGATAGAAACTATATCAGATGCTCGAAAGCTATTGCAATGTTTTAATCGACAATTTGCTCCGCATGCGCAGGTCCACTTTACGTAATTACTGAACCACGCACGGTTTCAATGCCGCTGTTAATGCTGCATTCTCGCCCGAAGCTGTTCAGAGAGTTTTCAATACACCGTGGCTAGTTGCCGGAAACGTAGCGTAGTGTAGCGTTTTCAAAACGCGTTTAATATCCATTAACGGAGAAATTTGTGTTTTCATTGTTATTAGAAGTTAAGGCTTTAATTAGTTTTTAATTAAAAGGTTAGTGGCAAACGGCTTGCAAAGTAACTGATCCTAAACACACCCATGCACTAGGCTTGAAAATGAATTAAGTTCAAACGTTTTAAGGGAACGTATTTTTTTTTTTTTGCATTTGCGAGGTATTATTTAGTCAAATTTAGACTTAATAAGCACAAGTATATAGCTAGTATCGCAAGTATGCTACCAGGCCACTGCCGAGATAATGGATGAACATAATCGATTGAACACTACAGGTGTGACAAAGTTAAGTACTTTCAAGTATATAGAGAAATCGGGGCTAGTTGTTACACGGGGAAGTAGTTTCTTTACCATTCAAAAAACATTATTTTCCGTAGTTCGTCCGTTCTGTTATAGATAGCAGTACTCAACGGGTTCTTTCGTTCATTAGTCGACGGTTGCTGTAAGATGTGTCGTTAGGTGCATGTATGAATAAATATAGTTTAAAAAACTAAAGAAACATGCTTTTAAAGATTATCAAACTAAAAAGTAAAAAATATTTTTAAAATTTAATTTATGACAATAGTATATAAGCAATACTAGTATAAATGAGAAAAAAGCTTGAGGCGCTTTGTGCCATATTTCTTGTATATTAAGCGCCCCATGCTTTTTTCTCATTTATACTAGTATTGCTTATATACTATTGTCATAAATTAAATTTTAAAATTATTTTTTACTTTTTAGTTTGATTATCTTTAAAAGCATGTTTCTTTAGTTTTTTAAACTATATTTATTTTTAATTTTTTAGTTTGATATTCTTTAAAAGCATGTTTTTTTAGTTTTTTAAACTATATTTATGTATAATTATCATAGGGAAATGAGTTACCGACACTACCTATTACCATCTGAGATAACTATTTGGATTTGCAACGTCACAAAGAAATGGTAAAGTCTCTCCGAATCATTTACAGTTAGATGTATGGATATAATTTTAGAATTTACCGGAAAAAAAAACTTTTTTTTTTCGGCGTGGCCGGGAGTAGAACCCACGATCGCTGATTCCGAATCTGACGTCACAGAAGTCGCGTGCCTTAGACCGCTTTTTTTTTTTTTTCGGCTAACGAACGTAATAAAATTGGTTTGACATTTTACAGTGATAAGCCACTCACTCTTAGTCGAAAGAGTTACAGACGGACAGACAAACAAACATACAGGTGAAGCTAATATAAAGCATGTAATAAAGCACGAATAAAAAGCATGCAAAAAGAGTCTGAAGTCTGGAGTAAATTGTAAGTTATGGAAGTTTTATTTGTTTCTGTTGATGAGTAGCCCGTGAAAACTCAATGTTCAACCGAGAACATAAGAAATCTAGGTATTTCGATGTTATTTCGTAACGTGATATTTATTGTGTTTTGTTCTTGGAATCTGATTTTAAACATAATGGTGCGCGAAAGGAATGTTGTTACAGTGTAGTTACAAGACAGTGTTTGTGTGCTGCTGTAGGGCCTATCAGATTCTTACTTATGCTTAAGATGTTACTTGTAAATGTTTATTAAACGTGCAGTAAAAACGAAATATTCATTTTACTAATAGAGTTTTTATTTTAAAAAAATTACCGTTTTCAAAACCGTTTGTGGTGCAATTATAGTTTGTGTATTTTTATACACACCTTTATAAATATAACACATGTTAAAGATAATGTATTAGAATCATTATTATTTGTCAGTAAACTGTGTCCCTGCGTGTGTAACAACACATCCTTTAGTAAGGTAAATTGTTATATTTTGCAAGTGTTTAGTTAGGTTTAGTTTACACACTATTTGATCTCTAAAATCATGCAAAAAATAGGATTATTGACTTTAAGTTTCCTACAACTGATTTGCATGTACACAGCTAATAAACAATAATGTCAAAGATTAAAAAAGTTAAAAAAAAAATATGTAATAAGTAGCCCCGGTCTCCCCTCGACGTTTGTTTCGAGGGAAAAAAAAGGCCCAGAAAAATGCACGTGTCTACAAAACCTGGAAAACTTAGATAAATCGACATAATGTTACTTACCAAACTGTATTGGAATAGTTTTGATACTAGAGAGTTCTTTTCACGTTTTAAACCAGTCAGTATTTTAAACAAAAATTCCTATGTGGCTGAAAAATCCCTCTGTTTTCATCACAATTTAAAAGTAAAGAAATAATCAATGAATATAATGTGTATTTATTTAATGTTTTTAAGCAATATCAAAAGTCGATAATCATTCACACAGACACAATAAATAATTTTTTTTTAAATTTTTATCAAGTATAGTTCTCGGTATACGGCATTTAGTAGGAATAATTTTGTGAATGGAGCGGAAGTAGCATGGAACGGAAATTAGTAACTACGGTGCTGCCTTATGTGGGGGATGGCATGAATTGTAGAGACAAAGGGAAATGTTATAGTATTAACTGTGTAATGAATTTTAACTAGATGGGTAGTATTTTAAATTAAATTCTCTAAAAAACGATCCAAAGCCGGGGTTTAGTATTTTTTCAAGTCTTTTTCGCTTTTATCTGAGCCATTTCATTATATAGTATAGAATTTCAGTCTGCAAATGGAATGATTCGATAGTTGACGTAGCTGCGCCGGCAGCGAATTCTAACTTCGGGTGTGAAAACTACATGAGTAGTATATGAATGTATGTCCGTCGCCAGGAGTTCGCAGGTGGTGCCTGCGGTGCCGACCTCCATCTTGGATTCTGACGTCACGGCGGCCATCTTGGTTGACCGTGACCTGAAACTTTGACCTTGACCTCTGACGTTGAACCCGGTGGTTATCTTGGATCTGCCATTTTGAATTCCACCATTTTAATTTCTAGAAATTTCTGCTATTTGGTTTCCTAGAACCTTCGTCCATAGAATAAATTTTAAAAGTTTTTCTGAATTTTTCTGATAATAATTATGAACTTTCAACTTTCAATAAAAATTGTAGGTGTTTAAAATTTGAATAATTAAATTTTCTATAGACCTAAAGAAAAAAAATCCATATTTTCTAGCATAAAAATTACATATTTCTAAGATGGCGGCCATAATGAAAATTGCAACATTATGGATTGGGGCATTCGATTCCAATATGGCGGAAATTTCTAAAAAAATGGTGGAATTCAAATGGTGGAAAGTTCTAGAAAACGTAATGGTGGAATTAAAAAAGGTGTATCCAAGATGGCCACCGGGGTCAAGATCATCCAAGATGGCCGCCATGACGTCAAAATCCGAGATGGGGGTCGGCACCACAGGCACCACCTGCGAAAGTCTGGTGCCGGACAATCATTAGTATACTACTTACGTGTAATTCGCGTTAATAAATGTAGTTGAAGACATAATTTTCGTATATTTATCACGCTCGGCCTTATTTTAAATAAATCTACGTTAAAATATCGTGTCCGCGTATCGTATTATAAGTTTATTTACAACATGAGAACACAATTTTGCTCGTTACCGAGGTCAGATGTTTACGCATCACAGGCGAGGACTGAAATAATCTCTGACATTTTTTTTTTTCGCTAAGTAAACTTTATAGTTTAAGATTTTTATGATATTTTTGAAGATTTTTTGATGAAACAGGTGGGACACAAAATGTTCGGTTGGACAGGAAAAAACAAGCAAGGAAAACGCAGGGACCTATGGGAAGTGGATGCGTGGGAATTGTGGAACACGTTCGCGCCTTCGAGCGAGCAACTGTCTTGTGTGTGCGAGCGGGAAGTAAGTGGATGCTTGGTAACCGGGGAATGCATGTTCGCGCCTCCGAGCGAGCAACGGACACTGTACGTGCGAGCAGGAAGGAACATGTCGATCGCGATGCGCCGACACGAATTGCAGCGGGGGGCCCTTGACTTGCAAACAGCCGCCATTACGATGTTCCTACGAGCGTACGTGGAGAAGGGGGGAGGGAGTTTAAGGGCCCCTTGAGCATTGCGCTAGGGGGAAGGGACAAGTTACGCCGCTCAACCCCGTTGCATAAATTATCAGCATGACTTCATCAGGGGTTTAGTTTCCTAAACTATTTTGCTTCTGTAACTTTGAGTTTTTTCTTACAATTCTGAATAAATTTGTAACTTAACTATTGTCAATTCCTATTAACTTTTAAATAAATATTTATTTTATGTATTTGTAAAACTTAAAGTCAAATTTGTATCTTAATGAAAGAATGAACTGATATAATGGAAAGCGTGTAGCATACAGTATTGACTTAACCATTTGTAGTAACATAAAATCATGTTTCAAGGATTTTGCCAAAACAAAAATTTGTGTTGATTTATGAATGATGTCGTATAAAAACTGTGTAACGAATAAGACTCAGAAAAGTATTATTTTTTTTTGTATTACAGCTAACCTGAGCATTGTAGAGTCGACTTATGCGTTCATTCCATGTCATCAACTGCATTTATAACACCTGTTACAACTGACAATATACATAAGACAGGTAGCTTCATGTTTTAAGGTCCCGCCTAGTCATGGCTGTGGTGGGATGATAAATGCGACGCTCTCTGGTGCTTCTAGCGCTGTATCGCCTTTAAGCACAAGGCTGCGGACTGGCGCGCCATCTTCCCGTCGTGCACAAGGCCACCATGAGATTTGAATGGTAATCATAACATTATATGGCGCTGAAATGAAGATAAAGGTTTAATGCAAGATCATATAGTGGTTTCAAGCATCTGTGCCGGAAGTTAATGCGAAAAAATTATTATTCTGAAAACACGTGATTTAGTTATTTTCTGACTTGATGTAAGCTTTTGTACATACGCAATTCCTAAAGCACATGTATGTCTGTAGAAGAAAACTACAAAGAACACGAAAGACAAAAACACAAGCAAAAAATTGCTGTTCTCAACAGGATATCAACACCACACAATATAGCATAACAGGAATATAGTCAACAAACAAAGAAAAAGAAAATGGAATAACAGAACAAAAAAAAACACAATTTTTTATCAATATTTTTGTGCTGTCATCATTTGTGGTTTTTTTCCGTTCGGTTAGTCCATTTTCTTTGTTTTTATTTGTTTATTGACCATATTCCTGTTATGGTATATTATGTGGTGTTGATATCCTGTTGACAACATCAATTTTTTGCTTAATTTGTGTTTTTGTCTTTTGTGTTTTTTGTAGTTTTCTTCTACAGAAATACATGTGCTTTAGCAATGGCGTATGTCCAAAAGCTTACATCAAGTCATGCACTCCCATTGCACAAATCTTTCAAATATAATAGTTATTTTCTTTCTCATAAAATTAGAGTTCAAAAACGAAAAACTGAAATATATCTACTCATCCGCCGTTAGCGTATTCTTAAGTGCTTTTCGTAAACAGACATCAATGGATTATCTTGAGCAGTTTTCAAATAGCTTGGTTTTTTTCTGAAGCTCTGCACACCGTGTGTGTGCCCAGGTGGGCGAGGCTTTTAACCCTCAACCCTATCTAGCACGAAAGGTCACAGTTGGCAAGAATTCAAAGTGTTCGGATTATACGGAATGCACTGAAGTTGATAACAAAAGTCTTTAGTAACCAACACATGGCACGCGGACAACTTCTGGCCTGCCGCACTCACAGGAATTCACTACTAGACTGCCAAAAATTTACAGTCTGTAAATTATCGTTTTTAATACGAAATGATTGTTTTTACGGATGTAATAAATTATATTACGTGTTATTAATATGTTTTTATAAAAAATGAAATTAAACCAGGGAAAATGGTTTTGTAAAAAAGAGGGGGGGGGGGGGGGGAGGCGTAAATCGTTGTTGATACTAATACCTACAGAAAACTTTGTTATAACTTTGCAACCAAATAATATGCCCCGATTCACTATAGGCTTGTGATGTTTCGACCACGTCGAGGTTAAAACAAATAATCCTTGTCGTTTCGATCGACCTTGCAGTCTCATCTTCAGTATAGCAGCAGTAACTCGGTATGACTCAGTTCATGAGGCCCGAGTTGTCAGGCAGGCAAGTGTTACGAAGCCTACTGTGGGTAACCTTGTCGCCGCGACTTTATAAGCATAAATGCGAGACGTAACATCCTGAGTTTAGGCTACTTTTTCAGACGTTGTTCGTCACGATGCTTCACTTCAGAAAAACATGAAGTAGTAATTTCCTTCAGCGTGCGTTGAAATTTCGTTCTGTAGGATTGAACTTTTAGATTGAAATAGGCAGGAGACCTTGTAGTTTTGTAATTTCTGATTTGCCAAAGAGCTTCAGACACAACCCGAATCACTTTTCAACGTTTAAATAAGCTGGTTCTCAGCGAATGTCGGGTGCCGATGGTCGCGAAATTGATCCTAAGCCCTACAACCTTTACACACCCCTACATTATGCCACAAATTTATTAGTGGTGCGGAACCCTTTATAAGCCGTATGGTCCTTTGTTCCAAGTTACAAACATTATACACACAGTGTACACGTAAATAAAATTATAAACATTAATAAAAAATAACCCAGATGATGATAAACATTTTTTCCTTCCGGACCATATTAGTTGTGCTGGCCTGACGTTGCTGCTATGTACAACAATAAACAAATTAAGTTGACGCCTTCACGTTGTAATCGTATGCTAAAAGAATAAAAAAAAAAGCTACGTCACCAAACCTTAAACTTTCGTGCACATTTGTTGCTGCAAAATTTCTGAGCGTTTTGATGGTGTTTCGTTTTTAATTCTATTTTCTCTTTTTTTTTCTGTTAGACTCACTTGCACGCGTAGGCGACAGCATTACCGAGTTAACACAAGACCCTTTCTAGACCTGCTTTGTTCTCGTCTTTTGCACCCTGCATCCCGTGTCTGGTATTGAAGTAAATGCAAGCGGACCTCGCAAACTCTTTGTTACTTAGCCTAGCTGGACCGCCGAGAGGTCTGCACTGCATTTTTTTTGTAAACGGAACAGAAATATTCATGTAAAATTACAAATATTTGCAGATTATTACAGTTACATGAAAACAACTGTATAACTACAAAATAGCGTTCGCAGTAATACTGGGTTCGAATTCTTACCCAGGAATTTATGGTTTGTGTTGTCCCAGTACCTCCAGTATTTAAAGTTATTTGTAAACCGTTCCCTGCACAGCTTTCCAGTAATAACCGCGCACTTACTAAACACGGCACAACAAAATAAAGTCAAGTTGTTGAATATTCGATTAAATTTTCCCATGGTTTAAAAAAATATTATGCTTGGATGAAACATCAGTTAAAATATAAAATTATGCGTCAACTTTCGTAAGAGATACTCAGATTTATCTCGAAAAAAAAAAAGTATTTAATATAAGCAAACATAACCACAGCCTTGTGTTGTACACAGTCACAATATCTTTCTTTTGTAGTTGTACGAACTATTTCTTGGCAACTGGTATTCAGAGGAATCTTTTGTAAGAGCATGGGAAATTGTTTTCTGTGTACTTTGTACTGGCGAGGCGGCTTCAGCTCTATCACTGCAAGAGCCAGGCGGTATCTGACACGGAAACGCCACAGTGTCGAGCGGTGTCAGTTCCGGCTGCGAACGTCCAAACAGTCTCACCCTGAAAAAAACCTTTTAAACAGGAAAAAAAAAAAGAGAATTCGAATAAGGAAACTATAGAGATACGTGCACAGTGGACTTCTGATAGAACGGCGCCCAACGGTCCGAAATAGCCGATGTTTCAGGACCAGTGAGGAATCTACGGACTTAAAGCTGACTAATCTAACTGAACTAGAAATATGCAATGTTTTTGTTTGACGTGACAACGTCTAATAAATCGATGAACGCCGGCTGCACGCACGAAAAAGTGTCCCTTAACGCACATTGTCCCGTTGCATTGTGTCCCGTTACGCTCATTGTACGCTTGCGCCGCATCTATCTCTCTTCCACTCGATTGGAACAAACCATCGATTTGACTTTTTCGAGGCACATTAAACTTGAAACACTCCTATTCGTTTCCTACTTTTCCTATCATCGTCCTATCCTTAACAGAATAACACAGATTGGAAGAAGTTAAATAGCAAACATGTATAAAAGTTATAGTTAAAATAATCTCTTCGTTAAAGTAATAAACATATTTGAATTAATGAGTGCAAATAAAAGTAAATTTATCAATTAAATTGTAGATTTCATTTCACTCCTTCTTTGTATCCATAGAAAATAGTGATAATTCAATAAATATGATTCAATTTTATTCATAAAAGTATGCAATCATTTCATCAATGTTTTGTTATGACGTTGTCACGTTAAACTATCGTCCGTAAACCGACTTTACAGATAACCAATTTTTTTTTTTAGCTAACATTGCAAATGGTTTTACAGTCTGTACATAAGTGGTGGCTGGACGCGCCCAGCGCGGCACGGGAACAGCCGAGGCCGCTCGGACCTGATCGGCGAACTTCGTGTTTCTTCAGCAAAACAAACTCTCTTACTGCAATATCACGATGAATACATGGTTATCTTTCGATCACCGAAGTCAAGCATCGTCGAGCGTGGTTAGTACTTAGGTGGGTGAAACTCTTTTCTCCTCCGACCAACTCATCATCCAGCCGATCCTCTTCTCCTGTGCCGTCTCACACCGTCAGTGACATGCAAATTTCACCCCGCGTGTCTGTGCCCAGGGTCCACGCAGATTTCACCTGGGCCCAGATTAACACGGTTTCAGTCTGAATTTAAGAAAGGGTAGCTAGTCGTGGCTTCAATCGCTGCCTTGGCTGGTCAGTTCCCGGACAATGCACACGGCTAACGCGACCCTCTCCCTGCATGGTTAATCCCCAGCATGACTAGGCGTACAGGCTTCGGCCTGAGACGCACCTAGGTCCCTCCCTAACCCAGACCCCCTCCTACAAAATACACTTAATTTTAGTTATCTTAGGAAAATAATTCGGCACTCGTTGACAGTAAATTTAGTTTTAACCCATATTTGTGTTGAAATGCTTGCCTTTAACTTCATACTAGAGGATATTTGCTTTAACGATAGGAGGTACTGGGGCAACACAAAGCATTAACGCCTGGACAAGAATCCGAACCCAGTATTACTGGAAATGCTATTTTGGAGCAATGCAGTTGTTTTCATATAAATGTACAAATTTACAAATAATCTGTAATTTTACGTGAATATTTCTGTTCCATTTGCATAAATATTACAGAGTGGAAGTGGCACTATTTGACGACGGTAACTTTAATTATAACCTATTAATAGATACCTGCAAAATTCGCGGATTCATTTAGTGATATGCTACAATTCAAATAATTATACCCTAGCGCTGCTTCTGCAATTGGTCCACTGTTAATCTGGAGTAATGAGGGCCAATTAGAGACCCTCGCTCAAAGAAGTGTCGAATCACAGACACTCAGTCGAGACGACACACAAGTAAGCAGCCAATGAACAGGTGGCATTTGCCCGAGTGTGTAGAGTGTAGTAGAGTCTATCCTGGAGGTCATTGAATCCGCGAATTTTGCAGGTCTCTACTTATTAATAGTGACCGTGTGCAGGTTCAGAGACCTTCAGGATGGACGCCACAGTCCTCTGCACACTCGAGCAAACGCCCCCTGCTCACTGGTTGCTGACCTCAGTGACGCCTCAACTGGGAAAAATATTATTAGAGACCTTCTTTGACCGAGGGTCTCACGTTCACTGACCATGAATCATCCTAATGACCTGTGACCCAATAGCAGAACCAGTACAGATATATATATATATATATATATTAGAATTTTAGCATATCGCGAAATAAATACTGGAGTTTTTACATCCTCTAATTGTCATCCATAGAATAATGTATTTTTCGCGATAAGTTTTTGAGACTGACTGTCAGGTTAAACAATGTTTAGAGACCCGGAAATTTCTCGGATTCATTTAGTCGCAAGCTAGAATGCAAACCTTCACACTCTCGCACTGTGTTCATGATTGGACCGCAGTTGTTTGGACACGCCCCTCTACGACCGTGAACCAATGATGCCCAGCTAGGAGAGAAGTAAGCGTATCAGGTAGTGCCAAATAACAAGGATAAAAATGTTCTCGCCAAGAAATCAACCAATGTGAAAGTAAACATGGGTCGAGCACACCTATAACTTTGAATTCTATCCTGAGGCCAGAGGAATCCGCGAAATTTCCGGGTCTCTTACAATGTTTCGTTTCGTTATCTGTCTGCTTGAGTTTCTGTCAGACACATGTCTAGCGCAGGCACACGACTTACTTCGCCATTCATCGACACACGGAAATTTCGCGAATTCATTTGGTATCGGGCTAAATTTCTCGGTCATTACTAGAGACCTGCAAAATTCGCGGTTTCGATGGCCTTCAGGATAGACTGCACATACTCCTTTACACTCGGGCAAATAACGCAAGTTCATTGGCTGCTGACTTGTAAGTCGTCTCAGCTGGTTTGTCTGTGATTCGATCCTTCTTTGGTTGAGGGTTTATAACTGGTTGAGATTCGTCCAGATGAACAGTAAGCCAATAGCAAAATTATCTAAGAGGTATATGTGTTTGAATTCTAACCTGTCACCGAATGAATCCGCGAATTTTGCAGGTCTCTAGTCATTACTCACTTATGCTTTTCAATTGGCTGATTTATTCCTGCAGAAACCACAATTCTTTCGAGTGTGTTCTATGTGATTCGGCCACTCCACTGCTGGCTGGTAGTTGATTGGCCCAAAGTCGTAGAGGCGAGTGTCGGAAGAATGTACGATCCAATCACCAACATTATTCAAAGGTAAACATGTTTGTGGTCTATCTTGTGAACGAAATAATCAGGGAAATTTCCGTGTGTCTAGTTATTCAGTGCAAAACCAGACCATCCCCTGGAAATTTTGAAAAAATTGAACTCTTTCAGACAAAATTTTTGGCCAACCTAGAACTTAAATTTCGACGATTTTTTTGCATATTTGCCTTTAAGATATTTTGATATTATTTCCTGATAACTACGAACATACATTGTTTCGCGAAACAAACTTGAGTGCTCGTTAGACTGGAGTAAATTATACCCGTGCCAACAGTTTCTTTCTTGTGACTGGCGGCCGTCTGCAAGAGTAGCCAACGCCACCTTTGGCCAGGCCAATAGGGGACAAGTTTGCCTGTGCCGGTAGTAGACATGTGCCTGAGAGAAACTCAACCAACTGGTTCATTATCCTTGGGTCAGTTTTATAAGTGCTTACAATCAAATTACGGCGGAATTGCGGCATTGTACTGTAAAACATCTTTGCACATTTTACAAAGGAAATCCTTGAAAACTCAGTTGCCAACGACAACACTTGCAAAACTGTAAGGCAGAGCTTTGTAAAACTGCAAATGTTACAAAGCTCTGACTTGCAAATTTCCGAGTGATATCGTTGGAAACTGAGTTTCCAAGGACTATCCTTGTAAGAGTATAAATATATATTTATTTATTTTTAAAGTGTATACGTGGCAATGAACACTTTACAAGTTTTTCTAATACGAAATCATAAATTGAAATGTGCCTATTGACAATCATTTTAGGTGCTGGAAAAATTTTAATTTCCCTTTTCACTTTAAAGTCCATACCTTTAGCAGGACACTCGACAAACAAGTATGGAAAAATAATGGGAGCTTGCACATATGTACGTGCGTTAAGAAGTTATACTTACTTGGCGTGATAAAAAAAAATACTTTAATTTTGAATAAAATTATAAATAGCAGTAAAATATTAATATAAATTTGGTTGGTATAGTATTGATTCAAAAAAATAAAAATATTCTCAGTATTCAATATTAATATAAAAACGGGTATACAATTTATTTTTTAAATTATTAAAATAAGCAAAAAAAAGTTAATTAATAGTAAAAAATGAATAGATATGCTGCATGTTTATTCTAATGTATTAATATTAATTAATTATTTAATAATTATGTATAGTTTATAATACAAATAAATTATACATACAGTAACATAAACTCACTTTAAAAAAGTTTATAAAAAACAATGTATACCACTATTATTCACAATAAATATTTTTTTTTTAAATCATATTGATCAGTAGGTATTTAATATCAATAACTAAAGTGTAAGATTTAAAAGCACATATATATAATTTTTAATTGTATGTATCCTTTTTTCCCCCTCTTCATCCTGTGAAAATTTCGTTGCATGGTTGCGCGCGCATTTAAAAAAAAAAATTCGCTGTCGTCACTCACTATCTCCGCAACGTGCTCGGAAACGGGAAACATAGGAGGGGTCACGCGGCCCCGAGGGTGAAAAGGGGGGGGCGGGGGGGGGGGGCGCTTACCTCCCCAGCCGCAGCGTGCCGGCGTGGTCCAGCAGTAGGCCCCCGCGGTGCTGTCCCGGGACGCGGCCTGCGAACACGAGCACATCGTCCCCACTGCTGCTGTGCGGCAGGAAGAGAGAGAGAGAGGGGAGAGAGAGGGGGAAGGGGGATAGAGAGGGGGAGGGGTGTGAGAGAGAGGGGGAGAGAGAGGGGGGGGAGAGAGAGGGGGTGAGAGGGGGGGAGGGGGAGGGGGAAGAGGGGGAGAGAGGGGGGAGGGGGAGAGAGGGGGAGAGAGAAGTGGAGAGAGAGAGTAAGAAAAATAACAAAAACAAATTCTGCACACTTTCACGAAAGATTCCTTTGGAAACCACACTTTCCAAGAAATAGTTTGTAATACTAAAAAAAAAAAAAAATTGCTTGTCTGTAAAGTCGGTTTACGGACGATAGTTTAACGTGACAACGTCATAGCAAAACATTAATGAAATGATTGCATACTTTTATGAATAAAATTGAATCATTTTTTATTTTAATAATAAAATAATAAATATTTGAAACTATAGATACTAGTAATCAGATTTTTTAAAATGCAAGAATAATTAACCTTTATTGCCGAAATTGTTGTAATAAAGCAATGAAAAACCACATTAACTTTTCACTTCACTTTATAAACAGTCGAGTGGAAGAGAGATATAGATGCGGCGCAAGCGTACAAATAGCGTAACGGGACACAGCGTAACGGAACAATGTGCGCAACGGGACACACGTAACGGAACAATGTGCGTAACGGGACACTTTTTCGTGCGTGCAGCCGGCGTTCATCGATTTATTAGACGTTGTCACGTCAAAAAGAGCATTTACTAACGGAGATGGACGGATAATTTTCATGTTTCTTTCAAGCATAGTTTTTTTTTTAAAACCACGGAGAAAAGAGTATCGAATATTCAAAAAAAAATTAATTGTATTTTGTTTTTTTCCGTGTTTATTAAAATGCGCGAATAATACTGCAAAAGCTATAGACGGTTTACAAATGTCCGTAACTGTTGGAGGAACTGGGACAATAATACAAAGCATGAATTCCCGGGTAAGAACCCGAACCCAGTATTTGGTACTTATACAGATTCCTCCCCCCCCCCCCCCCCCCCCATGAAAATGTACAAATGTTCAGATATATATATATATATATATTGTAATCTTAAATGCATATTTCTGTTCCATTTACTTTTTGAAAAAAAAAAAAAAAAAACGGCACAGATTGACGAGACAACAGCGCCTACCGAGCGATGCGCGTGCATCGGTCGACGATGCTAACGTGGCCCGGACACTCACTCCGAGCGACAGCGTGGTTTAAACCCCGGCAGTTTGTGATCCGGGAACATCGACGATAAACTGTTTGAAAGTTTCGTGCGGCCACTCGGCTGGGCTGCTGCCATGCGGCGCGCAGAACTCCAGCTGTTAACGCGCCATTTACAAACAAACTCTAAGGGCGGTATTCCAAGTCGTTTGAGTAAGGTAGCGAATATGCACTGCCTAGTTGGGCAACTGCCGTACCCTAACTCTCTGGTCATATTCCAAAACGTGTCCTAACTGAACCCCTGTAAGGTATCAGATCGGCAGCCGTTTTAATAGACGAGGACTTGTGCGAGGCTATAAACAGTTGTACTTCGTGGAATCCATCGTAATTTTAGCTTATTATTTTAAAACTATGGAATTATAATGTGAAATAAAATATTTAATTTTGATTGTACATGAATAAACGATGAATTTTTGGCCGTATATATGTTTGCTGTTTTTTAAGATATTAGGGGGGGGGGGGGGGATTGTAATTCTAAAAGTTCCGTTTAAGTTCATTAAAAAGGAAAAAATATATATATATACAGTTATGGATCAAATCGGCAACAGATAGGACACCAAAAATCAGTGCCCTAAAAATAAGGGACTGGCCGTGTCCTATCGTGCACTTGGAATATGGTTAGGGTACAGGTATTGCATATTCAACACCTAAACCCTTAATTTTGTGTCTTGGAATACGGCCCTAAGATTTCCAGGAGGTGTCCGATAACAAACAGCGTTGACGAGCTACCGCACTTGTCCGTACAAGTTTCCTTCTTTGGTTTAGCTTAGAACGTGTAGTTTTTCTTAATGGTGAGAAAGGCTAAACAGGTGTTTTTTGCGGATGTTTTTAGGTATGAAAAACATTTAGGTACACACAGGCCTGCAGGTATAGGGTCACCGCTTCAGGTCCCATAGAGGCGCGTCACCGACGAGAAGCCTGCACGTCAGTTCGGAGCCCGGCGCGTAGAGGCTGTGAGGCGTGTGGTACGCAAGGCAGTGTTGCCCTTAGTGCCCCCGCGCTTTTAGAGCTCTCTCATCCTCTGTAGTTAAAGATAACTGGAACTACGCATAATCTACGTTACTTTCCGACATCCGAGTTATGTGTTCCGTTTTGAACAGGGTAAAGGGATGAAGAAAGGCAGTTTTTTTATTCGCTGCAGAGTTAATAAGTTGTTTTTAAGTTTAAAAAAAAATTCTGGTCTCTTTATTTACTACTTTCAGTAGTAAATAAAATTATAAATCCAAAAAATACTAAACAATATTTTTTAATTTAATTAAATTACATGAATATTTTGTTTTTAGTGTTCTTAGTAAATTTTGAGATGAAATTTTGGTACTTTGTAGCTAAAAGTTGATAGATTATGAATAGGGAGTGGAGAGAGTGAGTGATAAAGAGAGAGAGTGTGAGGAATAGGAAGTAGCAAGCATGTCCATATTACATTCCAGCTAGCGAACCTGCAAACTCTTGAATCGTTTGGGAGTGTTTATTTACAATCCATAATCATCTTGTTTTACTGTCATTTATAACCGATGTGAGACTATATATGATTTAGTCATATTTTATTTGCTGACAGAAATGACTATAATGAATAAATTCAGAAATGCTAAGATCATTTGGCATGCAGTAAGGCAAACGGGTAGACACGTGAGTCCAATGGCTGCTCGCGCATTTCACAACTTTCTCTGCGGGCTGCGCATGATTCTGTCATATAAATTTTCAGGCATTTATCATTGGCTTCCAGACCTTTAGCGATTCAAAAATACAGTATGTCCACAAAAGAATGTCCCTGTTTCAATGGTCTATTATAAGAACAAATACTACAAATCATACATAAAATTGAAAGTAATATAACATAGTTTTTCTTACAAATGTTCAAAGTGTACACCTTTAGTTATACCCCACACATCCAACCTAGATTCCAATTCTTCCCACACTTTGGTTATCACGTCCGGAGTAATTGAAGCAATAGCTTCTACAATAATGTGTGTCTCAACTCTGGCAAGTCATTAGGTAGCGGCGAGACGTAGACACGATTTTTTTTATAAAGCCCCAAAGTATAAAAAAAAAAAATTGGCATGGCATTATGTCAAGTGAACGTGGAGGCCAGCGAAAAATAGCTCTGTCGTCTCGACCATTACGACCAATCCAACGGTCAGGGACTTCGTCGTTCAAACACTCTCGTACAAAGAGATTCATATGGGGAACGCACGTTGAACTGTCATTACAGATTCACACTTAGCAAATTGCAGAACACAAAACGCTTTACGCTCAGGAGTAACAATTTTTCTAAGGTGGCGCTGCAAATAAAAAAAAACAACAACAAAGTAGTACTCGTGCATGCGCTTATCTAAAACTGTTCGAGTTACTCCAAACTATCGTAATAGGACAATGTGGGAAACTCTGGCAATTAGCATTGGCGAAGCGCGAGACTATTAACTGCATTGCTTTCAAGCTATTTTCACTTCATGCCACTATAGTAAGGCCGCGACGTCTTGGCGGGTCGACTCCCTAGAGCTCAGCGACCTTGTAATCGACACGTCCCGCCTTGTCTGCTCCGCTGATAGCAACGGCCTGGAAGTCTCCATGCCGTTCCGAAAACATTGGTCGAGAACAATCTCACGTACGGTGCAACACAGCGCAGATCTTAATGATACAGAGATGCGATAATGCTTTACGGTAATTTATTATTTAAAGGTAGTGCACCATTTGCTCGACTGGGCAGCTTAGTTAAACATAGTTAAACATAGCTATACAATTCTTTAAAGTTAAGAACTAAATTTGTAATTGTGGGTTGCTGTAGGAAACACAATTAATTAAGACTTGCATGTAACTCCCTCGCTGATGCTTACTTTTCCATTTGGTTTGGCTGAAATGTGAAGACGATCGACATGACACTTTCACGCACTTCAAGAACCTTAACACGGGTTGGTATTTTTTCCATAACAGCACTCTGAAAGAACCATTTTAGTAATTTCGAGGGGTCCGAAAACCATATTTATAACAAACCATCCTCGCGTATTTTATAGTCTCCTGTTGTTGTGCTTGCTTTATAAACAAGAGAGGCTCCAGGAAGGAAACCCTGCCTAGAACCAACGCTTAAAACTATCAGCCTGTGCGCTGCATTTCCTGTTGCCATTACCTACACCTTCAACGTCACCTTTCTTTTGCCAACATTTCTGAAAGGTTAAATTAGTGTCAACCCAGGATTCATCCATGTCAAATATATTCTTCCCAGTCTCCCTGCACTGTTTCATCTGAGTCAGCTACCGTTATCGCCAAGCAACAACGTCAGATCTTTCGAGAAGAAGCATTCGCTTATTTTGGCTTCTTCTCCACACAAAACCCATTTCTTTGAGTATTTTACGCAGCGATGTCTTTCCCTAACTCCATCCGAATTTTTTCTTTCAAAACTGGCAGTAGTTTCCTTGTCGTTTTTTTACTGCATAAAATTCGTGGCTAGTGTCTCTGATCACTCTTCTATCAAAGTCATCAACTGACAACAAACGTTTCCCAGTTTTTTTTTTTTTTGGCTTGAAATGAATAATTAAACATGAGAGGCTGTTTAACGGTCAAATAAAGGAGTGATATATATATGTAAATATAAACATATAAATTGTAAATAAATAATGTATTAATATAATATACATTAATATATATCATAAAATCATATATATCATAAAATATATAATGCAATATATAAAGAATATAATGTAATATAATATTATGTAATATAATGCAATATAATGTGTAGCAATATAGGCTACACTTGTAGATAAAAAATATTCTAACAAGCGGTGCAGAAAGTTTGGAAAATTGCCAAATGCAAAACAAACAAACCGCGGGTGAAATTACGGGGAATGCGTTGAAAAACTTATAATGTTGTTGTTTGTTTTTTATTTGGCGTCTCTCTGTTGTGTTTTCGGATGCGCGAAACTGATCTTTGGCTTATACCTGTGTATCGCGCAGCTCTTTCGGTTGCATTTGTTAGAGGTACTAGCAGACATATGTTGGCAGCTTCTTCATCACAACACTGGATTACACTACTTCTAATTTCCCTCTCCCCACTATGTATTACTTTATTGTATCTTGAACGTCCTGCGTCGGGCTCCATTGTTCACTTCAGACTGAGAGCGTGGCGCCTGATGTTTTTGCTATGAACCGCATAGCGGCTGATGTGCGCGCGCAGCTGCTTCCCCTCTCATTTACTCTTCCCCGCTTCCCCGCAAAACGACACGCCAAGACGTCGCGGCCCTACAGTAGATGTCATTTACTCTCACGTACTTAAAACACATTGTTGAAAAAACGTAGTTACACTCCACGCCGTCAGGTTCGCTATCACTCGTGTCTCGTATTTCTTACGAGTTTCCCATACTATTGTTCCCAATTGCAATATTTGGTTACTCTTTATCACCCTGAATCAACACTCTGCAACGCTTACAGTTGATACTATTAAAATTTATAACTGGAACATTCTTTTACTGTTATTTCATCGATATAAGTTATTGCTATTTTACACTGGTTTTCATAGATACATCCTAGGATTGGACAACAAAGATGAATACGTAAGCACACGGAGAACAAACCAATGTAATTGCCGATATCAAATGTTACACGATTAGATCGTGCACATAATTCCGTAGAAGGAATCAAGTCATGTAAACATTATACTACAGATAAACACAATGGGCTAACGACTACGGAACAGTTGCAACAATAACAGTAAATTAAAAAAAACACTTGAAAAATATAACGACGACAGTACGGATGAACGCTTTCTGTGACAAAACATTTGCGTGTCGAATATTCTGTGATAAAATGATATGGATCATTAAAGATAAACATTTTTTGCTATCTAAATACAAATAAAGTAATTTTAATTGACTGGTAACTAAGGCGAATCTTTGCATTTTGTTTTTCTTGCATTTCAGTGTTAAGGTGTGTCTGGACTTCCATTTCGCTGTTTTCGGCTTCATTGCCATACACCATATTACTCTGTTAAAATTTTTCACCTCAATTTAAGAGGTACGCTGGTTTCAAATTATCCACGGATCTTCGTAAAATTGTCGTTATGTTAGTAAATTTACGGGTGCTAAGTTAACTTACCTTAAACATGAATCCACATCATTTATTGGTATACAAGCAAAACATTCAAAAACTGGTTACGACAACTGGTGAAAACAATTATTTCTTTCACGTCTGTTTATCCTGTTTATACCGGGAAGCCAAATACGGAGTTTTTATTCGAAAAGTCAGTAAATTTACTGTAATTTATAACATTGTATCTGACCTACAGGTGTAGGTTATGTACGTCTCTATAACCATTAAATATTGTTCTCGAAGGTGTTTATAGATATATTTTTAAAGGCGTTTAAAGTTTACACAAAAAAATTTCTCAAATATTAGCTCTAAACAGGCTCTACTTCATAATCTATCTATACGTAGTAGCGAGACGTGAAAAAATTACGCTGTACTTTTTTTTTTGTATTTTTTTGCCGTACTTACTTCTTCTATAATGCTCACAAGCGCAGGTTCCCTGCCAATATGTACGCCGTTAACCGTCCTCTATCCCTTCTTTGTGCTCCGCCCATGCAGCTCCAAGTTTAAGGCGTCTCTATCGCACGCGTGCGAGAGTTTCCAAACAACTTTGCCCTCACATCCCCTTCCAGTGGCGCAAAGTTCGGATGGGATGTTACGGGGAAGTTTTGCGGGGCGTGAATTCTCTCCAGCGCCGGTAGGACGAGATGCCTACTGGTATTCATTGGCTCCGAGCCAGACGACCGAATAAACAAGCGTTCGGACATTTCTTTTTATTGAAATTGTTGGGTTAGGTTAGGTCTGTCACGTAAATAAAATTCTCGCAATATTTGAGCTTAGTTTATCTTGAGGGAAGGTATTTAAAAGACTATAAAATCCTTAAAATGCACGACTTCTCACAAACGGGTGTTTATTCTATATTTTCTAATTTTTTTCTTCTTTAAATTCCGAATGCAAAGTTGTAAAAGCGAGAGGCGAACTTTGCTTATGTTCGGGACTGATCGGGAGTGAGTCTTAGGCTTCCCATGGCAGTACGAACCTTGAACTCATGACTTGAGTTCGAGGTTAGTCTTTTGTTAAGGGTGCTTGTGCCATTCCAGGTCATTATTTCATATTTACGATACACACAGTTAAACGTACCGACTTCTTGAGTGACTGAACATTCACAAAATAAAAGAAATATATATAGATATCGCATAATTTTTGCATAATTAGCTGCCAGAGCTGCATTTTAAACGTTTTTTGTGCAGTTGGATAAGGAGAATTAATGGAATATAAAACCCAATCACGCAATAACGGCTGAACGGATTTGAATGAAATTTGGCCCACAGTTTATTACTTAGGTATTTTTTTTCTTCGGATTTTGTTGTAAGAGTTTGTGTTCGTTAGTGAATTTCGATTTACTTTTCTTTTGTTTCTTTTATTTAATTTATTTGTTTTGTTTCTTTTTTCTATGTGACAAATCTAATCCAGAAAGAAAACACAGTCATTTTTCCTAAATTTGTAAAAAAAAAAAAAAACTTAGCAATTTATATTTTGTTGTTTGTGTTGCGATTAGTTTGTGTTTGTTAGTGAATTTTGACTAACTTTTCTTTTGTTCCTCTTTCGGTTTCCCAATTTTAAATCATGCCTGGAAAACGAAAATCTAATTAGTCACAAAATTAAAAAAAAAATTAAAAAAAAGCGAGAGCTATGGAGATAGCCAGAAGTCAAGACTTCTCTTCAAGCAGAGCTGAGGAGGATTGAGCGAGCTAGGCGTCGAGAGGCTCTTAGAGCAGCCGAAACTCCGGAGCAGACAGGTCATCGACGTCCAACAACACGCTCACCATATGGCGGTACCAGCGAGCTGCCGAGATGCCGTTAACGATCACAGGCTCGGCGCGAGGAACAACTTCAGCGGCAGGCCGGCTTGAGAGCTGCAGAAACGCCGTAGCAAGGCGAACCATCGACGGGAGCAAATTGCCGAATACTTGGAATCCCATTGAGTTGCTGAGACCGCGGAGGAAGCAGAAAAGCTGGGAGACGGGCTATAGCTGATCATCCACGAACATCCACTCGAAACACTGGGAGTGTTTTTGAACGCGCTGCATTGGAGTACGGCGAGTCTAGACTACGGCAGCCACAGTCTCCTAAAAATGTAGAGAATGAATGAAGCGTGTAGATTTTGCGAAGCGCAGTAATGGAATGAAAAGACGGCTGGGATGTGTAGTTCTGGGGGGAAAAGTTAGAGGAGCCAGCGGAGCCACCGAAAGAATTATTTTCATGTAGCACAGACGAATCGCGGAATTTTTTTTAAATAATATCAGTGAATACAATGGGTGCTTCTACATGACATATTTTGGGGTGGATAGAGTTATGTTCATGCAGGGCTTTTTTCTTCAACATTTACTGCACAAGGACAGGGTCCCTGCTTCCCGTTTTAAATAGGCAGCCTCAGTGTGAGTCACGTTCAGAAATTTAGTGATTGATATTGCATACTGGTTCAGTTATTTAATTAATTTTTGTTACAGTAAATATTAAATTGAAGTATAACTTCAAACGCGTGTACATAATTACACATACTTTTTTTTTTTTTAATTTTTAAGCCTCTTGCTACCCAAGTCCTCGAAAAGGCTAACTCCGTAATCAACTTCGAATGAATTCAAATTAATAATGATTTCCACCGCAACAACAGTTTAAACGTGGGTTACAGGTTACATGTTTACAGTTTAGTGTCCCACAGTTGACAGCGGTGTTCCCACCAGCCGTTACTCGAACTGCCTGGCTGCCTGGCCCCGCCCCATCCCCAAGTCGTCCATTCGGACACGGCCCTAAGGCGCGCGGAGCTTGGCAACAGTCTCGCTGAAGCTGGTCGCAATGTTGTCGAGTTGATGTTCGCTCGAGTTACCCCCCTTCTCCCCCTTCCCTCTACATGCAGCCAGCGCAGCGTGGAGCAGGGCGGCAGGGGTGTCCCCTGGGGGCGGGCTCGGACACGCCTGTATCGCTCCCGAGGGCTGTCCAAAGTTCTCCCCGAGTCGCCGCGAGCCCGTGCCGTCGACTGCCGAGAGGGAGGGAACGAGTTCACGAAAACAACTAGGCGGGGACGCACCACGACGCCGAAATACCACAACGCCGAACGTACAATAACGCCCAAAAACCATAACGCCGAATGCCAAATTGACTACAACGCCGACAGCTAGAAAACTACTGTGTACCACAGCGCCGAATTACCACAACGCCGAAATACATTAACGCCGAAAAATGTAATTGCAGGACTTCCACAAAGGTTAGTTTAGGTTAGGCTAGGTTAGGCTAGCCTAGGTTAGGTTAGGTTGTGGTACATTTTTCGGTGTTACTGTATTTCGGTGTTGTGGTACACAGCAGTTTTCTAGCTGTCGGCGTTGCGGTCAATTTGGCATTCTGCGTAATGGTATTCGGCGTTACTGTACGTTCTGCGTTGTGGTATTTCGGCGTTGTGGTAACGACCCTAACTAGGCTTCAGCGGCGGCTCTGGCCTTAGCAGGACCCTGGGTCATTTAACCTTAGCAGGACCCTGGATGTTGTTTTTGATAAGGGCCTTACCGGAGGGATCAATAGGGTATGGAATAGCCCTCAGAAAAAAAAAATACCGGGGTTTTCAAACCCTTCTACGGAAAAATTCAAACAATTAACTCTTTAAAACGCCAACCTGAAACTTAGATTTCTACGATGGGTTTGCTAATTTGTTTCAAGAAATGTTGATTCTTAAAGTGCGTCGGTAATAAAAGGACCGTCGGGGTGCAAGACCACGCGACACAGAAAAAAATAATACTCTGCTTGTACAAAAGATTCCTTTGGAAACCAGTTACCAATAAAAAAGTTTGTAATACTACAAGAAAGCTATTGTAACTTTGTAACAACGCATGGCTATGATTATTTTTGCATAGTTATATGAAATACGTTTTTCTAAGTAATACTGAGTAGCCTATTTCTTACGAAAATTGGCGCATAATTTTATATTTTGAATGATGATGTATTCAAGCTATTTTTTTTAAACCATAGAACAAAATAATCGAATATTCCAAAATTTAACTTAATATTTTTTTTATCGTGATTATTAATGTGCGCTGTTCAGGAATCGGTTTATAAATAACTAACTATTTGATGTACTGGGAAAACACAAAGCAGCAAGAATCCGAACCCAGTATTACTGCGAACACAATTTTGTAGCGATATGGTTTTCATATAAATGTACAAATTTGCAACTATCTGTAATTTTACATAAATATGTTCAATTTGCAAAGAAAAAAAATACAGTGCTAGTCACGGGGTGCGGGCGTTTGCCCAGCCCTGGAGTAGTCCTTGCAAGTGATCCAGAGATCTTCGTAAATTTACGAATGCAGAGTTTACTTAATTTAAGCATGAACTCACAAACAATTATCTTGGAGTATTGAGGATACCTTCAACAAATTGTTAAGTCTACAACATGAACAATCGTTTTAATTAATTACTTCCACGTGACTGTTCTCCCTGTTTGAAACGGAACACACAAAAAAAATAATTTGGAGTTAGTCGTAAATTTTTTTTTTTTTTAGCACAAGAACTATAACAAAGAAGAACACTTTGTTTATTTGAGGTGTATTCTTCGATGGCAAGTCCGCAAATTTTCTTGTTTATATGTAGAGACCCGGAAATTTCGCGGATTCATTTAGTCGCAAGCTAGAATGCAAAACCTTCACACTCTCGCACTGTGTTCATTATTGGCCCGCAGTTGTTTGGACACGTCCCTCTACGACCGTAAGCCAATGATGCTCAGCTAGGAGAGAAGTAAGCGAATCAGGTAGTGCCAAATAACAAGGATAAAAATGTTCTCGCTAAGAAATCAACAAATGGGAAAGTAAACATGGGTCGAGCACACCTATAACTTTGAATTCTATCCTGAGGCCAGAAGAATCCGCGAAATTTCCGGGTCTCTATTTATATGTAACAGTGTAGTACTTGATATGCTCGCGTCAGGACCGGCCGAATTCAGGCGACGCCTGGAGATGCAGACACTACTTGGTGAGATGGGGATTTGTTAAGGACGAAACGCGCAGTTTTCGGGAGATCCAGACTGACTGACTACGTGGGGATTTTAGACCTTAAGATTCACATTATTTTTGTGGCTATAGTCCAGTCAAGACAGCAATTTTTTTTATATTTTATAATGTTGTAGGTTGACAGGTAATTTGACATGCACCGTAGGATTATAAAATAATTACAAACACATAACTTTTTTTTGGTACGAATCATGTGCGACCCTGGAAGAATATCAAATGTGTCAGCATAAAATAGACTTGGTTATGCAAACGCCTGTGTCTAACATCACAAAATAATGGGAAATATGTGGGGCTCTACTTATGATGGACATAGATAGTTTCTTATTTCTACGAACGCGGAGGAGGGGGGGGGGGGGGGCGAGGGAACATTGGCTTACGATTTACCTACATAACTGTCAAACTCAGATGAATGTAACTATTGTTTTACAATTGGTGCTCCAAAAAACATACACAGGATAGTTATAAAATTATTAATTGCACAGCAGTTATTTACCGTAAAACATATTGAATTGCATTGAAAATAAAATATTAAAACACGTCCTGCACAAAACACTTGGACACCAAGCGCTGTGAGATTTAGTAACCTCAACAAAGCGCCAACATCATTCGCCTTGAAAAATGGCTTACTGGCAGTTCTGTTGATAAACAAGCCGCGTTCAGTGTTGGGACCGCGAATTTCTTTACCGCTGTTTGCCTCGAATCTTGAACGACCAGTGTGTATTCATAATTAGTATATGGTCCGGACGCCAGAGAACTTACCTGCCTAGACATGAACGAATTCAGTGCGTAGACTGAATATGGGATGAAATATGCAGAATGTCGAAAAGAAAACTGTAGAGGGAAAATTTTGTATGCCTTTCCCAAATTTGTGGAACTATCCATAATCCAAGATGGCAGAATTTTTTAGAACACAAGATGATGTACAATATGGCAGCCGAGTCAAAGGTCACCTGAAGTTATTAAAAAAAAGTTCTAGGGCAGACAAGATGGCGGCCGCGACCAATCTCATCCAAGATCGCTGCTGCGACGTCACAAATCCAATATTGCAAACCTGCAACACAGTCTGAAGCCTTTCCTCTGACGTAAATAATTTTACTACTTGGTTTTACGTGCATCCGTACGTTCATCCTACGACAACGTAATCACCCGTTTGGTACATGAAAATTTAGTGAGTTTAACGGGCTTGTTTCACCAGCAGCCAATTAATAAACTGGGAAAATCCAGATTATTTTTATGGGTAAAGCAGTGCGTTTGAGAACTACACGCCAAATACAAATACATTAAAATCATCTGATCGTATTATTTTCGATCCGGAGATTTAAGTGAAATGTGGCAATGTGAACACATGGCGTTGACTTTATGATGTAAACTGTGGTGGATTTTAGCCTGGTACCAGAAATAAATAACAGGTATCTTCTCATCAGATAACTATCCCTATATTTACAGTACTATTAGGCCACGGTCTCAGAAATTTGGCGTTTACAACCAGTTTTTCTTTCTCTGAGCATATAACATTTTACACTTTGCACGAGCCTTGCCAAAGGGCCGTATTTAAATGGTTTCCCGAACGCATTATTGCACACAGACAGCAGTGACCTGAGGTCATTAGAGACAGTAACACACAACTACACACAGCAGGGATATTGGGGGAATAATCGTCCGCGTTCCTTTGGAAGCGGGCTCAGTGTCTTGCAACTGCACTACCTCGCACCTTTCGTTCGTAATTTATGTACAACTCATGCACATTTCCCTAAACAATTCCTCACAGTGTACGTTGTCCGAAGTACATGTTTTACTCCGCGGCGAAATTTTTGGCAACCGCGCGGATGGTAGGTCTCGATATTTTGGCTCCCAGCTACTGCCAGCTATTATGTATATTTTTGTTAGAGGCGTGACGTTAGCAAGTGTGTTAGTTAAACGCGTGAAATAGCACATAGCAAGGGAGTTGTAAAACCTCTGGCGGATCATTCGTCACGTTGCATTCGTGCGCTGTATCTTCTACTGGCATGCAGCCCGGCTGTAAGGCTGGGTTCATAAACTACACAATGAACCCAAAAGACGCAATAGCGCAACACTCGTCCAACGCAAGAAAATCACACGCACACCGATCCTTTAACTTAAAATTTCCAAACAGTAGTAAAAATATCTACCCCGATCTTATTTTGATAATTTATATTTATCATGAAAACAAAAATAAATTGTCAGTATTTAGATTTAAAAGTTTTATTTTCTTTTACTGTATGAAAGTTTAACAAGTGTAAACATGATTTTTAAAATAAAAACGACCACCGTGGGGTTCTGTGCACATAACAACTGCGTTTCTAAAAGTTTTCGGATCACTTCTCTTAAAATATGGCCGTCGAAAACGCTAAAAAAAAAACGCATAAAAGTTGGAAGTTGAACCAAACTTGCGTTGCGTTTTGCGTCTTAGTAGTTTATAAACCGTTACTCTAAAGTATGGTTGCTGAAAATTTTGTATCATGTTTTTCTTGCGTAGTTGATAAACACATCCTTAGTGCTACGGGAAACCTACTTTTAATCGACCCCGAGTCAGACGCCAGAATAATTCGCGTTTGTGCATTTTGTTTGTGTTTTAGTAGAGTTAATCCGGAATAACATTGGTTCTTTCTCGTCTGTCCATCATCCGTCAATCAATCGCGTGAACTGCGGCCAATAAAATGGCCAGAAAAATTTCATCCCTCCGTCCGTCAAAGTTACCTCATGCTTTTCACGACGGACGAGTGAAATTATAATCTACAAATTAATGTCAGCTATGATTTTGCGTGCCAAATCTTATTATATAAGAATATTTTGAAGTTTGTTTAAATGTTTTGCTGCTTCCATAATTATTTTTTTACTTACGTTTTAACACATTTTTAAGGCTGTTTATTTTTAAGAAAAAATTGTTCGAGTCACTTAAATGTAATTAATTACTCATTATAACACCTGAAATGTTTAAGGAAATATCCGCGTTTAATGAGTTATAAGAGCACAGATTTCATCACTGTCTAGTACAATTATACAAGAGTAATTTTTTTTTCCAAAATTTAAGTTTTCTCAACAGTTGGCACCGTTGTAATGGAACAAATATTAATACGGTCGAGCGTAGTGTTGTAAATCGTTCGGCGGCTGACGGACGAACGGATGATGGACGGACGCAACGGGCTATTGTAATTCCGACTTTAAAGTTTTTCCCTTCTTTTTTTAGGTTAGAATCCGTGCGGTCGTCGTTGTAGTGTCCAGATGTTCTGTTAAGTTCATCGTTGGGTTCGTCTGTGCGTCACTGTACTGTCCAGGTTGTTTTTTTTTATGTATTTACTGTTATTGTTGTAATTTTGTCAACCCACTATGTTCGTCTGCGCTGAAGTTTTTTCTGACTACATTTTTTGCACGGAATTATCTTTGCTGCTTTCTAGGCATGTCACTTTTGGCATCAGCTGATATTGATTTGTACTCCGTATGTATATATGTATTCATCTTCTGTTGTCCATTCTTGAGGTTTTTCTTTGAGAACCAGTGTAAACTAGCATAGGCGTATGTACATAAATTCTTTTAAATAAATCTTCCCCATTGCAAGAATCATTCAAAGATCGAAAGAATGACTAAAAAAAAAGAAACAACACAGCATCGCAAAAGCGAATCCAGTGATGAAACTTAACACCAACCCTAAAGCTGGAATCATTTAAAGAACATATTTGGACCAGGCCCTTAGATGGTGACCTTTCTGGCTTTAAATGAGCCATTACACGGGTACAGTAAACGAGATAGTAACTATATCACGTAACAGGATCGATTACATGGGTAGAGTAAATGGGATAGCGACTAGGACAAGTAAAATCTCGATTAGACGGGTAGAGTAAACGGGATAGCAACTTGGTCAAGTATCAGAATCGATTACATGGGTATAATAAATGGGAAAGCAACTAGGGTAAGTAACAGGATTAATTATCGGTAGAGTAAATGGGATAGCAAATAGGACAAGTAACAGAATAGATTATACGAATTGAGTAAACAGGATAGCAACTAGGGCAAGTAACAGGATCGATTACATGTGTAGAGTAAACGGGATAGCGACTAGCGACTATAGAAAGTATTGGGTACGATTAAAGGGGTAAACGAGATAGCAACTAGGGCAGGTAACAGGATCGTTTAAATGGTTAGAGTAAACGAGATAGCAACTAGGGCAGGTAACAGGATCGATTGCATGGGTAGAGAAAACAGGATAGCAACTAGGGCAAGTAACAGGAGGATCGATTACATGGGTAGAGTAAACGGAATAGCAAAAATAGGGCAAGTAATGCTATGTCGTTTACTCTACCTTTATGGTAGCCACTGAGTGAGTCTTGTGAAAGGATGTTTGTTAGTGGAGGAGGGGGGGGGGGGCGTTTCCGTTCGCTCTTCTGTGAAGGTTGTGAGTGGGCGTGCGGCGGCTAGTTAGCAGGTGAAATGTGCGGCGCTATTTTTCCCCCCTTTCCCGCGGAGCCCCTGTTCGCCGCCCACGTCCGGTGGGAACCCCGCCCCTTTTCCTCCGCCTCCCCCGCTTCGCAAAAGATAGTTCCAGTGGAGAAATACCAGGCGCGCGATCTAACTGGCGCCACACACGCAGATGTTAGCTTCGTGGCTAATTTACCTTCGTTTGTCTCGACGGCCGAGTCTTTTACTTCTCTTGTGTCCACTCGCAACGTAAGCGAGTGGTTTCTGAAATTATTGTGCATCTATAATTTTGTTTACCCCTCGTTGATAGAAATTGAATTATTACTAATAAATCTAATGTTTATTATATAAAATATCAATTATGGTTGGATTTTGTAACTGATAGTAGAATTGCTGTAATTTTCTAGTAGATTAATTTTCCTCGGGTTGATTATGCAAACTGTATTCTTTTTATATTGAAATTTTATTTATATTTTTATTTATTTTTGTATTTTTTGTATTTTTGTATTTTAGTATTATTTATTTTCGGACAAATAAAATTATCTTACTTAAAAATTAATTTCTATTTAAAAAATAATGTAGAATAGTTTAGGTGGTTTTTGTTATTTTTAACATTTTTGATTTTCGTTTTCATAACGTGGTTATTGAAGTTAAAATATCGCATGTAGCAGAGACTAATAGCACTCATACACAAGCTTGCTTTTATGATTTGTTGAATTTCCAGAAAAATGTAGTCTCTTTGTGTAAATAATATGAAAAACTAAGCAAACACGCGGATTAATCACTTCAATACTCATGTATTTAAATGTTTTAGATTTTTAAGGCCAATCAATATTAAATCCTGGCATGAATTAAAATCATGAAAAATTGTATTATACATTTTTTAATAAATGGTTTTCACGTAGTCGATGTTGTGAGACACTTTTTTTTATCATTATATTCTTACAAAAAAATGGTTTCTAGATCCCTTGCAAACCAAATATTTATTTATAATGATATCCTAAAAGTAAAGTTATTATACAATGGCAACATACAAATGTTTAATTCAAAACTGTACAGCCACGATTACTCAACTTATTTCATACTAGGGGTTAATGTATAAATTGGCCTTTGAGTTTCTCCAAAACGCCTAATAATCTCTTAATAAATCGATAAACTACTTATAACCAAATATCCATAATTATATTATCAAGTTATAAGCATTCATGAGGGAAATTATAAAAACTCATGAATGAAATTTTGAATTTATAAAAGTATAATAAATATGTATAATTACTATCGCCTGTAAGATGCACCATCCTTTTCATCTTGGATTGTAATATAGGCATTGCTTCATAACTCAGCGGGCCACGTGGCCGCCGTGACGTCACAATCCAAGATGGCGCACACCAACGCTCCGACTCCACACTCCGACTCTAATAACAGGACTTGCATATATTACTACTTTTATGTGTTAATAATTATGTAAAATAAACAATTATTTAACAGTAAATTAATTTAAAAAAATATTTAAAAGGAAAAATACGAATAGCTATTAAGAGCCACTGAACATGTCTACAAATTTTGTTACACGCTTTCGTCTTTAAGGTGTGTTTTTTTGACGGTGAAAAATGCTAAAAGAGGTGTTTATATATATTTTTTAAATTAAAAGTTCCAATCACAGTATAGTAAGTGGTAGATAAAAGAGCTTTTTAACTTTATAATCCAGCATAAAATTGTATGGTTACCGCTTGAAGTTCCGTAGATGCGCGTTACCGACTGCACACCGGTTCGGTACCTGGCGCATAGAGGCGAAGAGACGTACGATGCGCGAGCCGGTGTCGCCCTTAGCGACCTCCGCGCTTTTGGAGCTCGTGTGCTCAGCCATGTAATGTAAAACGATTTAAAGTAAAATAAATAAATAAGTATATATATATAACCAAAGTTATGGAGTGAAATGAGGTAGTGGTTTAGACACCGAATTTTCATTGCAGAGAATACCTGGTTTCGAATCCCAGTCTTGCCACTTTAATTTTTTTTTTATGTTTGCCAAAACCACGCTAGGAAAATGTCGGGATGATTACTTACTGTAGACCTATGCATATGTCCGTGGTATGTTGTTGTTTTCTATACACATACTCACCAACATGCATACCAACACACACATACACACATGTATATTGGAGGTAAGTACAACTTGTCCTTTTTTTTTTAATGAAACATAAATGGCACCATTACCATTTATTACGTTTTGCTCTATATAGGTATTGGTATTAGAGCACTTCCATTATGTGGAAGTTCATTTTATAAACAAAACCCTACAGCATATAACAAATAAAAAACTTTTTTAAAGAAATTTTAACTTATGTTGAAATTTTTCTCTAATAAACAAATTTAAGAATATTGTGTTAAAAGTTACATAAATGTATTTTTACTAATAGCAAAGAAACCTGAAAATAAATAAAGGTGAAAGAAATCGAGATCTTCTAAAGTTACAATTTCTTCTCCCATGGTGTCCTACACCTCTGGGAAACAGAATATAAATATACACCCCCATAAAATGTTGAAAATCACATGTAAACAAATGGCATAGTTTGTGTTTGTGATCAAGAATAATATTTCTTTGGGTATCCCAAATGTTTGGTATAGCTTGAATACACATAATCTGAGTAAAAATTTGAAATTATATACCTTCGCCGCATTCGTGGGTAGAATACGACATGCTCTTGGCCAACTGGGCATGACCTCACGTCCGGAAATACTGGCAACGTGTTTCGCAAACTGTTAAAAAGAACGTGACTTGATTTCGGGAAGGGAAAAAAAATAAATACAAACTTTTGGGCAGAGAAATTTTCAGAATGCACTGAAAGAAAAAACGACTCAACACACAAAACGAATTGACGAGGAGGTTTGAAAAGGGGAAAAGGGGGGCGGGGGATAAATCGACGACGCGGCATGAATTATGGCGGACAGGAAAGTTCGTTAACAATTCCGTCCGGCGGCAGAGTGGGGGTCGCTGCAGCGAACGTCATCATAACGCCAAATTACGCAGACATAATTAGTGTCAGCGTTCCATGGCCGTGGGAAGTTGTGTTCGTCGTCGGTGCAGGGGGTTTGGCGCTGAAGGGGGAACGGCAGGAGTTGAAAAAGGGGGTTGGGGAGGGGGTGGTTGGAAAGGGAGTCTGCTGTGTTTGTCGACAGCCGTGATTAATTGCTAGCAGTTCGCGTCAGCAGACGGCAGCATGTACAGTTTGCACAAGCGCGGTGTTGGGAGGGCGTGGGTCGGTGAAGGATGTTGAGGGGAGGGGTTTAGGAAGTTCTCTCCTACCCCTCTTATCGGGTGGTAATTTGTCGCCGGCTACCCTCCCTCTACCCTACTTCACACCCTCCAATCAAAATGCGCTCTGCTGGGACACATTAACCATTCCGCCGGCTGGCCTGCTGTATCAAGTTGTTCCCATGCCTCTACGCGAGTTCTCTATCGTCCCAGCGCGCGACGCGTCGGGGCGGTCATCAGCCGACTATACTCCGTGCCGCGTTACTTGTCTAAAAATTTGTTAGTCCTTAAAAGTACTTTCAATGTTCCAGCGACGGTTGAGGTGGTGGGGTGTTGGAGAGGGTGTGTGTATATATATATATATATATCCCCACCCATGAAGTTACGAAAAAATATGCTACTTCTTGGTAAAGGCTCTTTGATATTTTGGGTGAAGCAAGATGATATGTTACAACACGTGGAATCACAATATTCAAAGGCAGTGATGCGTGTTGAGAGAGAGATAATGTAACTGTTTAAATGATCTTTTGTTGTAGTACGTTTTTTTTAAATGTATAACATCTTCGCTCTCGGTATATGGGGTTCGTTTGGAGTAATTTCGTGAATGGAACGGAAAGGGTAACCACGGTGCTGCCATCTGTGGCGGATGGCGCGAACCAAATTTTACAAATCAGAAGGGAAACTTTATAGATTTAACTGTTTAGTGAATTTTGAGCAGTATTTTAGTTAAATTACGTATCGAAAATCAGATTGAAAATCGGGGTTTAGTTATTTTTTCAAGTATTTTTCGCGTTTATCGGAAATTTATGTCTGCTAATCACATGATTCAACAGTCTATGTAGCTGCTCCGGCAACGAATTCTAGCGGCGGGTGAAGAAACTACGTGTGATTCGCGTCAAGAACTTTCGTGTCCGAGTTGAATATTATAAGTGTATTTGTAACATGAGAACACGTGAATTTGCTCGTTACCAAGGTTAGATGTTACACATGACGGGCGAGTACTGAAAGTACTTTAAATACAAAAAAAAAATATTTTTTCCTTCAAAATCCCTCCAGAAATAAAGTAACGTATCCGCCACTGCGATGTTCTAAGTATCCTTCTGCCACTGTTGTTCTGTCAAATGTGTCTGTAAATAACTTCGACTGATTGTCAGTGTTCGTCAACAAACATCACGTGATGCCTTGCAAGTGACGAGTACCCATTTCCCGAAAAGGACACTTCTGGTACTACTTTTCGAGAAATATCGAAATCGAGGCAAGTTTCATGACACTGATTACATCGGGTGGCGATGAATATGTGATTTATGGGTTAGAGTTCGAGATGAGGCATGGACAGAATGCGTGCCCTGAGAAAAAATTCGCCGGCTAGCGGCAACGTTTGTCCCGTTTCTCACGTTTTCATAGCGAGAGTGTACCGTGCGTACTTTCCCGATGTTGAAAACGTAATTTTAATTTTTTGTGTGTTAATGATACCTAACATGGATTTAATTCTTAAAAATTTTTAGAATTAAAAAAAAAACTTAACATACGCAATTAGTAAAGTTTAATAAAAATATTACGATTTATAGTACCGGTAAGTGGGTTATCACTGTAAACTGCTGCTTGCAGCTCTGTAATTCTTAATATCCGACCAAAAATTCCATAATATTAGATAAATTCAGTTAACACTGTCACTGAGTGCTCTGCGATTCTAAGCAGCAATTATTTTAACCCGTTTTCAGTTACGCTAACTGAAATTTTTACAATTCATTTTCTTTGAGCATTGTTTATGTTTAAGTGGGGTTGTTTGGTGATGTGAATTTCAGGTTTACTTAAAAATATTAACAGAATATCTGGCAATACCTAATAATAATAATAATAATTTTAAAATCATTACTAAACTTTTACGAATAGTAGAAATATAATTGAAATTTCTTCTATCTACTTTTAAAAAACTGAAGTAAATCAACAGTTATTTTTTCAATAGCCGTTGACAGTACGCCTGACTTACATTTAAAAGGAAGTATTCTTTAATTTCGTTTAGATGACATCTGTAAGGATAGCTTAAGATTCGATGGTTTTACTTTCCATTACTTAATTATTTATGCGTAATGTGATTCCTGTAGTGTGCTCTTAACAATGCATAGTTTGTAATCTTTCTTCTCCCCCCCCCCCCCCCAAATATGACATTTTATATGTACCTATCGTTATAGACTTTTGTATGTGTGCTTCAAAATTATTTAGATCCTTTAACAACCTCTCTGTGTAAAAAGCGTACATAGCACTATAGGGTTATATGCCCTGTTAATACTTAGTTGTATTTAGATAGATTTTAATTTCGTAAAAAAACTTTGTTTCTTATATTTTTAGATGGTTTTTGAAAGATGGACCAAGTTTGATAATGCCACTAAATAGTGGTACATACCAAAGAACAATATTATCATCACTATTGCGATTCTTTAAATTAAGATTCCGTAAGTACCCGGTACCATAGGTACGATATTAGTGTACTTGACAGATTACATTAAAACGCCTGGTTACTAATTCAAAATAAAACGTTTACTTTTTTTCTCTTTAATTTTACGAAGTTAAGGCTCACTGCTGGTTGTATATTTTCATATTGAAGCCTGTGGTACTTATTAGTTTTTATTTGATTTAATTATTTTAATAAATGTTCAATGTATAACGTGGCACGTCGATAAAAAAATCTTATAAGTAAAATGTATTCTATTTTCTTTTTATACAGCTCTGAAAACAAACAGAGCTTTAATTTGAGCGAACACTTCTTTTTAAACATTTTCTTTTGATCCTGTTCCTTCTGATTTGTTTTCCCGCCGAAAAACAACTTGCGTTCGATCCTGAAAAGGAAAGACGCGATTTTTAAAATAAAATAAAAAATAGAAAGTAAGTTTGCCGACGTCAAAAGAAAATGCATTTTTTCCCCTCTGAATTGTAATACAGGTATTAAATTTAACTACCATTTATTCCAAACGGACATCTTTTGACATCTTTTGAGTTCGTTTAGCGCTGAGATTCTGTATAATTTAACATTTTTTGCTAGCAAACCATTTTAGAAATAGTCTGCAATACATATTTATTCTTTGAAATTTTTTAGAAATAATAAAACTTGCACATTAATAAAAAAAATAAGAAAAAAAACCGTGTTAAATTGCAATTATGATTCGTTTATCCTTTGTTTTGACGGCATTTTAAATAAATTATAATATCAATAAGGAAAAGTTCTTTCGCCAGCGAGCAGTGATTTAGCAAAAACGTTTCAGTGCCTGTTCGGCAAACATGTGGTTAGGGGTCTGAGTTACAATTCTCACAATTATGTAGCAGTATCTAACATAAATCGAAAAAATATATATTTGTTCTTCAGCTAGTTCAAAACCTCGCCTACTAATATTATTGGTTTTAATAGAAATTGAGACTTTTTCTTTTTCAGATTATCTTAGTACAAAAACACGTAAACAATTTATATTTCTGTATGGATAATTATGTTCAATATATAATTTTGTATTTTTTCGGGTGATTTAAAGTTAATCATTAATATATAATAATAGTTTATGGTTCTTTTTTAGTTTTACCAATTCAATATTTAGTGGTTTTGAGAACCTTAAGATACATACCTACATGAACACATGAAGAACAAGTCAACATCGACGATGTCAAATTTCACAAACTTAGATCAATTCCGTGGACGGAATTTGTCAGAAAAAATTTATAGGACGGAGGAACACAGTGTGCTGTTGACGGAAAGAGAGTTGCAGTAGGAATAGTAAATACATAAGAAGAACAACAACCTTGGATAATACAGCGACGTACAGACGAACCCAGCGATGAAATTAAACGGATAATCTGGATACCCCAACGTTGTGTAACATGCAAAATTTGACACAAAATGATTCAGACTTATCTTTGCTGTTCATTGTGGAAGTTTCTTCTGTGACATCTAGCTGTGGTTTATGTCTAGGAATTAAATTAGGTCACTCTTCCAGATTGCAAGAATTAATCAAAGTACGTTTTAAATTCTTCTCAGCGCTTGATAAATCTTTTTCAACCGGTACCATTTGCGGCATAATTTTATGGAACTTTTGCTGATAGTTGTAATTGTGTTTGAGTTAATTTGATTGGAAACGAAAGGGGTAAAAAAAAAAAAAAGTGGTACGTTGTCGGAGAGCGTTGACGAACGACAATGAACGACTGGAATTGACCACTGGTGTTCCGGGCGGCTGGTTCGTTCATCATGAGGTCCCGCGCCGTATTGACTGCCTGGGCGTAGAGTGGCGCCACTTAGCATTTACCAGGTGAAGCCAGAAGGCTGAGCTAATTAAGGCACCTCCATCCTTCCTTTCGTCCACTGTAGGTAATTCCATCGCGCCACGGGGCGTGTGATGTTATTTGCATATGCTGCACCAATTAAATTACTCCGCAGGCAATACGACGCCCTTCCAGATAAAGAATATGTGTAATGGGCCTATAACACGCACGGTAATCGTAGGGATAACCTTTCGAAATCACTTTATCGTTTGTTGGTACCTAAGTAGGAACACGGTGATTGCGTGAATTCGTTTGGCTTCATGCTGAAATTCAGTCTTGTGCTTGCTCTACCAAAGTTAATTTTTCAAATGGCTGATTTCAAATTGAGAATCTTTTTATGCACATTGATCGGGACTGCCTGATTCGCTTACTTCTCTCCAAGCTAGGCATCGTTGGCTCTCGGTTTTAGATGGGCGTGTCCAAATAACTGCGGTCCAATTATAAACACAGTGCAGGTGTAAGAAGGTTTGAACTCTAGCCTGCGGTCCAATGGCTAAATAAATCCGCGTTATTTCCTTTTCTTTATTCCTAAGGTTTGAAAATTAATGTCTGTGGACTAGTCTCGAGCACTCTTGGAGACACGTGGAATCCTACACGCACTAACGAAACACGAACCGCACTCGGTGATTACGAACCGACATGCGGAGTGTGTTTCGTTATGATGCGCGAGACTTGTGAGCCGCGGTACGCAAGGCAAGAGACCACTGAATAGGTAATTTGTTTGATAATCTATTTTGCCAGTAAGACGTGACTATCTAATTTCATTTATTACTGAAATATTTGTTTTATTATTTTACCTTATTGTCCGGACATTACAAGTTTGACTGATTTGTTTCGCGATTCTTCAAATTAAAGATGCCAGAGCGAATATTAAACCCTGATTGACTCCAATAACAGTTCATAACTTCATTTTTTAAATGTTAAACTTAAGTAATGAAAAGTTTGGCTTTATAACACACTCAGCTATGTAAAACAAAAATCCTGCCACTTAGATTTCACACTATTTCAAACTTCTTAGAGTTAAATTTCATCGTTAAACTTTTATCCACTTCACACCACAAACTGATACACATGTTGAATTTAGCGTAGCACTGTAGCTACGAATACAATAGGAAATTATTGTTCATACTTAAATGTTATGACATATTTAACCACATCACTAATTGTCAGAGTTTGTCAGTTTTATTACTCACTTAACTTCTTTCTGCAGCAATTTCCAAGATCTTCGTTGTTTACCGTGTCAAATTGCGCTAAATATATTTTTATGAGTAAGAAAACAAGTTCTAAAGATATAGCCCATTTGATTGAATACAGTTTTATTTATTAACTACTATTTACACTAATAATTAAATTAAAACACTTTGTCGAAAAATTAGTCAATCTTTCATTTAGTCCATAGTTTACTCTCCCCACTGGAGCTCGACCCGACAATGGCTCTTCCTGCTGCCTGCCTCTCATCTCGCACCTCTGTCCCAACACACTGCCTCGCACTGTTCACTTGTCCGTCGCACACGGCACAGTCCCGATGAACCAGTCTCCTAACATGAAGCCCGTCGCTCGTCGTCCGCTCAGGATAGCGCTTCTTTGTTTATACCCCTCAGCCCCCTTCTGGAATGGTCTCGACTTTATATCCGAAGCTCCCAGAACAATGACGTTCCTAGTTACGCCATTTATTTCAGGCGGGGCTCTGGGAACATTTAAAATCCTCCAGAGGCGCTGAGGAAGGTTGAAGCGGGGAAAGGGGGAGGCAACGACAGGCCGTTGCTAATCGTATAAGGTGTGTAGGGCCAGCTGGCTGGATAGCAAGACTACTAGTAAACTCATAACACTAAATTTATAATCGGCCCTATGAGTTGGATGAAATAACGAAAATAATAGACATAATCTGATAGTAGAATTTTTTTTTTTTAAATTTTAATGTATGGACCTTTGTCAACGTTTTTCACAGAGGCTCAGGAAATGGTACCACGTATGTAAAGACTCGGTGCTCATGATTAGAGTCATACCGAGTTTGTTAGAATTGAACCAACGACCTTCGCAAAAATTAATGTGAAGTGCGAGAGAGTAAAACCAGCCCCCGGCTTGATGTAAGTGCTTGTTGGGGAAAGTTATTAATAATGTTTACACAGAAGCGCTGGTGAAATAAATTTTTTTTCAGGCAGTGCAGGAGTTTGTTGTAAGGTTTCTATATCCTGCTAAACAGATTGAAAGAGCATTGTGAGTTTTATAAAAAAAAACATAATGCATTTTATTGGTGATCTGATGGAGATTGCTCCATGAACCAGTCTGACTTCAATTTACAACTGACACCAACTCAATAGACTAATACCTCCATGAACCTAAGTGACTTTAACTTTAGAACAGACAAAATTCTCCATATACTTACTATTACGGCCATTGATCAGAGTCAATTCACCTTTAAACCAGAGAACTACTTCATAGATTAATACCACCATTAACTAGAATGACTTCCTTTTAGAACACACATCCACTCCGTAGACTAATACCTACATGTATAAGAGTGACTTCATCAATATAACAGAGATTCACTCCGTAAACTAATACCACTATGCACCAGAGTGACTTTTATCTTTTGAAATCCAACCACTCTAAAGACTAATACCTCCATATAAAAGATAAACTTATACTTTGGAACAAACATCCACTCCATAGACTAATGCATTCAACGACCAGAGTCACTTAAACTTTAGAAAAGACACCTACTCCATAGACTTATACCTCAATGTACCAGAATGACTATCTTTATAAAAGGGAACCACTTTATAGACTAATACCACTGCATAGACTAATACATTCAACGAACAGAGTCACTTAAACTTTAGAACAGACACCTACTCCATAGACTAATACATTCATTGACAATAGTTCTTCAACCTTAGAACAGACATCAACTCCGCGGAGTAATACCTCACTGTTGACGAGGCGTAAAAACAATATAAAAAAAATTATTACTACGTCTTGAGGAGGCTATTTCTGCTGTAATGATATTTTTGGAATGTACAGGTATCTCGTGCGGTGAGAAAATGGCTGAGGTGGGATGAGTTGTTTTTTAGCAATGCAAATATGGTTCCTCTTGAGAATAGTAGCCCGACCTCAGCCGTTAACGAACTGTCTCCTGTTCCGTCCGCCCCTTTCTTTCTCCGCCAGCCACGCAACAAGACGAAAACATAGTAGGCATTACACGCAGCTAGTGGCCAATGGCTTAAGTGGTGGTCTCTGCAGGCCTCTCTGCTTCTGGACGGTGGTACGATAAATTAGTCTGCTTATAACATTTAGTGATCTGGATATGATATTAAATAAATTAATACCATAATCATATTAATTTGTTTAAAATTATTATTTTTACTTAAACAGGACTTATTTAATAGCTTTCATTAAATTATAGGCAAATTTTTTTCGTTAGTCCTAGAATGTCCTGAAAGCATGGAATCGTATGGTGTACAGTCTTTGATGAACTCTTCGTGTGTCTCCGTCTTTATTTTTATTATATCACTCGTAAATGAATAAAAATAAGTTTTCCCCGAAACCCTAAAAAAAAAAAAAAAACTAGTTTTTGACGTGATAACGTCTTATAAATCGTTGAACGCCGGCTGCACGCACGAAAAAGCATGACTCATTGTCACGTTCCGCCTGAGCCGTGCGTGCAAGAACCGGCCAACCACCGTGCGAGAACATCTTCTATAATATCAAACAGGTTAAGGCGGGCTTTTAAACTAATTGTTTGTGATAATATTTAAACAAAATATTGAAATTAAATTTGGAAAAACTGTAAATAATATTTGAAAATTAAAAATTATTCAATTTTTCATCAATGTTTTCTTATGACGTTATCACGTAAAATTTTCGTCCGTAAACCGACTTTACATACAACCCCATTTTTGTTTTGGGAAAACCAATTTTTTTATGCTAAAAATAAAGCGTTTGAAGACGAAGGATACATACGAACGGTTAACAAGGGTCGTCAAACTGTATTAACGCGCTATTTACAACCGCTCAAGATGTATTAAAGGTTTTTGATCACATTTTAGCATTGCTGTAAATCCGTGTTCGAGCATATTTTAGTTATTAATATTATTTTTATTGGTTCCTTTGATTAATATAAAATGTAGGTTAGGTAAGGTATGTTACATAAATAAAATTATTGCAAAATATTTACGCGAAAACTCTTTGATTTCTTTACAAGGTGGGTTTTCGCACATCTAGGTCATCGCAACCAAAAAAAATAAAAAATAAATAAAAAATTGGTTCTCTTAAGTTAAGTTTAAAATACTGTAAAATTTGTCAAATGTGTAATGGAATCTCGAAAGATAATTTTTAAAATATATATTTCCGTTGCGAACATTTACGAGCGAGTGGCGAACCTAGGATATGTTTCAGAGCCTGATCGGGCACCTGACGCTAGCGTGCGACCCGCTGCAATCAACTCCCCTCATCTCCACGACCCGGTCGTATTCTGCCGTCCGTCGGGTACCCTCCCCCCTTCACAGTCCAATCACCCGAGAGATGTCCCTGCGTGCGCCACGGGGAGATTTACGCACTATTGCGCCTGCTAGGCCACCCCGTCCCCCTTCGTCTATGTTCGAGTTCCTTATCCGTTGACCCGGGCATGGCAGTCGAGTCGCGTCCGACCATAAAAGATGGTCGGCCGACGACCTGCCCCCTTTTTCTCGGCGGTGATAATCGCGGCACATGGAAAAGTTTGTGACGTAACGTTTTTGGGTCGCTTTAAGGAACACATATCTGAATCTCGGAGGCATAGGACACCATGTCCACTTTTGGAAAAAAAATGCACTTTTAACCATAAACTTGATCGCCGTTTGAAGTTCTTTCTAGTGGCTTGCAACGCTAAGCTCAACGATATGTCAAAAATTCACATATTTTGGGTAGAAAATAGTCGAGTAAATAAGTGAGGTACTTAGTGAATGTATTTTAAACTGCTCATGTGAAAAATACTGTTTACGTTTTCATAGAGTCTGATGCCCGAGGTACAGATATAGTAACTGAAAGACGCCATTTGGAATTTTTTTTTTATTTTTTTTCCTTTAATACTGGAAATTTGCCTTCGTAAGGTAGGGATCACGCGTAAAAGAGATTTATTGACCCCACAAAATACATGTATTGTTACGGTTGTCGTTACTGTTTACTACTGACATTCCATTAAATTATGTACGTACTATGCTTTAACTAAGCTTAATTTTCTAATATAAAATAGAAATATGGTTATATTAAAAAAGAACTGGCGAAAAAAAGATGAGGTCTTCTCGTTTGTATCTCTTTCCCTTAAAGTTATCACGTTTGTCAACTTAAACGTGTTTAATGTGGAAATGTAATTCATCGGGTGCTCGTTTGACTATAATGCGCACTTATTCGCGTAGTGACTAATGTGTTATTTTTCAAGTCTCTCTCTTTCTCTTTCGCTCTCCATCTTACTCCATGGAAAATTAACGATATAAGCGTTTGGTGTTAGCTTACTTCAGAAAGCTATTGGTACTTTTGCAGACGGTTAGAGAACAGGACCCGATGCAATACGCATACCACGTTAGCTGCGCGGGTCGACTAACACTGACACTTCAGAGGAGACAGTTTATAAAAGCAGCAACAGTGGTGCATACCCATTTCCGAACTGTCAATTGAAAAGCTTCAAGTTTACGAACACTGAAAACCACGTATAATTGTTTACAAACACTGTTTGAAACAACAGTGGCAAAAGGATACGTAAGTACACCATTCGGTATACGACATTTGGTGTAATTTCGTAAATGTGACGGAAGTCAAGGAACGAAAATGTGTTAAAACCACTGTGCTGCTATCTGTGGTGGAGGTGTGAATCAAAGAACAAAAATACAAATGGTATTAAACGTTAAATGAATTTTAACAAAATTGGCAGCATTGTGATAAAATCCCTTGTCGAAAATCAGGTCCGAAACCGGGGTATAGTATTTTTTCAAGTCTTTTTCGCTTTTAATCGCAGCCGTTTCATTAAATAGTTTGAAATTTTGCTCCGCACATTTGATTCGATAGTCGACGTACCTGCTCCTGAAGCGTATTATAGCGGCGGGTGTTGAATCTGCGTGTAATTTGCTTCAAGAAATGTATTTTTAAAAAAATAATCTTCATATATTTATCATGTTCGGCATGATTTTAAAGAATTATACGTAAAATTTTGTGTCCAATTTTCGTATTATAAGTGTATTTGCAACATGAGAACACATGAATTTGTTCGTTGTCGAGGTTAGATGTTACACATCTCTGGCGAGTACTGAAATATTCACTTACCATTTGTTTACTGTTAAATTTGATATAAGCTACGTTACATACCATATATGAGCAATACTATGGAGATTTATGAATTATTACTTGAAGGCAAAGCTTAAATTATTTAGTTTACGATTAGATTTGTTAAAGCAGGAACTTCATGAAATATCCGGAATGTTATATATTTTGACGTTGTAGGGGAGAACAACTACAATTCTGTTGTTCAAGTCAGATTTTACGTATTTCTCTATCACTCTTATATCCTACGCTAATATTTCCATCCCAGTGTTCGTGGCAGATCTTGTTCATGCTTCAATGTCCTCTAAAGGACATTATATACACCTTAGTTAATGTTCAACAAACTTGCTTGCAACTATCTTGTTGGTATGATATTGTCGCAATCTTCTTCCGCCACCAATATATGCCTTCACAAGATAGGCTTGACATGTTTTGGATCGCTGCTGCTACCATCCGAGTTTTTTTAAACAGTTTTATAGCTAATAAATTACACAATAGAGGTTCACACTGGAAATTCACAATTGTGAAAAACAGCGACGAAAAACCTGCAAAGAGTCTTACGGTGTTCTGACACTCTACTTTATCTTTCTGAGCGTTAACTTTCTTTTTATCGACACGCTTTTTCGTTGAACTCTGATTACCTAATTGCCTCAAATGACTCTACTGACTGTAAAGAAGATACACTTTGAAAAATATCCGGCTTTTTTTTTTAAGTAGCTACTCTAGAAAACTACCACAATAACTAGTAGGTATTTGTGGTCCTTGTCCAATAAGTACAAAGTAAATTGCACCCATTGTTGTCAGATTGATACTATCCGACCTATTAACATTAAAAATATATATATTATTTTGTTTCTCATAGCTTCAGTTGATAAATGTCAATATATATTTTTCAATTTGACTATTTTTTTTGTTATTCTAAGACTATAAAAGAGTGTATACAGACAGTATGTTTACAGTTGTAGTTATTCAGAACAAACCAAATTATTATTTAATTTTAAATAACAATTTATATTTTACAGGAACAACTATTTGTAGCAGTCAGACCATATTTATAACAATGAATTCATTTAATTATGTTCTTTTCTCAAACTCAGTACAAATCTTTTAATATTACATTGTTTAAAGTTATGTCTCGTCAAGAAAGGTTGCAACCAAGAAAACATATTTTAGTTACGTCTCCTTAGATTAAAAACTTAATATAAACGGATGTTGTTCTCGATAAAATGCAACAAGAAAATTTTATTTCCAAAATAGCCATTCTAGAGTTTCCTTTCCGTAAAAAAATATGAAACATGTAAAATATATTTTTCATTACATTATAACCGAAACAAGGACAGTGCTAATGGAAGAAATCGTGTATTGGAAAAAGGGAGTAAATGCCCATTCAAGTGACCACTAAGGATGAGACAAGCTACATACTGCGCTTACACGAACCAAGGAGGGGTTGCTGTCATGATTTAGAAACACATAACTTAGAAAGACACAAGACAGAAAGTTCTAGTTTATTACAGTTCTGTGTATTGGCTTTCTAAGTTACGACGTTTCTAAGTTGTGTGTTTCGGCGTTGTGTGATTGTAAGTTACGTATTTCTAAGTTGTGGCAGTTCTAAGTCATGTCTTTATACGTTATGAATTTTTTAAGTTGTGTGTGTTTATGTTACGTGTTTCTAAGTTATGACAATTCTGAGTTGTGTGTTTCTAAGTTATAATAGCTCTAAGTTATGAAAGTTCTAAGTTGTGTAGTTTTATTCAAGAATTCTAAGTGTTGGCTGTTATAAGTTGTGATTTTCTAAGTTATGTGGGGATCCCACCAAGGAGGAGTAGTTGAATCGGAGGAAGGCACAGTAACCAGAAGTCGGGGAGGTGTAGCCGGGAGCGGCAGACGAAAACTACGCATCAATCACCCCCCGACAGCGCGGAGAGGGAAATCGATCAATCGATCAAGCCTGACCGGCCAGGTCTCGATGCCTCGATAGCTGCTCTCCGTCACGTGCGTCGACGCCGGCTGAGAATGGATCCATGGCGACCTTCGCACAGGCTTACGCCTCAGAAGGGCCTAAAATTTTCTAGTTTATCACTATTTCATTACTACTTTAGCACTAAGTTTATCTGTCAGTTTATCTGAATCCTGATCGGAATAATAAACCGAAAGAGACTAACTGAACTGAAAGTTTGTAGCATGGAGGTAGGAAGTAAGGGAGTTTTTGTGTGCAGTGGTTGAAGTCAAAATCAAAACGACCCCTAACAATTTTCTTTCTTTCTGGAAAGCAAAACTAATTTAGGTTATAGTTAAGTATAATGCTTCCTTGCAGATAAGTTGCTTTCATGCTTATTTAACATTGTCCACTACATTATGGCATTCTTAAAAACGAGTTAATTTCAAGTTATTAAACAAAAGTCTAGCATATTAGCCTATTTTAATAAAATTCCTCATCGACAATCATATCCAAAACTGGGATTTTGTATTTTTCAAATATTTTTCGCTTTTAACGAAGCCATTTCATTGTATAATTCAACCTTTTGTTCTGTAAGTGGAATGATTCGATAGAAAATGTAGCTGCCCGACAGCGAATTCTAGCGGCGGGCGTTGAAACTACGTGTGATTCGCGTTCGGAAATGCAGTTGAAAACACAATTTGCGTATTGTTGGGAACTGGGAAGCTGAGCCGCGACGCGTGCCACATACCTGAACGAGCCCTTCAGCGGTAGTCTGGCCAGGGGCGTCTCACACGGCCACTGACGTCATGCGCGCATCAGTGCGGCTCGACCTATCCACCACTCCTTCCTCCGCGGCGTCATCCTTCCTCGGCACTGCTGTCTATCGCTGAGCGGCCTTGGGAATTCCGCGGGCCTCCGCGCGGAGTGGCACGAATAAACACCACGTTTCTGGACTTTTCGGGCGTCGGGTCGACCCGGGATGACGCGACATGTCGCAGTCGCTCCCGTCCATTCGGGAAAGACGACCCACTAGTATAAAAGGTTGACGTCGGCCTTCGCGGAAGTTCCGAGCGAGTTCCGAGAGTTCGGATAGTTTCGCGAGTGAAGGGAAGTGCGACATGGGCGAAGAGGGTGAGAGACTTCCTCGAGAGTGGCGGAAATCGAACCGAGGACCGAATTCGTTTTGTAACTAAACAGTTGATGTATGTAATTTTTAAAATATTTTTTGGATTTTTTTTTGTTGGAATTTCTAGCATTGAAATTACGGACTTTCGAAATGGCAGTTGTAACGAAACATGCATCGTTTTTTTAATACTTTAAATCAAATTTTGATTATTTATTTTTTTATAAATTTTAAAATATTTTTCATTAAAATCGGATAATAAATAAAGATTTCCAAGATATCGGATATGATGTCATACTAGCTGACGATATATATACCTTGGCATAAGTGGTGTGTGGTCAGTCTGCCGATTGATTCCGTGGAGGAAGGACCTTAAGCCACATTTTTTTAAATTTTTAACCTCACCGGGTTTGAACCGAGGACTCCGAGCTTTATGGATTAAGTGTACATTTAATTAAAAAAATATACATTGTTATTATTAAATTTGATTATTTAATTTTTTTCCTAAATTTTAAAATTTTTCCCGATTTTCTAACATTAAAATTACGGATTTTCAAAATGGCGGCCATAACGGAAATTGCAACATTTGTTTTTAAATATTTATAGTTATATTTTTTAATTGATTTTTTTTCATAAAGTTTTAGAATTTTTTCATTAAAATCCGATGATAAAAAATATAGATTTTCAAGATGGCGTCCTTAACGGAAATTGCAACGGTGATGTCATAATTCATGATGACGTCAAAGGCTTATCGGAGGTTGTAGACATGGATGCTTAAGCCTATAAGTATATGGACATTTCTGGCCGCTGGTATTTTTATGGACTAAAAACGGGAAATTTTCCCACTAAACGGGAAATTTTTCTCTTGAAAAGATAATATTTTTATTTTTCAAATTTTCGAGAGTTTTTGGCGCGATTTTTTTTCCCAAAAAAATTGAAATTTTGACAAGTTCAAGGTCAAGGTCATCCAAGATGGTCACATTGACGTCACAATCCAAGATGGCGGTCGGCACCTCAGCACCTCACCCTAAACGCTGTGCCTGGAGCCTCTTTTATATACTATTTATGCGTCACAATATTTTGCCAAAACGGCCAGAAGTTATTTCACAAAGTACTTGTAGACACATTGCATTGGGTGTATAACCCACATTTATGAATATATTTTGCTCCAAATGATGTAAAGAATGAGTCTTGTGAGAGGTGGCAACTTCTCGTTAATCATCTAGTATAAAAATAGTCTGTGTCTGTTTCTGTTTGTACTAAACAAAGTGAGAAAATCTTTTACGCTGTATTTTAAAATAGTGGTCTTGTGATTTGACACTCATTTGCATACGATACTGACAACGTTAAAACAATCATGTTGGGAATTTACTTTAAAAATAAAGATAGTAAAGCTCTTCTTTTTATTTTACATGCAACACTAGTAAAATGAAATTGATGTCTGTGAGCAAGGAAAGTTGTGAAGGTCGTAAATAGCTAGGTCTGGTGGTCAGAGAGGATGCTCAAGCACAATTAAAGTAGACAGTTGGAAATTGTACTGACAAAGCTTTGGTTTTTGTGTACTTTATCGTACTTTCTTCTTTAATACAAAGGTTCCCAAATATTTTGCACAAAACTTCGTGTTCTTGTCTGACACTTTAATCTTTCAATCTCACAACATACCGTACGGTCACTGGGAAAGATAACAGAAACAGGTACAATTATTTTACTGTCAACAGTGAGACAAAATATTTTTGCAAAAATTTTTTAATCGGTAAAATATTCCTAAGAAAGGTGCTTTTCGCTTTTTGACTTCAAGATACAGAAACCGCTCCCTTCTCTTTTGGTTATTACAAAACATCTGATTTCAGAAACTGGACTTTATTTTGTTTAGTTCCACGATTTGTTCATCTTGCATGTAACTATAATCTGCTTCAAAAATATGCCAGCTCTTTTATATTTTCGAGTGTTTTAATTTTCTCTCAGGAAAAATTACATTTATCCCTAAACACATTAAAACAAGTCCAAGCAATCCTTGTTGGGGGAGGAAATTTTTTCGAAGATATCTGCAGTTAAGACATGCCTGTACCAAACTGTTTTTTTCCTTGAGATTGGTGGCCGTCTGCAAGTGAAGTCACTACCTTATTTAGTCGGTTCATTAGGCCGCATTTGCTTCGGCATTTAATGACTGTGATTCGTGCGCCGACTACTTAACCAATCACAAACACAGGCGTTGCTACAGTATTTTAATACACAGCCGGTCTCTAAATATTTTCGCAATAAATATGCATTTTTATTACTCCTAGCCGTGTGATTTTGTTATTATTAACTGTTTTAAGGCTGGGTTTCACATGCCTTATTGATAAGGGGGGGCATGCATATTTTACTTAAAGAATCCGAGACGAGATGAAAGTTAAAACATTGTTGTATTGTCTGTGTTTTGTGATTGGGTGAGTTTCTTTCAGGTGCATGTTTGTTGCAACACCAATCACAGTGATTCAGTGCGGAAGCAAACGCATCCTGAGTGGCTCGGTCAAATAAGGCAACGACTTATCTCGCAGACGGCGCCAATCACAAGGAAGAAACCTCTGGTGCCGGTATACCTTGTTGCAGTCAGAACAGGGTTCAGATTTTTTTTTGGCGAAAAATACCTGCCCCTACTTATTGATATTTTACTTTTCATTTTCTTGTCATTACTATAATAGCCACTCCTGTCAATTTAACATTAAAACTCTCTTACATTTGTCGCTCTGTCACAAATATTTTTAACGGATTTTCAATAAGGGTGTGAAAAATCTCTCAAGTTATAATAATTACTATCACTTGCGCAAAATTTACACATATTATATTATACTTGGAGTATATCCGTTGAATAACAAATACATAAGTGTTACACTGTCAAAATTATGGTAAATTTACGGACTTTTCAACGAAGAAATTAACTTAAATGAAGAGCTCTTCGGTATTTTAAATAATTGACTCTTCGTAGAAAATACGCATTAATTTTACTTCCTAGTTGTACGATTCGGTGTAAAAAAAAAAGAAGGTATAAACACACCCGTGGACAAAACAGAAGTGTTAATGATGCAGGCTTAACCAATTTTTGAATATTTTGATAATATACCAAGATTCGTGTTCAAATTATGTGACCTAAGTGTCCAATAATTTAAGAAGATAGCCGTAAATTTACGAATGATTTGTAAACAGTAATATTTGTAAATTGAAGGTGAAAATATTTAATAGTGTAAAGTGTTAAAATTTAAAGAAATAGTCCTTAACGACTAGAAATGAAGAGAAAATTTAAAAATGATCAGCATGGCGTGTGAGAGCGAGTCTGTTATATCGCAGGGCCGCTGAAAGATAAATAACGCGGTATTCGCGTGCCGCCGGTGTGTCGACGTTTTGAGAGACGAGCTGCGGCGGTGGGTGTGTCGGGAGTGGGGGGGGGGGGGGATGGGTGTTTCATGTCGTGAGTTTCCGTGTCAGGCCCCAGGTGGCACCACTGGCGTGCCGGTTGCACGACCGGGGGGCGAGTCCTCGTGCGACCCGGCTCGTCTCCGGGAATAGATCCGCGCGACCGTAAAGCCTACAGCAAGGCCTGCTCCTTGCGTGCGGGCACTAACCGTTACGCTAAATATACACACAGCTCTCCCTCCCTCTCCTAACCCTCACCTCGTGGGTCAGCTGAGCTCATTAAACACCGCGTTTCACTCGTTGCCATCACAGTTGAAAAAAATTTTCACCTCACAATTTACAAAGAATGCTGGTTAAAAATCATCCGGGTATCCTCGTAAATTGACGGACACCAAGTTCTCTTACTTTGGACACGAATATTAAAAGAATAGTCTTGGCGTATTAACAAATCATTCAAAAAACTGGTCACGTGTACAGCAAGAACACTCTCAACACCCTTTGTCCACGTGTGTGTTTAACCTTTGTTTAGAACGAAACATTTAACTCGGAAGTGGAAATACGGCGCAGTTTCGACCAAGATTCAGTTACATATTCGAAATAAACGAAGAATTATTATTTTTTTTATCTGAGTTCATTCTTCGTTGAGAAGTCCGTGAATTCACTGTGATTACCGACAGTGTGTCTGTGTAGAATCAGCTCACCCGTTCTCGCAAGAGTGGGGATAAGTTAGGGAGGCCCTGTGGGAGAGTCACTGCAGGCAAGATACCTGTGCTCAACATTTAACAGCACACCAAAAGTGAAATCAACATTCTGCGGATTGTGGCGTCATATAGATTTAATAAGTAAGTACTTATTAGTAACAAGCTCTCGTAAGTGTCTGGTCATCCTTAGATGATAGACATGTGCTATCACAGACTTTTCTGTGGGCCTTTTTTAAGACCAACAGTTTTGCAGTACATTAATATAATTTAGCTAACATGTATCACGTATCAGTCAGTCTTGTAAGCAGCTTAAAAGCATCATTTTACGACTTGATTACAAAACTCTACTATCTTTAAATTTAATATGAATGGATTATGCACCTAAACTTTCTGGAAGAAATCCTATAAACAATGGTGAAAGCCGTATCAAAATCCATTGTGTAGTTTAGATAACGTAAGCGAACAAACATACAGACGCGGATAGCGACTTTGTTTTATTGTATTTAGATACAAGTTGTTTCTAACATCATCAAATATTCAAACAATATATAAAGTAGTCAATTTATCACCAACATGATTAGCCAAAGCATTAATTATCTCAGCTTATCTTATACTAGCTGCAGTTCCCGGCGTTGCCCGGGCTGAACACAGGGTGAAGGGGACCTTTTTCTAAATCAGATGTAGTTAGTAATTGTCTTCTTAATTTGAATGTCAAGTGTGCCAAATAATTTATATCGCTGGCAGAACCCAGTAGACGTTGTTCTGCCAGTGTTTAGTTATTTACCTTTATATATCTAAAAATTGGTGGTCTGTATGTAATCTAGACTCTATAAAGCACTATAGATAAAAGCTGAAAAAAATAAAAGTTTACTCATATAGAAAAGATTCCATTACCTAGCTAATGCTCGGCATGCGTTGCAATGCCTCATTCAGTTTTGTTTTGTAATATGTTTGAAGTAGTTACACATGTACAAATGATCTATCCATCTTTATATAGGTATATCTTTTTCTCTATCGGCATCTATATATCTATGTATCTATCTATATTTATCTCTCTATATATACATATATACTTCTTTAACTCCCACTATCACTCTCTTTTATATACCAATCACTATATAGCTCTATACATCTATATATCTCTCTATCTAACTCCATTTCGTTCCCTATACCTAGCTCTATCTCAACATATCTCTGTCTCTCTCAATCTCACTCTATATCTATCACTCTATCTCTGTCTCTCTTTTATATTTAATTAAATTGTCTAATGCATGCGCACTTATACAACGAAAACTGACAAAGTGCCGCTATATAATATGAAATAAACACATTTATTGAAACGACTCTCGGGCTACCTATTAACTCACCAAAATTCCATCGCAATCGGATGAATGGTATAGGAACGCATACGGCACAAACAAAAGAAAATTCAAGACATGTCAAACGCATCAAACAATGGTGCGTTTAAAATTCAAGGCAACTCTATCTATTGACGAAGTTAAGAACAAAACTGTTATTAGCGCCTTTATTTTGCTAGCCGCTGCGAGCTCCACTAAGCGGGCTGGTGTCACCAAGGAGAAGGATATGAATTTGCCAGACCTTACTATGTTTATGATCGTGTGGCAGACATAGAGAAATGAAACTCACTATTTGTATGTTTATTACCTATGAATTTTTCTGTTATAAAATGCAATTATCACACTTTCACTCCGTTAGGGATGGAATTTCACATAAATATGTAGCCTATGTTTTAATACAGGTTATAAACTATCTGTGTGCCAAATTTCAATCAAATCCGTTCAGCCGTTTTTGCGAGATTGAGTAACAAACATCCATCCATCCATACTTACAAACTTTCGCGTTTTTAATATTAGTAGGATTTTGATACTGAATAATTAACAATAAGAAAACAAGACAAGAAATTCCCAAGTTAACAAAATTCTAATGAAGTTCTAACTAACTAAAACTATTATTACAAAAAATAAGGGCTAGTCTATCAGTTCTCGCCAGAGATGTGTAACATTTACCTCGGTAAAGAGCAAATTCATATGTTCACATGTTGCAAATACACTTGTAATACGTAACTCAACACGAAATTTGACTTAGAATTCTTTAAAGTAATGCCGAGGGTGATGAAAATACAATTTGTGTATTTTTAACTAAATTTCTGGATGTGAATAATACATGTATGCAAATGGTGTTTTCTGATAAATTTCTGGATGCAAATTTCACATAGTTCCTGCACCTGCCATTAGAATACGCTGCCGGAGAAGCTACGTTGACTAGCGAATAATTCCATTCGCAGACCGAAATATTAAACTGTACAATGAAACGGCTCCGCAAAAACCGAGAAAGACTTGAAAAAATTCAAAACTCCGGCTTTGAACCTGATTTTTGACAAAGAATTTTGTCAAAATACATTTCATCTTGTTCGAAAAACACTAAACGGTTAAAACTATAAAGCTGGCTTTTGTCTTTGTGGTCTTTGGTCGCGCCATCCGCCACATATTGCGGCACCGTGGTTACAAATTTCCGTTCCTTGCAACTTGTTACATTCACAAAATTATTCCTGCCAAATGTTACACATTGCATATTTAAGACATTAAGATCATTTCACAATTTATTTTGTCACCATACCCCACTCAAGACTTCAATGGATGGTGCTTGTGAAACCCGAGCCTGGCTCGCACTCCCGCACTCACATGCGCGAGCTAATGGCGAGCCAGAAGCGAGTTGAGCCCCGTCCAGTCGAGCCAATAACCAGCCAGAAGCTAGCTGAGCCCCGTTTAGCCGAGTCAATGGCGAGATAGAAGCGAGCTGAGCCCCGTCCAGTCGAGCCAATAACCAGCCAGAAGCTAGCTGAGCCCCGTTTAGCCGAGTCAATGGCGAGATAGAAGCGAGCTGAGTCCCGTCCAGTCGAGCCAATAACCAGCCAGAAGCTAGCTGAGCCCCGTTTAGCCGAGCCATGCTCGTCACAGCCACGCACACGCGCTGACATCCTTTTCGGCGACCGAGCCGAGCCGAGCCTGGCTTGTGCGTGCCCGGACTGCTTTATACGAGTAACAGGCGATTTGCCTAAAGGCGGTTTGCCTAAACATGAATTCGTTACGGCGATTTGCCTAAAGTCATTTCGCCTAAAGGCGTTTTGCCAAACGTCGAATTGCCTAACGGCTATTTGCCTAAAGGCGATTTGACTAAAGACGATTTGCCTAACGACGTTTTCCCTAACGGAGTTCTGCCTGACGGCGATTTTCCTTACGGCGTTTTGCCTTACGGCGTTTTGCCTAACTCCGATTTGCCAAACGGCATTTTGCCTAACGGCGATTTACCTAACTGCGTTTTACCTAAAATGTTACTATGATGACAAAACCTCGTTTTGCCTAACGGCGTTTTGCCTATCGGCGTTTTGCCTATCGGCGTTTTGCCTAACGGCGTTTTGCCTATCAGCGGTTTGCCTAACGGCGATTTGCCTAACCGCGATATGCCTAACGGCGTTTTGCCTAACGCCGAATTGCCTAATGGCGTTTTGCCTAAAAGAGGAAAAAGGGTTTTGCCTAACGGCGAATTGCCTAATGGCGTTTTGCCTAACGGCGTTTTCCCTAACGGCGTTATGCCTAATGGTGTTTTGTCTAACGGCGTTTTGCCTAACTCCTATTTGGCCAACGGCGTTTTGCCTAACGGCGTTTTGCCTAACGGCGTTTTGCCTAACGGCGTTTTGCCTAAAGGCGTTTTGCCTAAAATTAGGCAAAACGCCTTTAGGCAAAACGACACATGCCCCTTTATACTTGAATCTACCAGAGGGAAGCATAGCAAAAGCTTGTCTTCTTAATGCATGAATGACGATAGTATAAAATAATAATATAATCTGAACGAATTGAGATAATTTTTATGTTTTTTTTTGTCGGCTAGTTATTTTCATTACTAATACCTGAATGTAGAGAAATAATCAATACACAATACAACTAAACAAAAATTAGTCTGTCAAAATTATTCATTCACTTAAGAAAACCTTTAAAATAACTAAATATTGGAACGAAATATATTTCAATGATTTTATTTTATAATTTCTTAACAGAACCTTTGAATAAGATAAAATTATAATATTGTATGATAGATTTTGTTTTAACTTTTTTATTATAGAGGTTTTTATTGGGTGATTTTAATAAGTTTGATCGAAATTATTTTAATTATTGTTTATTATTTTTTTGTTATGTCATTTTATGAAAAACTGTTCATTTTTTTCTAAACTATATACTGTATTGACTATTTCTGTATATTCAGGTCTCTGTTATGACAACACCTTGCCTACAAATCATAAACCCCATCGAATTATGTCAATTCGTTCGGATTCTATTACTGTTTTTATATTATCGTTATTCATTCTAGAAGTTTCTTATCCTCTTAAGACTATGTATCACACACAGAGTTGATTTCATTTTCTTCTCATTACTATTATTTGAGGGCTTTCGCGGTATATTTTTCACGGTATCGCTCTACCATTTTAAGTTTAGTCACAAATTCTTAACAAATAGTTAATATCATATCAACAGTATTGAAAATAAATTGAAAAAAAAAAAGAACAAACATCGTGTGTGACCGTGTCTCAATGAAATTTACTTAAAACTGTAGTGTGAAAGTTTTTCATTGCTCAGAGTAATGCACATTGCAATGCACAAATATTGCAAAGTCGAATAACTAATTGATGCGAACCATATTTTTATGAGATATATACAAGTGTGTGATTGGGAATGTATGTGTCTGCTTTTTTAAATGGTTTGTTGTAGGTTAAAATTTTTTAATCTTAAGTTTAATGTTATATAGTTTTTAGTTTCCAATGTATTTGGCATTGGATTTATTTTCAAATTTTTTTGTTCAATATATTCCTGTGTTTACTATTAAAATGTATGAATTGTGATATCGACAACATTTTTTTTTTAAATTTGCGTGAATCATGTATCATTACTTGCTAGTTATTAGTTTATTTATTTAGAGTATTGAATTTTGTAAGTTGTTTATCATGTTCTTGTGGCGTTCAACTGGGCTTTAAAGCTGCTCCTAGCCGGAAGTGATAGTCGCAGTTACCAAACTGAAAATAAACGCAGCAAAAAATACGCAAGAATACTGTGAGACATATGAAAGAATAAGGCTTAAGATGTTGATATTGGCATTTAATGCTAAGACCAACATGATTTACATAGGCCACCAGTATGTATGTTAGCTTGAGCATGGATACATAATATTACACGTAATGTCCCTACGTGCTGCAGCTCACTAAATGAGATTAAAATAGCTATATAAATAACATTTTTGCCTTAAATTATTGCCAGAATACAGAGGGGTAATGATTGCGTTACCTCACTTAATTTCGACAGCCAATAGTATCTGTACCCACGCTTCAGTTTAGAAATTACCAAAAAGGAATAAAGATAAAAATACAATGATAGAGTACTAAGCGATAATACACAAAATTCCTATAAAAATGTCTGAAGAAAGTTCAAAGTTCAAGTATCAGTTACTTTTCGTACATTAATATAGGGGAGGCCGGGGCTAGTTGCAACACTTTTCACATTTTGCTTTGTAGTATTTATGTTTCGATAAAAATCTAAATATAATAATGGAAATGTTTTCTTATAAACTTTTAGGTGTAACATAACATTACCAGAACATAGAAATCAGTTAAGTCTTAAAATCTAGAGCTATGTTTTCATGGTGATGTAAGTGTTGCAACTTGCCCCAGATCTGGGGCAAGTTGCAACACCAGCTGGGGTAACTTGCAACACTTACTCCCATGTATCAGAATCATCTGTTTCACAGTCGTCACACACATACATAGGGTCTTTTATTGCACAAGACCAATGCGCCCATTTTTGGCAAGACGTGCATTGAACCCATTCTTCATTCCTATTGTATTTTGTCATGCACACTAAACACATCTCGTCCTTTTCTTCTTTACAACTAACTTCTTTAAAGTTTAATTTTCGTTTTGTAACTTTTTCACAATTTGCTGTCTTTTTTTCTTTCTTGTCATTCTGTGAAGATTTCTGAATTTTCTTTTTATTGATTACTTGCAGTTTCCTTTCTTCAGCTTCAGCCTTTTTCCTTTTCTTTTCTTCACTGTTACGTTTTTCTTCTTCAATCGCTCTCTTTTCAGGAGTGTCAGTGAGAACTGCAGACTTCCTTTTCTTCCTCCCTCTGCAAGAGGTTTCAATCTAGGTGGAGCTTTTGGGAAAGGACGCACAATCTCTTGAATGGAAACACTTGGACCCGGTATTGCAAGAATGTTTGGTTCAGCACCTGTTTCAATAATGCTTGGTCCAGAATTCACATCAGGTTCAAAAGAAACGCTTCCCTGCGTGCTTGTATGAAAACTGTGAAGATCTGGTCGGTCAGTAACGAAAGCAGAGGCAAAGTCTTCTTCTGAAAATATGTTAGGGTTGAAAGGCATAATACCAGTTTTCTGAAAACCTGATGTAATGTTTGCTGGTGTCATAGAGTGCAAGAAGGCATCTTTCACAATTGCTGGCAAGTTGAATATGGTTAGAGTTTTGCCGGGATTTGTTTTGTGCCAGGAATTAATTCCAGTTTCACACCGCCTTTTAAAAGGTCCAAAAACTGAAACGTCCAAAGGCTGCAAGCGATGGGAACAGTGTGGAGGAAACGAGAGAAGAACTACGCCTTTTTTTTTTGCACAAATCTATGACTTGGCAGCTGATATGTGAACAGTGGTTGTCCAGAAGCAAAAGCACTGGATTTTCAGGAGACGGTAACGTAAGAGAGACAAAATGTTCCATAAATGTTATGAATGTTTCCTCTGTTTGCCAACCAGATTTTGTGCCAGTACCTATGCAACCTATCGGTCCATCACGTATAAAATGATCTTTGAAGTTCTTCCGAGGGAAAATAAACATGGGTGGCAAAGATGTTCCTATTGCACACACAGCTGTAGCTACAGTAATCATTTCTCCACGTTCTGCTGCAGTTACTGATCCTACTTGTTTTACTCCCTTTTTAGCAATTATTTTGCCAGGTTTCAAAACAGTTGCCACTCCAGTCTCATCCACATTGTAGATTCTAGAGGCTGAAATATTATGACGTGAGAGAACGGATGATAGTTTATTGAAAAATTCGGAAACGTTATGCACATTGAACGAAGTACATCTCCCAAGGCTCGTGGCTTCAGGCTGCCTGACAGATAGTTCATTATTGCGCTTCATAAAACCGGAAAACCAATCTGGACCGGCGCACTCATTAACTTTCCAAGAGTCCGGTATCTGTAACCCCAACTTTAGTGCACACTCATATGTAAGCTTGCGCACTTCTGCTGGTGTTAGCCCAAACATAATTTCCGAACTACGTTTGAGATACTCGACAAATTGATACTCTTGTTTGACACTGAAAACACACCGCGGCTGTAGATAACCCGCTGTGACAAAATTGAATTGAGGTTGTTCTGTTGTTATATCCGTGTTTTTCTTTTTAAGTTTTTGTATGTATCTTGACAGTGTAGAGTAGTGAATGTTGTACATCTTTGCTATCTGTCGTACGGAACAGTCTTTGGAGTTTGGATTGGCTAAAACCAGTTTACCTGCCCTCTCCATAACATCCTGCGTTGTTTCCCCTCGATTGGTCTTTTTCTTATACGTTCTCATCGTAACTGCAATGAGAAAATAATAGCTATAATAACTAAAAATAGTTATTAATATTTTTCACAAAATGCATTTATAAATATACATAACTTATTATAAACAGTATTTGTGGCATTCTATTTCTCAATTATTAGCTTTCGTTTCAAATATTCGTAAATCTTAACATTAATAAAAATTAATTCTATGTAGCCTACTACAAAATAGTTGAATGAAACCCTAAAAGTTTACAAAAACTAAATACGTTAGTTAACATACGTGGGCTAATGTAATGAGAACATCTCGGTATAAAGTTGAAATCGAGTTAAATACAAATGAATTATTATTTTACATTTAAACGATGTATCCTTGATATCTGGGGTAAGTTGCAACATGTGTTGCAACTAGCCCCGATACACAACTGGAATTTACTTACCGTCATTCACTTAGAGACGTTGTTATAAAACAGTTGTCATTATATACAGAGAAATACAACACTATAAACTGTCCACAGAAATAAAAATATCTTCAATTCCAACAAACACATTCAACACAACAGTAGCTAAGTAATCCGTGCGTGAGTTTACTCGAGACTACAGTAGGAATGTTTTGCACAACTGAAGCCAAGCACGTTCTGTTTACGACTTGTGGAACCAATACCGTGAAGATTACGTGTGGTTCCTTTCCTTCCCGTAGTGGTGCGACACTAGTACCATCGGTTAATGATTTAGAGCCATTGTTGCAACTTGCCCCTGTTGCAACTAGCCCCGGTCTCTATGCAGAAAAAACGGATAAAGAAATTGACAATCATTTAGAAAACACTACAAATTAACAAAGTTCTGCTTCGACAAAGTGCATTTAAGTTCGTGTGGAGCACAATAAAAAGCTTCGTCGGACTCGTACAAAATAAAGTCAGTGTCTTGAAAAACGAACGAATAAGATTCTCTCACAGCAAACAGGCTACACAATGTTTATCGTAATGTTTGACGAACACACACTGGACCCCAATGCAGACACGAGTGGCATGCCTCGGCACTCGCGCGCTCAACAGTTGCAGGGCGAAGGTATAGCGCGACAAAACATATATGCCAATCTTAAAGTCTATAAGTTAGTTTTTCACTGCTCCCAGAGATTACAAGAGCCGAATGTTTCTTCGAAACATCAGATGAAATGCTTGATCGAAGATACTCTAAACTTAGTAATTTCACCAAAAAAACACCAGGTAAGTGGGCGAAAAAGCAAAGGTATTTCTGTCCAGCCATAGTCCCGCGTCGGCAAAAGCTCCATTTCTAGTTCCAAGAGACATGAAAATGGCCGTTATAACATGAGTAGCAGAACCAGGGCCCACAACAGTCCTCTCAAAGGTCACATCGTGCAGAAAAAAGTCTCAGCTGGTCTGCATTCGCTGCACAACAGTACAGCGCCTGCCACAACAAAATCAAAGTCGCATTAATGGAGCGAGGGATACTAAGCAAACGTTTTAGGCACTTGTGTCTGTGGCACACGCCTAAACGCAGTCCTGTGTCTGGCTGTGAAACTCAGGTGCTACTGTCTTACTTGAAATAAATGCAGCGACCACACAGGTTTTGAGGATCTCTCCTCCAACATATTTGATGACCCAGCCTTCATATCCTATAAGGATGTCCAGGCTGGGGCCCCCATGGGCATGGATGCGGATACGCCGCATACGCAACCAGGAGGGCGTTAGAGCCGTTAGCTATACACAGAGGCTGAGGCTACCCAAGACTGGTAGAGAAGAAGGTTGGGCCGCCTCGCCTGTTTTGAGTAACGGTACCCCGGAGGGTCGCGCGTGACGTCACCGCGGCGCATCCCTCTCCGAGTCTAGGGCTGACTGCCACGCATTGCCAGTTCCAGACCGCGATTTTTACCCGCCTTACTTCGGCATGAGTTCGTAGTTAGATCGGAGTGGTTTAAAATTATATTTATTTATAGTAGTTTCCTTATCCTACTTATGTTTCGGAGTTTAATGGTATTACAACCGCACAAACGGGAGAGCTGCGAGTTTTTTGTTGCTGCGATCAGTAGTCGCACGCCGTAGTGGATTTTTTTCGTGCTTCGTCGTGGATGTGACTGTGTAATAAAAATGCCCGCTTGTGCAGTTGCGACCTGCAGAAACGTTTCAGGTCGTGGTGACAGTGCGTTATGTTTTTATAGATTTCCTGAAGATCCAGACATTTCAATAAAGTGGGTGTTAGCTTGCAAGAGAAAAGACAAGTTCAATCCGAGGAATGTTAGCATTTGTTCGGATCACTTCGTTTCCGAGGACTTTGAAAGAGACTTACAAGCGGAACTGACCGGTCAGAAGAGAAGAAAAGTCTTGAAAAAATGTTCTGTGCCACATGCAAACATACCTAATAAAACTGAATGCACTTCAGACTATAGAGGAAAACGTCTTCGTTCGCGAAGCGTGAAGAGGAAGCTTGTGGAAGAATTACACAAATCTGTAAAGGCACGAAAATCGGACGATTCGGTGCATTGTAACACTGTACATGATGAACAAAAAACTCCGAATTGTCAGTTAGTTGCAGAAGACGATGTGAACTCAGAGGCTTATTTGTCAGCGAAAATGCAAGCCATGGAAAATGAAATAATGATATTAAAAATGAAAGTATCTGACCTGGAAAATGAAATAATACGGAGGCGAGAATCTGAAAAGCGCTTGGAAATGGAAAACAAAATGTTGAAACAACAGTTATTGAAAATTAAAATTCTGCATAAGCGATGTCCAAAATTAGTTAAAACTGAATTGCGGAATATTTTGAAAAATGTTTTCACGCCAAAACAAATTGAAAGATTCATAACCAAAAAGAAATGCTGCTGGGGAAAAGAAGACATAGCAGCAGCAATTACTCTAAGATCAATTTCTCGGAAAGCCTATCTTTACATGAAAAATAAAGTAGGCTTGCCACTTCCGGGATTGTCAACTCTTCGAAAATGGACCAGGAATTTAAAATGTATGCCAGGAATTCAAACTGAAGTGTTAGCAGTCCTTGAAGCTACGACTAAAATCATGACTGAAACAGAGAGCATAACAATTCTGTCATTTGACGAGATGAGTGTAGATTCAAGATTATGTTACGACCAAAGTGACGATAGAATACTTGGGCCAAATATAAACGCACAAGTAATAATGGCTCGAGGACTAGCTTCAAAGTGGAAACAGCCAATATTTTACGACTTCGATAGAAAGATAACAAAAGATCTTCTTTTCGATGTTATAAGAGCGCTCGAGGAACGGTCATTTTGTGTCGTTGCGATGGTCAGTGACATGGGCGGAAGTAATATAGGCTTGTGGAAAGAACTAAATATAACACCAGCTAGTACAACGTTTGAAAATCCCCATAGTAGCCACCCTGTGTGGGTTTTTGCAGACATGCCACATGCCATTAAGTTGTTGAGAAATAATTTTTTGGATTATGGAATACAGCTCCCTTGTGGAACAGTTATTAGGAAAGATCATGTGCAAGCCATAATTGAAAACACAGAATTGAAATTGTCTCCAAAACTTACTCCTCTTCATATTCAGCTAAAAGGGAACACTCGCCAGAAAGTAAAATTTGCTGTTCAGCTGTTTTCGCATCACACAGCGACACGGCTTTCCTTGAAATATCCTGAACATCCAGAAATCTGTAACATCTTTGAATTAGTTGACAAGTTTTTTGATGTTATGAATTCAAGATTTATTCACGATAAATGTAAGCCGTGGCACAGTGCTTTTGGTTTTCGAATTGAAGAACAATTGTCAATAATTACATAAATGGAGGCGATGGTTCTTAACATGAGAATCGTAGGTCACAAAACATTGATGCCATTTCAGAAAGGTTTATTAATTTCTGTGCGATCTGTAATTGGTCTACACAATTATCTTCAGAAAAATAACTCACTGAAATACATCATAACTTGTCGCTTAAACCAGGACTTACTTGAAAGTTTTTTTTCGCGCCTCAGAAGCATCGGCGGTACTTACGATAACCCTACACCAACAGATTTCAAGTACAGGTTCAGACAAATGTTACTAGGATCTGAACTTCCTCTGCCACAAGGCGCATGTGTTGAAGACGATAGTTTGAAGCAAAAACCATATCTGACCAGCCAGATGTTCACCGAATTGAATTTAAACATTCCAGAAAACAAGAACGAAGAAAACGAGGCGGTTCAAGATGATTTGTTCACGCCCTTGACTACGTCATGGGAAGAGAATGAAGCATTAAGATATGTAGCTGGATATTTGATTCATGCAAGCGAGGACGCTAATCTAAAAAGTATTGAAGAAACAGAAAACAAAGGTAATTATCATAATTTTATTTGTTGCTATGATTTATTTTATTTTATTCTCTGTTTACTGTAGTATTGTGTGTTTTGATTTTTATAGATGGATGGATAGAAATACTGAGTCGCGGAAAATTGACTGTCCCGTCATCAAAATTTGTGAAAACTGTACAGCATGCTGAAGAAATATTTAAAACACATCACGGGTTAGGATTACAGAACGGAAAAGGTGTTGTGCGAAACTTTTTCGTGAAACTAGTAGAACATTTTCCAGATGTTAACAAAAAAGTTTTAATGAAGTTTGCAAGAACCAGAACTTTTATTAGACTTCGGCATTTAAATCGTCAAGCAAAAATTGCAAGCACGGAAAAGAAAAGGCAGAAGAAGCTTGCACAGCTTGTTCAGAAAACCAGAAATTAAGGTAACGGATATATTAATATTCGTCAATGTGCTTGTTTGAGTGACAAAATGTTATAACTGCATGCATATGAGCAATATACAATGGTATGCGCATTTTTCGAGCCATGGTTTATTTCTTTTTCTAGTCAATTTATGCACTCCCGTCTCGTGTTCATATCAGTAAGGCCGAATTGGTAATAAACACAGCGTGTAGTTTCTACACTACTTAAAAATGAACGTCTTAGTCTACAATATAGTAAATTATTAGATTATTGGTATTTGTATGACCGTCTTCAGAAATGCTCACTTAGTCACTTTAGGAGTATCCTTAAAATAAGTTTCAAACATACATAGTATAATTATAATATAATATAATTACCTTGCAAACAAAAAAACAAATACGAGTAGGTATTATTAGAATTTGTCCGACGAATCGCTTGCACGAGCATGAAACACGATGCGCATGAAACTGTTATTATGTATATATACTCGTAACAAAGTTATTTATTTTTCCTCTCCAAATTGTGACAGCCACATAACTGTGTGAGATATAAAGAAACTGTTTGATATATGTTCCAACACAGTAGCTGTATCGGCGTGAAAACGAGTGAAAGATGTAGGTTTTGCCCTTAGCTGAGAGCTCAGCTGGCCGGTTCCTGCGCCGCAGTGACGTCACGAGCAGCCCTTGGAAGTACCGTTACTCAAACCGGCCCTCTCGGGCCAACCTCCTTCTCTACCAGTCTTGGAGGCTACCCATCCCAGCTTATGCACCACCTCCAGCCCCCTACCCCACTCAGCTCACCAGCAAGTTGGATGCTCCCTTAGCCCTCTGGAGTTGTCATCACTTCTGGCGCCTACCCCAGTCTCCCGCATCACACTGGAACCCCTCAATCACCCAGCGAACCCGCGGTCCGGTGGAGGCCTACCCAACCTCTTCAGCTGTCCAGGCTGATAACCGGAGCTGTCCTCGTCGCTCATCACGTCAGCACGTCAAAGGGCTAGGGAACCCTGATACCTGCCCCTAAAGCACTCGGGGCACCACTACCAAGTACTCCCAGCGACCACACAGTTGGACCAGGCGTCCCCTCGCCTCGTCCAGGTCCCCCAGGCCCGCCGATGCTGACTGATCGGCGACATACAGACAAAACTCCGCCCGCGCACCGCAGCGCCGCGCAGTGGCATTGAACGAAAACACCCACCAAGCCCCGATAATTCCGGTACGCGGAGTACTGAAGGTACGCTCACACGTGCAGAGTAAAGTGAATTAATAAAAAAAACCAATTTAAATAAACTAGTGAGGCATACAACAAAAATATTAAAAACCATGCTGCACGAGAGACACTGAGGCGTCAGCACGCCTGATTCTTGTTTGTTGTGTTTTTATTAGGGTTAGCTTATTTACTAACGTTTGTTTTGTTACAACTTTAATTTAAGACCCTCACCTAACCTGGGCACACACACGGTGCGCAGGGCTTCAGGGAAAACAACGCGATTTCAAAACTACTCAAGTTATCCGAGTGGGGTCTGTTTACGAAAAGCATTTAAGAATTCCCCGAGGGCCGATAAGTAGTTTTGTTTCCGGATTAAGTTTTTAAACTGTATCTATAGAAAATTCTTTTTTTCAGAGTAATTTTTTTGACATAAAAAACCGGTACAGAATCTTGAAATCACTTCAGATCCTTGCATTAAACCGTTATCTTAATTTCTCCGCCATATAATGTTACGATCACCGCTCAACTCTCATAGCTGTTCTATGCACAACGATAAGACAGCGCGCTCAGAGGCGATATCGCGCTCTATAATACCAACCGAGCGTAACGATTATCATATCGCATCACTAACAGCCCTGACCAGACGGGACCCTTAATTTTACAAAATGTATGTGGTAAGGCGGTATGCCTTAACTTCGCCACGTAAAAAATAAGTGGATAAATAAATAATTTGATATGTTTACTTTGCCATAATCATTTAGTCGTCTCTAGGCTTAGAGGATAAGTATTAAGTAAGCCAAAGACTTTAATGTATAGTTGGGCGAGCAAACGTGCAAACAGCTCCCGATGCCTGCAGTTTTACTGTCGGAGTTTGGAGCGCGTGTCGTAACTGTGTGCGGTCGCCTCCTTAGAGGACGAACACACAATCCGTACACCTCGCGTGAAGCATCACAAATATCCTCAATTATTTTACCAATTTTATAAACACCTTTTTGAAGAAAAAATCTCCGACGTGGGTCGGGTGAAAAAGTATAGCTGAAAGTATCGAACAAAAACTATGCGTTCGGATTGGGCCGAGTGTACAAATAAAACCATCGTTAAACAATTTCCATCTACTGTTTATTTTTTAAGCACGATCGGAAAAATACAAATTCTTGTATTCAAAACCATCATGCTGTGAATAGGATACTTGACTAATAGTATTCCCTAAGAAGACTATCTACTGATAAAATATTATAAAATACTATAAATTATTTCGGTACACATTTTTACGATTTTATAAAAATTTGCAAATTACCTGGATTTTAAAATAATTTTATATAGGAACACCAAATTCCATAGCAACTTAACTAACAAGCGATTAAAATAAATAATTATAATCCATTATTTATAGTTACTTTAAAATTACAATAGTTAAAGGAATATTATTTTTATAAATTATTAAAAAAAAGTAAAGCTTGGAGTTTATTCTTTATGGGGCCCTTTTAAAATTACTAATTTAGCAGGCGGTGTCGCTGACTTACACATTATCTGTTTTTTTCGCGCGAAGGAAAAGCCAAAATACTTGCTGACGTCTTGTTCTGGGAGTATGCACCAAAAGTATTCAAACAACGATGCTTATTTCCAAAGTCTAATTCCGGAGCTAACTTCATGCCCATGCAAACACCAACACCGGTCGAGTCCCACCAACAATATTGCACCAGAACGTACTCACAAATTACTGCGTCACAGTCTGCAAAAAACATTCGCAAACCATTCCAGGATCGCCAGCGTCGATGGTAAGTCTTTTTTCAAACACACAGCCAAAGTTATTGTCTTACAGGCCTAGCCTGCGCGGACTGCTAGTTCGACTTCCGCCGCGGCCGATTAGCGAGTACCTATCCTAGCTGAGCGCTTGCCTGTCTATTCGCAAGCCCACCCCCTCCACTTTCTGACGTCACAAGCCATGCACTCGAGACGTTCTTGCAGGCACGCGGACACCGCTACACCGCGTGCGTGAGTGTGGTCGCTCGGCAGTGCTTAGCGCGAGTCATCGCAGTGCTCGCCGCCGCACTTTATCAATCTTGTATGTCCGGACTCCCAATTTCACTTAGCGCGGGCCATCGTACATCACGCAAAAGTTCACCAAAGCATTTTTATGTCTTCCCACAGCAAACACCACCGTCTACTAATGCCAACGAAGTTCCATAGCAAAGTTCCACCTGCATAGCAAAAATATTACTGAGTGTCTTTAAACCTACAAATACACTAAGCATAAAAACTATACAAAATTATACTACGAAAATTACTAAAGTATAAAATAAAATAATCATTTGAGAAAGGTAAATTGAACAACAAAGTCTTATTCCCTATTTCAGGCCAAGGGACTGGCAACAACTCCAGCGGGGGGTGAATAACTCATCAGGTGTGCTGCTTCCCCACAGAGGAAACACCAACCCACACTCCCTTGCAGTTGGCGTGTCGGGAAGTTGTTGGGAGTTGTTGGAGTTGTTGGAGTTGTTGGAATTGTTTACCCTCCCGGCTTGCACGGTAGGCGCACCGACGCAGCGCGAGTCGTCGGCAGAAAGGGGAGAGGTCGGAGGGACACGGAATAGGAACAGTTGCCTCTTTGCACGGGTCGCACCCGGGTAAGAACACTAGGTGTCAGCGAGCAGCGCAGGTTCCAGGGACGTGCGGAACTGGAACCCAAACACAGTACCCTGCAGACTAGGGTTGTCCCGTGGTACACGATGCTTGCTGTTTTAATTCAGTACGTCGAAAGATCCTACACGAAAATAAAACCCATTGAATATCACAATGCAAAGATATTATGTCACAGGTCTAGTGGGAATTTTTTATTTTATACTTTCAAGGTCCTGTATGTGGAGAGTAGTGTTAGTTTTTTAGTTTTTACTTTTTACTTTTTAATGAAACTTATTTAGTGCTGGTAGGGAGAGACTACAACTGTCATGATAATCACACGTGTTCACAAGTTTTAACTTCAACAAGTAGCCAAATCTAAGTATTATAGTACTATGCCATGACGAAAAAGAAGAACACTGAAACTTTATTGCAGTGGTAAAAAAAATTATTTGAAATTGCAATATGGTGAGGTTTAATCCACCATAAATGCAACATTATTTCGACTGTGCATAAGCAATGCAGTCTTGTTGAGTTGGAGTAATAAACACACTTAGCTGAAACAAATATATTTCAAACTGCGAAATGAGCCATCCTTGACTGACGAAGACTTAAATTCAAGATACCGGAAGCTCGTCCGTTAATCTTTGACGGAATGATTGCGTCTCTAAGAGTACCCCGAGAAAATTTACCATGCCGTGGCTACAAATGGCCACGTTTTCGCCAATGTCCGAAACAGTCTTAAAGGCTGCCTCATAATTCAATGTCATGCCGAGAAGAGTTGATAGGCCAATTGTTAACGGTTCTGAATAAAACAAATTAAAAATAGTGTCTTAGTTTTCGAATAGGCATTTTTTTCAAAAGTATTTTATCACCCACCCTGCATCGAATTATTAGATATTTTGACAAAACATTATTGCTTCTCAATATTATAAATAACTATTCTGTTGATACCTAACAATTGAAAATAAAATACATTATGTTATTTTTTTGGGGGGGTGCGGGGGGGAGGAATCTTTACACGACTTATGCGGCAAAAATTTTTAAACGGGTATCTTTGACTATTCATACTGTAAAAATAATTACAATGCTAACTATATAGTTATTTGCATTACTTAGTCATCTTTTTTAATAATTGTTTTTAGCTAGCAGACTAATTTTTAACTGTATGACCAGTCATATTTAGCTGATTATTTTTTTCCCGCATAAGTCATTCAAGAATCCCACTTAGTTTAGTTTTATTTTCAATTGTCAATAACAGTAAGGCTATTTATGATTGCGTATAAAACGTTTTTAGTCATACTGTCTATTAATTTGGTGCAGGGTAGGGACTTATGAAAAAATGCAAATAAATTGAAAACTATGACAGTGCTTGTCTTTTGTTTTTGATTCAGAGCCGTTATTTACTGGCTATCAACTATTCTCGGCTTGACGTTAAGTTATGGGACGAAATACCTATCTTCTTTAGCGGTGTCAAATATGTCTCTACAAGGAATTCATTTCCAAAATAGTAGTAGTTTTGGTGATAAAAAGTGACAACGAAGAAAAAATGGCCTTGCTTTTTGGGTTTTAATAGCGTCGAGGACGACGGGTTCACTGACGTTTCGGTCCACAGTTCAATCGCCATTTTCAAGTGAGCAGTCTTCTGCTGTTAAAATATCCCGCGTAAACCATCCCGTGCATTTTAATTACATTTAACATCATAATAACAAATGTCGTGAATTAAAATTTTGGACACTTAATTTTTTCCCAATGAAATACATTATTCCCTGTGGATACACGCCTTTGTTTTCTCGCGCATCGCTCTAATTCCTAAACTACATGCAAACGAAGTTGTGGGAATAACTAGTGTATACTAACATCATAAAGAAAGTGTGTGAGTTTATTTGTTTGTAAGATGTGAACGTGGAAGCTACCGGACCGATTTCAAAACTTCATTTACTGATTTTAAGCTACAATATGCCAAATTGACATAGACTAAGTATGGTTTATAGTTTTGTTTTTTCTATAAAACTAAGCAATGTTTCTAACAAAATCAGGAGAGAAACGACGAAATTAACTGCATTAATTACTTACGCTGAACAAACTGATACGGTTATAACAAATAACCATGATGCCGTGCGAACTGGCACGTGATGCACACGTACGTTAGAAATTTGCTTTGTGTGTGTGTGTGTATATATATTGCTAGAAACATAAGATTTGAATCTTTATCCAGTTTTTCTTTAATTTTATTTTCCATCCCATTTACATATAATTTAATATTTTTAATATTAAGACTAGGTTGGAAAATATTTAGATATTTATACTAGTAATTAACATATTAGTTTTTTATAGTTATTATTAAAGGAATACTAGCATGTTAAGAATATTTATCTGCCGTGTAAAACTGTGTATGACGGATAGTATTATGAGTAAACGCCATACACTGTAATTGTATTTTGTAAATAGAACAGACATATTCATGTAAACTTACAGATATTTGTAAATTTGTACCTTTATTGAAAACAACTGTAACACCACTAAAGTGTTCGCAGTAATACTTGGTTCAGATTAATATCCGGGCATTTATACTTTGTGTTATCCAGTATCTCCAATAGTTACAGCTTTTTGTAAACCGTTCCCTGAGGAGCTTTTCAGTGTTAACTGCGCACATAAATAAGCATACTAAAACCAAATAAAGTCAAATTATTGAATATTAGATTATCTTTTCTATGGATAAAAAAACAGCTTGAATGACACACCAATAAAAAATAAAGTCTTTCCCTCATTACAAACATTAATAACATGAAAACTAATAATGCTAGCAAAATACGGTATGGACGAACGTGTAGTGTAGCGTGCTAAGTTTTTTTTTTGTGTTTATGTTTCAGGTAGGTGGTGTGTGAAGAGTGAAAGGCACAATGACCTCCATGCAAGGAAAAGGCTCGATGTGTTCTGTGGTATCACGAGAGCAGGTCCCCTGTTACGGTTCAGCGCAATTTCCGAAGGGAGTATGGACGTCTACCACCTGATCACAAGAGCATAAAAGCTTGGTATGTGACATTTAAAGAGACTGGTAGTGTGGGCCACCGTTCGCGAACAGGTCGTCCTTCTGTAACAGATGACACTGTCTACACTGTTCAAGAAGCATTCCAACGAAGCCCCTCCAAATCGACACGTCAGGCTTCCCGTTAACTTGGTATTCCACGTTCAACAGTGCACAAAATCTTACACAAAAGACTTCATTTGTATGCGTACAAAGTTCAAATTGGTCAAGCCTTGCAACCAAATGACCACAAACGTCGCGCTGAATTTGTGACAGAAATGTTGCATCGTATTGACGACGATAATGCATATCTACAGCGTGTGTATTTCTCCGATGAAGCAACATTTCATACGTCTGATACAGTGAATAGGCATAACGTGCGTATATGGGGGTCCGAACATCCTCATTCAATTGTGGAACATGAGAGGGATAGCCCAAAAGTCAATGTTTGGTGCGCCCTTCTGCATAACAAAGTCATTGGGCCGTTCTTTTTTGCAGAGAGCTCACCTACCTAGACATGTTGGAACTCTATTCAGCACCTCAGCTACAAGAGTTTCAGCCTTGGGTTGTGTTCCAACAGGATGGTGCACCACCACATTGGGGGTTGAATGTCCGTGAATTCCTTAATGAAACATTCCCAGACCGTTGGATTGGACGCGATGGACCAACATCCTGGCCACCGAGATCACCCGATGTTACCCCCCCTCGACTTTTTTCTTTGGGGATTTGTTAAAGATAAAGTCTATGCAACACGTGTGCCTGATGTTAGAACACTGGTTCAACGGATAACAGAGTCAGGCGCTTCTGTTTCAGACGAAATGTTGAAGCAAACGTGGCAAGAAATCGAATATCGCCTTGATGTTCTGCGGGCCACCAACGGTGCACATATAGAAGTTGTCTAGTCTAGTCTGGCAAATAAACTTTATGAGTTACACAAAAGGTTCGTCCAAACCGCAGTTTGCTAGCATTTGTAGTTTTCATGTTATAATGTTTGTAATGAGGGAAAGACTTTATGGACAGACTGTATAATTCTGCGCCAATTTTCGTAAGAAATATTTAGTACTATCTCGAAAGTAGTATATAAAAGGGGCTCCTGCTACATATTGTGGTGTCGGTGGTGTCGGCCGCCATCTTAGATTGTCATGTCATGGCGGCCATCTTATGACATTGAATCCAGCGCCAATCGTCGATACACCGTTTTATATTTCCGCCATCTTAGATTATAAAAAATTCCGCTATTTTGAAATCTATAACTTTCTGCCATCTTGATATCGAGTGTCTCACTCACTAATGCCATTTGTATGTGTATGACATCACCTTTGCACTTTTCCTTATGGTTGCTATATTAGATACTAGTACGTTGCAATTTTCGTTACGGCCGCCATCTTGAAAATCCGTAATTTTTATCCATTTTAATTGGAAAAAATTTAAAAATTATAAAAAAATTAAATAATAATTTTTTTTATTAAAATAGAGCGCTCCACTCACTAATGCTACACTGTAAGTTATGCATGCCATTTTGATTTATATGCCGTTATCGTTGCAATTTACGTTATTTTCACCACTTTCGATTCTAGAAATGTTGCTATTTATGTTACAGCTGCGCCTCGAAAATCCGTATTTTTAATAATAAAAATTGGGGAAAAATTTTAAAATTATAAAAAATTAATTAAATTTTAATAAATATAACTTCCGCCATTTTAATTTTGTCCCTCATAATGAAAAACCGTAATTTTTAAGCAATAAATTAAAAAAAAATTAAATTTATAAAAAATATATAAAATAAAATTTTAATAAAAATCACACTTACATTATGGGGTCCTTGGCTCGTACCCGGTGAGCGCAAAATAAAAACAAGGTGACGGATACTTCCTCCACGGAAGCCACCGGCCTACTGACCTCCCACTGCTAATACCAAAACATATTACATCAACCAGTATGATATCATGACGGCCATCTTGTTTTCTTCTGCTGGAGGCTGCTGCCAACATATTGTTTTTGTCTGCTAGAGGACACTGGTGCCATATTAGTTTTATTTTCACCCGCTAGAGTGCAGGAGTAATTTATTGCCAGGATGCTCCGCCATCTTGGCACTTGGCCGGCATCTTGAAAATTTGTAATTATTAAGCTGTAAATTCGGAATGATTTACAAAATACATCAAAAATTGTTTCTTAAAAATGATTGATTGATCGATTACAGTGTTGGTTCGATCCTTGACTGATACAAAAAAATATAATTGTTAGGTGAGAAACTTTAATTTAATTGGAAGTAACAAAAACGCCTGATTGTAAAAAAAAACACCACAAAATAACATAAAAAAATTATAACTTAATTTCTACAAGAACTAAAAAGCAAGCAAATTATTGCCATTTCTTGATTTCTGAAATCTTCTTAAAGTACGAATCAAGTCATTTGCATGCCTTGACAAGTGTCCGCATGACAGTCAATGAAAACCACGTCCAGATGCTGGCTAGACGCACATAGCAAGTTGACCAGGCAAATCCAGTCAGTGGCCAGCCACATCCAGTTGGTTGTCTAGGAACGTCAGATAGATTGGTCAGAGCGCACGTTAAGTCAATTGGTCAGGCTAACACCCTAAACGTGGTGGCAAGATACGCCCAGTCTGTGGCTAGGCTTGTCTGTTCAGTGGACAGGAACATCCAGTTGGTAGCCAGGCGCATCCAGTAGGTGGTCAAACACATCCAGTCAGTGGGGACGCACCACAACGCCGAAATACCACAACGCCGAAATACCACAACGCCGAAATGCCAAATTGATCACAACGCCGACAGTTAGAAAAAACTGCTGTGTACCACAACGCCCAATTACCTCAACGCCGAAATACACTAATGCCGAAAAATATCATTGCAGGACTGCCACAAAGTTTAGGTTAGGTCAGGTTAGGTTAGGTTTATTTCGGCGTTAAGGTACATTTAAGAAAGACACACAATTTCATTCAGTTGTTATTTCGGCGTTGTGGTAATTCGGCGTTGTGGTAATTCGGCGTTGTGGTACACAGCAGTTTTTTCTAGCTGTCTGCGTTGTGGCCAATTTTGACATTCGGCGTTATGGTATTTCGGCGTTGTGGTAACGACCCCCAGTCAGTCACCAAAAGGTACAGTTTATGTACAAAATCATGCTAATAGGACAAGCGTCTCCGAAGCACGAGTCCACGTCATGTACATCATGCGCATAGTCCAAATGTCTCCGAACCAACAGGTATTATTCAAAGATATACGGACGACATTTTAAACAACCCATGTTAAGAGTCAGGCGTATATACAAGTCGTCCCTGTTCCAATATGTCAATCATATCCTGAGTGCAGATTCCATAAAAAAGAAAGCACATTTGGAAGCACACTCGACAAAATGGAAGCATATTTGGAAGCACATTAAGAAAAAATAAGCACATTAAATAATAAGAAGCTTTAATACGAGAACTCTGTATTATATACAAATCAGATTTCGAGAAATTAAACAATCATTTTTGAAATTCTAAATATAATGTTTGTTTTTTTTAATTTTATAGAAAGGAAGGTTAAACAAGTCATTATTGTATGTAGCAAGCTTTTCCTAGTTCTTTAAGTATGAAGGTTAAGGTCAAGTTAATCCAAGATGGCCGCCGTGACATCACTATCCAAGATAGTGGCGACATCACCGACACCACAACCTGGAACCTGTAGCAGTAGCCCCTTTTATATACTACTCTCGAAAAAACATGGATCATAAATGCAAAAAATATCCATAGCCATGTGTTATATTTAGATACAATTTATTTCTTGAATTATTACCAGCTATTACTAGGCAACTGGAATGGTTTGTAAAAGGACAGCAATTTTTTTATGTTTACGTGAAGTATGCCTATAATGTGTAGGACATAGTTATGCGCATTCGAATGATCATGCGGAAAGCACGAACTAGTCAAGTAACTGAGGGAGCTAGTAGTTGAAGTTTCATTCACGATTACTCGCAATTTATCCATGGAGCCCGTGGGTGGAAGGGGACCATTAAATCGCCATATCCCTTAAGAAAGGCGACATCGTACGAAAGGGATCCTCTGATTCGAAGCCCTCCAGGAAATAGGAACGAATCAGACAGAAGAGGAATTGGAACTAGAGTTGATACGCCCGAGCGAAGCTCTAGCAGTGGACGAGATTTGGAAGAGCCGCAGGAAAATAAAAATTGGCTTTGGTGTCTGTAATGTTTGAATCACAATAGCGTGGTGGACGCGATGTGATGGACGCAACACGAATATTTTTATTTTCTTTTAATCAATGAAGTTCGACACATCGACACATCTGTTACGTCCTAGCGGACGATAAAAAAATGCCGGACGCGGCATACTTTCTGATTAGAAACATTTTATATTTCCATCGCGTCACTGGCCTGCAAACATTGATTGATTTAGTATGTTTGATGCTTAAATAATTGCAAAAAAAAACTTTCATTCATTTTTTATGTGTAACAGCTTAGCACTCGTTATACGGCCTTTGATATGAGTAATTTCGTTAATGAAATGGAAGTCACATAGAACGGATATGTGTAACCACGTTCAAAAGCGAAAAAGACTTTAAAAATTACTAAACCCCTGCTTTTAGACCTAAACATGCTATACTTAAAAAAGGGGGGTTATTAATCAGTTAAGAGATACCCCAAAAGTCAATCACATTAATAACTTTAAATCTGTTCTTGGCGCAGTTAGTTTGGCATTTGTTACTTATTCGGGAATGTGATTCCACCTATCGTATTTATGGAATTCGAGAAAAAGTAATTATTCGATAAAACTTTTAAATGTAATCATGTTTTTTTTATTCCTGTGCGCAAATGCTGTCACTTCAGCAGGCAATATCCCTGAAAAAATAGTAAGTCTTGGCAGAGAAACAATGCTTGTTATTTTCGGTTGCATCAGTACAAGTTCTTTACAGCCTTGGGGTACCAAACATCGTAGGAAAAAAGGTCATGGCCAAATGGTTTATTCATGCAAAACGTCTTTCTCCAACTCAATCTTCCAACAAACTCCATTGTCTAAGAGTATACTACCAGACCATGATATGGATGAGTACGGCTAGCGAGATGAATTCCTTGGATTGCGGGTTGGAAACTTGATGGGGATGAACTTGTATCTACCAGTAATGTGCGATGAAAATTTTCCACCAGGCAAACTACTAAAAATTAAAAATTGTATTTGTAAAACTGGCTGCAGTGGAAACCGTTATAGCTGCAGAACAAACTGACTTCCTTGCAGTTATGTATGCGGATCTTGCCAAGTTAAGCATTGTGACAACCAGGATTCACGTGTACTAGAGGACAGTGATGAGGACTAGGAAACAGCGAAGTTTGGTGTTTTATACCAATACACTGCTGCACATTTTCATTAAAATTGGCTTTGACAATAATTGATGTTTTATATTTACAATTGTCATGTTTACATATAGTTAAAATTTTGTTGACAGTAAAAAGATACAATGAAATGACGTGTATAAGTTTAAACTAATAGAAGGTATTTTAGCTAGATTATTCACTGTTGGTAATAATTAGGTCCCATAGGCAAAACTTGGTTCAAATAAAATTCTTGACCACAAAAAACATACGTTTAATAAAAAAAATTGTTATTATTATTAGGTTATAAATAAGAAAAATAAGACTTCCGATTTTGAAGGTTATTGGTGGCCATCTGGAAACATACTTCCGTTTGCCAGATTTTGGTAGAATTTTTTCTGGTGATACGTAGAGACGAAAACAGTTCACAGACTTGTGGTAATTTATTGTAGATCCAAATGTTATATTCACCCTAATAACATTATAATAAAGGAAGAGGTCTAGCAACCTCACATTGCCTTTATAAAAAAGAAACTTGCAAGAATTTGTTCGTAGTGCTTTATTAAAACCAAAATATTATTGCTTAAATAACTCTAGTAGTCATAATCACTTCATTAAAATCGCTAGGAGCTAGGATTTTTAAAATGCAAACTAAATTTTTCAAATTTGTAATCCGTTTAGTCCTTGTTTTATTATGAACTGTCCGCCGAAATGTTAAAAATGTGACGTAGGCAATTAATTGTAAAAAAAATTCTGTGAAACCATTTTTTTTTCAATCATGAATGTATGGTCACTTACAAAAAAAAAAGCAAGTATAACAAGCAATATTACACGCAAATATGAAATAACGAATTGCTTAAAAATATAATCGTCGCAGGTCAGCTAGTGAAAGGGTGTGGTTCGACCTTATGGTTATTCTCCGCGGTGCAATGTCACGTTGAATTCATGCAAATGCATTACCACTATACATAAGATGCACGTCAAGAATTTTGCAGAATTGAGTTTGCCAAACCAAATAATAATTTGAACGTTCCAGAGATAACTGAAAGCTTTTTTAAAAAAAACAATTGATCTACATTACAATGTTACAGGGGCGCCCCCCCTCCCCCCAATATATAAGAAATAAACGTCTCTCAAAAAATAAAAAAATTAAAATTAAAATAAGTTAACTGGTCGAATTAGATATCGTCTACTGTAATTGAAAAACAAGGCAGCACTTCGTTTGACAATAAATATAAAAGGTACTTAGGTACCTCAAAAACAAATATTTATTTTATTTTTTTAAATTTTAAACAAATAAAGAAGTGTGCTGTAAAAAAATCAATTTTATATCTAGTTACTTAAAAATCACCAACATGATTGTAGTATTAACACAATACCTTGTCCTATCCTTTTTAAAATTGGTAGTCTTTCAAACATTTTAGTACTTTCATAAGTATGTAATAAAATTTATTAACTCTTTAATCTATATTTGTTAAGAAAAAGTAAAATTTGTAGAAAAGTTCCCTATTGGTATTGTACATTACCCATAAAATGAATTGGTTATTAACACCATTATTGGTTTATAAACGTTACTAAAATATTTTAACAGTGTAGGATTATATGTAGTTTAATAAGCTATGTCTAAAACACAACATTTTCAGGGACAAAAATATTATTTATCTTAACTTGGAAGTTGTATGGCATTTTATGTGTTTTCTGCATCTAGTGTAGGTAATGTTTGCTATTTTTTTAAATCTAGATTGGAAATTATATCTAAATATTTTTTTTTCTTTCAAAAAATGGACGTTAGTTTTGTTTTAATTTGAGCGTTGCCATTCAGTATAGTTTCAGACGAATAACTTAAACATTGCAGAAACATTTCAATGTTTAAAAATATTTAGTGGCACGTTCATAGACTGTATTAGAAATATTGTAATATTGTAATTACTTTTTTAAAATATTACTTTATTACTTATATTATTATGTATTTACTTATTGAAATATTGCTATTTCTTTTACTTAACACTGAAAACTGGTGTGCAAATATAAAGGTTAAGGAGTACTGAACTACATCCAGAGCTCCTGCACAGAAGTTTAGCTGCCAAGCCAGCTATGCCGAGGAGGTCGGCTGGATTTGTTGAAAGTGTGAGGTATGCGCGTGAACGAAAAAAAAAAAGGCATGTGAGGTATAATTCAGCAGAACATGACTGTACATTTTAGGTATTATGTCGTTGGGGTTAGAACAACGTGTAAGGTCATATAATTTTTTTTTTTCCTTAATGAAATATTTTTCCCACTTTTGGCACAAATTTTGCACATTGAGGAATTCGGCATAAATTTTCCACATATATATTTTATGATCCGTTTAGAAGTAAATTGTGCGACACTATGGCAGCTATCATGTACATAATAATTGTTTTCTACCATTTATAAACTTTTCTGTCGACATTGGTTTTGGGATCCACGGGCCATGAAACATAACAAAAACGTTGAATTAAATTATTTCTGAATGATAGTAAGGAAATTAACATCGCGTCAGAAGTTAGATATTTATTATTCAAAAGTAATGAATGTGATTTATTTAAGTTCACGTATCGTTTGGAACTTTTGGTGAGCGACACAGACTCACGCTTCCCCGGTTTCTGTTTCATTGCTTGTAAAACGAAGTTTGAAATTAGATAGTACCGTTAAAACTATTTTTTTTCCCCCGGTATTTGTTCAAACATTGAAAATATGAAACGTATTCCCGGAATGTTGAGTAGAAAGGCTACATTTTTGTGTTGCTTAAAGTAAACGCGGGAATTTAATCTTGTCCCCAGATTTTTTTTAGAGATATTGTTTTCAGAAATCAGATTTTATCTTCTCTCGAGATCATTATTCAGGCTTCTAAAAGTATGATGTTATAATAAGCAGAAAATAATGAGGAAATATTTTTATGGAGTTATTTCTTTGAGTAGGTATTTAAAAACTTCACAAGCTATTTTACAAGAAATAAATGGCAGCCAACTTAAGATAATCTTAGGCGAAGAAACTCGTGTTGTGTGACACATTCGTTCTTTTTTTTTTTTTTTGCACTGGCTGGTACTAACAGTTTTTTTTCTTTAACTGAGGGAAAGTTTTAACACGAATTACTTAGTATTTGCGAAAGCAATGAAAGTTGATGACAAAGCGAAAGGAAGTGGGGACGAAGAGCCAAGTTTCCCCCCCCCACTTTTCGGCCTTGTTTACCGAGAAGCGAACAATACAACGCCTAGCCTGTGTATTTCCAGGGACAGAAACTTCCTCCTGTTTGTCACGCCGAGGAGTCTTTCCTTCGCAGAATCTCTCCTCTCTTTCTCTCTTTCTGGACCCTTCCATTCTCCTTCGAGACCCAGCAGTTGAGCCTTCGCCTCTCTATCTTTTTTTTTTATTGTTCCACGAAAAACAAAAGCGCAACTTTTCACTAATTTATTTACCTTCGAGGCTTCTGGATAAGTGCACTCCAAGCTGTTTTTTTTTTACTTCCGGAATTATATTTTTTACGAATCCGGACAGTTTCGGAGAACTACGGGGTAAAATAAGCTATATATGCACACATAATTAATTACTGGTGAGTCTACTCACCGTGATTGCTGATAATATCAGCTTTTAATATCAAAGTTAGGTGAAACATGCACATTACTTTGCGGGAATACTACTTTTCGGAGACCTGTACAATATATGATCCTGATACTTTCTACTTTTTCTGTGGGTTTCAAGCTGTACAACAATGATAATTGTCAAGAAGTACTGGTGTGAGAAATTATCGTTTCTTATATTTAATTAATAATCTAACAATAGTCGAAATACGCTTTGGATTTTTTTTTTGTAGAATATATTGTTAAGCAACAGTAGTATATAAATGGGGTTCCGGAAACAGGATGCAGGATGTGGATTGTGATTGTCGGTCCGCCATCTTGGATTGTGACGTCACGGCGGCCATCTTGGATGGTTGTGACCTTGACCTTGACCCCGGCGGCCATTTTGGATCCGCCATCTTGGATCCGCCATTTTGGATGACGTCATTGTGTTCACGAACATTCCGGTGAGGTGTTTTCCGCCATATTGGATGATGACGTCACCGTTGCAATTTTCGTTACGGTCGCCATCTTTAACTTTTTTATTTATTATCCAATTTTAATGAATTTTTTTAAATTCATAAAAAATTAATTTAATAAAATTTTAATAAAATATTTAAAAAAACATACCGTACGACACGGAGCTCGGAGTCCTCGGTTCGAACCCGGTGAGGGCAAAAAAAAATGGCGACCGATCCTTCCCCCGTGGTGACTGCTGGCAGACTAACTCCCACCACTTTTTTCCAAAGCATATATAACATCATCTAGTATGACGTCATGACCGCCATCTTGTCTTCGATGCTGGAAGCCATCATCATCATTGTATCGTCGGCCTGTGACACCCGCCATCTTGTCATTTGGCCGCCATCTTGGAAATCCGTAATTATTTAGCTAGAAATTCGGGAAAAGTTCCAAAATTCATTAAATAAACTGGCAATAAATATACTGATTGATTCGATCGATTCCCGTCCTCGGTTCGATACCCGATCGATGCAATAATTTTTGAATTTCATGTAAAAAATAATAATTTCAATAAACCATGTTCAACATTCGTAAAGAGACTTTAAATCCTCTACTACCGTCATCCTATCAGACATCAAGACCACCATATTGGAAATGCGTAATTTTAATGCTAGAGATTCGGGAAAAAGTTTAAAATTCATTAACTAAATGTGTAATCTATATACTGATTGATTAGATCGACTTAGGTCCTAGGTTCGATCCCTGGTCGATACAAAACAACTTTAATATTTTAAAAAAGTACCACTAAAGTGACAGGTTTGAGAAAATAAAAACACCGCAAGTTCTGCTAAAAAAACGTTTATTACATAAATACAACACTACTACAAGTACAAAACAATACACAGACAAATTACTAAAGTCTTGTGGATTTCTCGACGTCTGCATCTGCCACCCACGAATTAAAGCGAGGTGGAAAGCCCCACCACTTGACGTAGGACAGTCCATTTCTTCGTTTTATAATCTTCTCCACCAAGTACGTATCGGGATACAACGTAGGCTGAATCTCTTCGGCATAGAAGCCGCCATGGATAGGTTTGTGGTCCAAATCTTCGAGGTAGTAGGTCCTAGGCTCTGATTCACGAACATGTGTCACACGGAAAAGTTCGGGACTCCAGTTCGCAGTGAAACCTTTCTCGAAGATACCTTTCTGCTTGGAGATTCGCACAATGTCGCCGACGTTAGCTTTACGCTTTCGTGGATCTTTCTTCTTCGTGTTGGAAAACACTGTTTGAAGCAGGCGATTGTCCTTTACGTCCTTTGGCTTCATTTTCGTGGTAGAATGCACCGTGGAATTATACTCGCTTATTAGTTTCGGCAAGATGTCAAGCCACTTGTAATTTCCGTTAGCCGTGAACTGCCGCCACATCTTGGAACGCAAAGTTCTGTTAAACCTTTCGACAACGGAGGCTTTGACGTTACTAAATGTAGAGTAGTGTTTGATGCCATACTTCTTCATCAAAGCCTTGAAGGTTGCATTGTAGAATTCTTTCCCGAGGTCCGTTTGCAGGTGCGACGGTACACGTCCATCACGCAAAATATTGTTCATGGCCTTGGCTACTTCAGTTGCAGTCTTTGATTTGACAGGTCTAGCCCAAGCGAACTTGCTATAAACATCGATGACTGTCAACATGTACTTGAAACCTTTATTCAATCGGGAATACAGTATCATCTCAACAAGGAGTAGTGATATTAAACTTTTTTGCCTATGGATAGGGGCAGGCATTTTTCGCTAATAATTCTGAGAGATTTCTTTCTTGTGATTGGCGCCCGTCTGCGAGAGAAGTCGTTGCGTTATTTGACCGCGCCACTCAGGGCGTGTTTGCTTCCGCGCTGAGTTACTGTGATTGGTGTTGTAACAATCGATTTGCGCCTGGAAGAAATTCACCCAATCATGAAACACAGACGATGCTGCAGTGTTTTAACGTATAACTAGAGACCCGTGAATTTCGTGGATTCAATGACCTCCAGGATAGACTCCAATATCCTCCAGGATAGACTCCAATATCCTCTACACACTCGGGCAATGCCAACTGTTCATTGACTGTTGACTTGTGAGTCGTCTCGACTGGGTGGCCTGAGAATCGACATTTCTATGAGTGAGGGTCTCTAATTAGCCCTCAGTCCTCCAGATTAACAGAGAACCAATGACAGAAGCAGCACTAAGGTATAATTATCTTAATTTTAGCATAACACGAAATGAATCCGCGAAATTCACGGGTCTCTAGGTATAACTAATCTCAGAATCTTTTCGCGAAATATGCATGGCCCTACCTATGGATTAAATAACTTAATTGTGTATTTATGATTTTATTTTGTAATCACGAGAGATTTTTTTTTTTTAACTTTCGGGTGCTGGCTGCAGAGCGTCGTTCTAGAGCTGCAAGTTCGGATCACAATGGTGTCTCTTGACCTCGCCGCGACTGTCGACGCCCGTCGTCTTCTCTGACACTTCACAGGACGGAACACTTAGCCAGATTAGCTCCCTCTCACCCCCCCCCCCTCATTTTCCACCGCCACTTCCCGTCGACCTCCCGACGAAACAATGACCTTCGGCCGAGAGAACTGTTCCCGCCCGCACCCTGTTGAGCGCGCTTTCAAACTATCCCATCATCGCGCCCTTAAAACAGTTGTGACGCGGAAGCATCCTTTCGCGGTTTGGTGCTTCTGAGCACGTTCCTGGCACCGGCAGGTCATTGCTTCTGGCCGTGGTGCTAGCGGTCTTCAGGAGACGTCATGCACTGTCAGAAAATTTAATCTTACATTTACGAGGGCTCTGCTGGTTACAAATTATCCAGCGATCTTCATAATTTTATGGTTTATCCTCGAAAATTTACGGCAGTGGATTAGCTTATTTTAAACATGAATTAACAATACTTATGTTATTATATTAACAAAACATTCAAACTCTTTTTGAATATACAGCAAAACCCAGCTTCCCCCTGCCCTTACTCTCTTGTTTATCTTATTTACAAAAAACACTAAACTTGAAGTCGGAATCAGGAGTGGTTTCTACAAAGATGCAGTTATCTGAGATTACGAATACCACTTCGTTTATTTCAGGTTCATTTTTCGTTGAAAAGTCCGTAAATATACTGCCATTTCTAACTGTGTGCCTTGATTTGGTTGGCGTCTCTTTCTACCTTGCCATTGCCGTGTTGCGACACCCGGAACATTGTCGGAAATGGTGCCTGTTCGTGGTTGTAAGTACGAATCCGAATCTCCGACATTAAACATGGTAAATTCCATTATATACAGTAATTAAAAAAAAAACTGTTTCAACGACGCAAACATTGCTCTTCAGCCAATGTTCTGGATGTCCCGCAAGCATCTGAATGGATGAAATGCTGCTTCGGGCTGTTTCCATGTAGTAATGCGTGCATTAATTTAATACAATTCCTTTTACATACGCCATTGCAGTTTTGCACTTGTCATGGGAAAAATTCATAAATGCTAAATAATAATAAAAAAACGAAAACATAAACTCACAGAAAACAAGCCTAAATCAGCTGATGCCAAACAGATAGTCCTAACGATGAACCTAAACATATATCATTGGACGACACAATGATAACAACACAGACGTACACATTATAATTTAAATATCAGACAGCACAAGAATTCCGTGGAAGGAATTTAGTCATGAAAAAAAAAATAACAGCATAGTGGGCTAATAGCGACGAGACAGTTTCAACAATAACAGTATAAATTCATACATACAACAAAACCTGGCAACGCAGCAAATATGCGAACACAGCGATGATGATAAACAGATATAATGGACAACACCGACGATACAGTGGGTTTTGTCTAAAAGTAACTTTGAAAACACGCGTTTTTGCCCTTTTCAGTCTCCTAAAAATACAGTTTAAAAAAAAAAGTACGGAAACAGAAATACCAATTTTCTGAAATACTTTTCGTAAAGATGTCGCTCGGATATCCTGAGCAGTTTTCAAATCGCGTGGTTTTTTTCTGAAGCTCTGCGCACAGTATGTGTGGCCGGGTAGGCGGGCCCTTAAACATGTTAAATTTGTTGCTACCATCCTGTTTCATCTTGACGTCTCTTTTCACGTCAGTTCTCAGGAGCCTGCCACTGTGGCGGAATAAACGACGAACGGATAGATGACGTTATTTTAATTTTCATCAACCTTCACAGAATACGGTTCAATCACACCCGCCTCCGGTGGAAACGACTTTCCGCCGCACTCATGTGAACTGCGGCTCTGCGGCGACTACGACCGATCAATGCTGCGAGCGCGCGCGCTTCACATCGGTGCGTTTATGCGCATCACCGTTAACTACAGGAGTATTGCGACTACACCCCGTGTTGATTTAGCATTTTGATGCGAAAAGTCTCATAAATCGGTATGCCAATTTGAAAAGTAGAGTGCTGCGAAAATAGGATGGATTTTAAAACGTTTTGATCTATAAACTGGGCTAGAATATTCGATATGTGCATATATATATATATATATTCATATATATAGGTGTAGTAACGGTTTACGCATGCGTTATTATACACAGTTTATGCATATTTACTGGTCACTACGAGCAATAGACAAGTTTATCGATCGTTCGATTAAGGGTGAGTCATCTACTTTGATCACAGATATTAGACACTCGCATTAACTAATTTAAATGTTTTTTTTTGCAAAAAAATAGTGAACTTTTTAAACCACGATATACCAACTGAGAAAAAAAATTTTTATGAAGAATATTGAGGAAAAAAAAATACATTGACGAGGTATATGGCGAATTTATACAATCGTAATCGCAAGAAACGATGATTAGAATAAAGAACATCTGGTGACGATTCCAAGAGGGTGCCGAACGGTACCAGACTGTGCTAGGAGAGGGAGAAAGTAAGATGGCGGACGGCACCCGGTCTATTACGAGTGCAGGTATTACTGACAGTGATATGAGTTCCAGTGATAACCGCAACGATGCTCTTGTCTCCACTGCTGTCGACCGTTGATTGGAACTGTGTTTTTTTTTTCAACTTCCCCTTTACACGACGTATTCACCTTAAGAGCCCGGTCTACCAGGACACACATTGTGAGCGGAGCTTCAGAAGAAACAGCGTGATTTAAAAACTGCTTGGGACATCCGAGCGAAATCTGTTTACGAAAATCACTTTGTATCACATATTGTAGATATTTTTAGAAGAGTGTTGATGGCTAAAAAAAAAAATCAAGGCATGACACACACAATAACGAAATTTGAAAGATCTTAGTTGTCCGTTAAATGATGTTTTGGTTGTCGCTCAAATACCATAGTTACCCTATTCTCGACGAGAAGACTGCGCGCTTAGAGGCGGCACCGCCTTAGAAGCACCAGCGAGCGTCGTAACAAACACCAACAATTTCCCTGGCTAGGCGGGCACTTTAAAGAGGACGTGTCACAGCAGGCCAACTTCCTTCCAAGTTTCTTTTTTTTTTCCCCGCACGCTTCATTCAAGGTCGTTCAGCTGAGCGAGTGTGCGCGATGTAAAGTCGCTGAACTCGCATTATGAAAAGCACGAGTTCGAATCCTTATCCGTCCGGCCAGGCAGATGGCAGGTGGTTTTTTTTTTTAATGCAGTATATCCGGGACCTCTCTTTACGATTTCTTGTCCAAATGCCTTAATTTGATATGTTTCTGTGTCTGTTAGTAATAACACCGTGTCGATAAGATGTAAAAAAACACCACAAAAAAAGTGAGCGAGTCATTCAGCACTCGCCAGTAATGTGTAACGTATAACCTCTGTAACGAGCAAAATAATGTGTTCTCGTGGATCAAATACACTTAATATTATGAAACTCGGACACAATATTTAACGTATAATTATTTAGAATAATCCCGAGCGTGATAAATATACGCAAATTATGTTTTCAACTATATTTTTATACGCGAATCACGCGTGGTTTCAGCAAACGCCGCTAGAATTTGCTGCCAGAGCAGCTACGTTAACGATAGAAAAATTCGATTTGCAGACTGAAATGTTAATGTATATAATCAAACGGCTCCAATAAAAGCAAAAAAAAAAAAAATTGAAAAATAATGCTTAACCTATTTTTTAACCTGATTTTAGACTAGGAATTTTAAATTACTGTCCATTTTGTTATGATTCATTACCAGGTGCAATATTGAGCGAAAATATAAAGATCTTATATTTTAAACCTTATTTAAAAGATGTCATTAATAAAATAACAAGTATCACTAAAATAATATAACTTTAAAGATTATTGTGGTGAAATCTCTCTAAACAGTCAAACGGTTGGGTGTCTCTTACGCCTTGTGTGCGTGTGTGTGTTTTTGTGTATGTGTGTGTGAGAGAGAGAGAGAGAGAGAGAGAGAGAGAGAGAGACAGAGACAGAGGGAGAGAGAGAAAGGAAAATACCAATACTCTGCCCGTTCCGAGAAGACGGGAACGCCGACAAAAATAGACCCAAACAACCCCTCCCCCCTCCATCCATCACCCAAACAGTTGGTGGAGAGGCCGCAGCGCCCGATACCTTTTTCAGATCAGGATGGGATCCAATCTCGTAATGGACATATCCGCCGCGATATAATGGGAGTTCGGTACGTACGTGACCCGGTCACGAGCGGTCCCAAGGGCAGCAGCTTCCCCCTTCCCCCTCACCCACGTGACGTATGGCCCTGCTGCCTCTTTACTCGTGGAGCAGTTGAGTCCTGCAGTACAACAGCCGAGATAAGATTTTTCATATATATATATATATATATATTTCTTGTGTGCGTGTGTATGTCACTGAACTCCTCCTAGACGGCTGGACCGATTTTGATGAAATTTTTGTGTGAGTTCACGGGGATTCGAGGATGGTTTAGATTCACAATTGGATATTTTATCTCGATTCTGAGTTAAGAAAAAACTAAAAAAACACGCTTTAAAAGCAAAAAAACTAAGCATTGTTGATAATTAGCTTCCTTGGCAACGGGCTTTTGCATTGTTGTTGCCTTCTGCGTAAACATGGGAAAGGCAGTGGCGTGCCCAAGAGGAGGGGTATGTATAATGAGAAGATACAAAATGTCCAGCGTAGAAATACTTACCGCCATATGTACATTTGGGTAGAACAATGTCTGTCGGGTCCGCTAGAAAGATATATAGAGATATATATGTAGAAAGATATATAGAGATAGAGATATAAATAGAAAGATAGAGAGAGTTATAGAGATATACATAGAGGGATAGAGAATTAGAGAGATAAAGAGAGATGCTTAGTATACTTTTAAAAAATTACAAAAAAAAATTGATTGAGGCATTGCAACGCATGCCGGGCATTATCTAGTACCTATATATTTCCGTACATGTAAATAACCCTTTTTGATGTGTATACCTCTAGGTCATTTGGTGGGAGTGTGTACAATGATGCTGCCATCTGTGGCGGATGGCGTAAACCAAAGCACACAAAGCCAAAGGGCAACTTTACAGTATTAACAATTTTAATGAATTTTAACATGTCGGGCAATATTTTAATTAAATTCCTTGTTGATAATCTGGTCCAATTTCGGGGTGCAGTATTTTTAAAAGTATTTTTTTTTTTCGCCTCTATCGGAGTCGTTTCATTATATATTTTAAGCTTTCGCTTTGCAAATCGAATGATTCATTAGTCGACGTAGCTGCTTCGGAAACGAATTCAAAGCGGCGGGTGTAGAAACTACGTGTGATCCGCGTCCAGAAATGTAGCTAATTGAAAACACAATTTGCGTATATTTATCACGCTCAGCATTATTGTAAAGAATTATACGTTAAATTTCGTGTCCAAGTTTCGTATACTAAGGGGGGAGGGGTTTGTTTTCGATTTGCTCGTTACCGTGGTTAGATGTTTCACACGTGTGGCGAGTACTGAAAGACTCAATAAAATTATTTTTTTTTTCTTGCAAACCTGAAGGTTCCGTTGCCGGTAAAAAAAACATAATAAAACGGTAACAAAATTCGTGACCGTTTGGAAACAAACATCAAATAACAAATTATATTTAAGGAAATTTATTTATGCAGACTATTTCAAGTCATGTTGAGGGGAAAGGAGTGGAAACTAAACGATGCCATCTTGGTTTAAATAATTTCCTGTCAAATATTTTAAAAATTCGGCTTAGTTAAATAATACTATAGAATTTTCTTTATTTAATAGTGACTGGCTGTTACAAATTGTTTCCTCCTGTAAAGTTATTTCTGTTTAGTACTGAATTAATACTTAAGGATGACTAAAACTGTAATAATGCTGTCAATATACATTAAGGTTTGATGTTTGATAATATCTTAATGTTTTCTGTATTCATTTATGAGGGACATTTCCCTAATATTAAACATAAATAATTGCAATGACTTCAAAACAGTTGATAATAATATTGAATTCTCTTCCCTTAATCACATGGTGACTTAACTATGTGTCCTAGATGACGAGTGTGTGTAAAATGTCTGTCCTAGATGACGAAAGTGTGTCAAACAGTGTGTCCTAGATTATTAATTTGTGTCCTAGGTGACAAATGTGTGTCCAAATATGTATCTTTTTGTTGAATGTGCATAGTTAATTCTTTAGTCAGGAGTGAGGATTTAAAGGTTTAGAATCTCGTCTTGAAGTAAGTATAAAACTTTTTTCAGGGATGCTTGGATCTATTGTAAGTGTAAAACACACCTAGTCAGTTGGTCTATATGCCCTTAATAGGTTATATCCATACTGTAAGTCTAGAAGTTTGGAGGCTCTTTTCTTGTTTGCTTCAAATTGGCCACGGCTTGTTTGAAAGTCATACTTAGTATTGACAAAGAAATCCGCGTGTTCGGAGAGAAGTTTGGTCCATTGGCCCAACATTGTACATGACCTGGTTGAAATGAATACCAAGTATAGAAAAAGAAAGCCTCGTGTTTCGGATACGCTCGATCTATATGCTTGTAATTGTATTTTGCTTGGAGGTATTGTATACTTATTAGGTACTGACAAAGAATACCTCATGGTTGGAGAAGCTTGGCATATATGCTTGTAGTTGGCACTCTAGTAATTATAAGATGCGCCGAATACAGCCTCCATGGTAGGCATAGTGATATCGAGTAGCTTATTTATTTTGTCGGACATTTGTATTGTATGAAGTCATTTTTGTTTTGTAATGATGATGATTCACAAACTCTTAAAAATGCAGTAGAAAATATTAAATAATGAGTTTAAGCTTCATTTAGTCTTAGCCGTAACTAAGGATTGAACCAAGGACGAAAATCTATCAAGTCAATAATGGTATTAATAAATAATTTTTAAAATAAATTTTAGAATTTTTTATATATTTTAATTTTATTAATTACAGATTTTCAAGATGGCTCCCAATATGACGGCGGCTTACTGGCGGCTGGTAGATGGGGAATTTAAGCCAATTGGGGGACTTATCCCCATATTTTATTAAATAAGAATCTTTAGGCTAAAATAAAAAAAAGTTTTTTTACATTGACAAATACTCGAATAAAGACTGAAATTGATCAAATCAATCAATATATTTAAAGGTGATTATTTCGATGGATTTCAGAATTTTTTTTTCAGAATTCTAGGTTAGTAATTAGACATTGTCAATGTGGCAGCCAAGATGGCCGACAAGATATTTGATGCTAAAACAGCTGATGATCTGGTGATTGGCCCCACGGCACTCTAGCAGATAAAAAATAAACCAATATGGCGGCAGCGATCTGTAGCAGACTATGTATGCTCTACGTGACACTAGTGCTCCTAGTGGCAAGTATTGAAAACTAAGATGGCGGCAGTGCCCTCTAGCATACGATGTGTTTTCTACGCGACACTAGCGCTCCTAGTATCAAGTATTGTGGATCGGCCTCGAACAGGAGTTACTATTATTTCTTCACATAAAAATAATTTACAAGTCCTAATGTGTTATTTTTGTATATATCTACTTAATTCTCAGTTTGGTAAATGTCTCGCTGGCCGTGTGGACTACGGTGTATGTTTTCAATTTCAGAGGTACGCACTGTAATGGTTCGAATCACCTTGCTTCCAATGTATTTTATACAAAAAAATAAATTTAATGTCTATAAGGTCATAACACTGGTAGGTAATGAAACATCGATCTTATGTGCACGAGACAGAACGATGCTGGCGCACTCTAGGAACTACCAGAGGGAACAAAGATGCGGACATTACATCATCAAAGATTGCTATTCCAGGAGAAAAAAAAAACAAGATAGAGGCTGTGCTGTCATCCTAGATGGTGGGCTTCAGCCGACGAAAACAAGATGGTGGCTGTGATTTCAGAATCAAATATGGTGGCTGTGAGATCATAATCCAAGATGGCGGTAAGTTATAGACCACAAAATGGTGAAACTGATGTCATAATTTAAGATGGCGGGTCCCACAATCGCAATCCACACCTTGAACCCTGGTGCCGGAACCACTTTTATATTCTACTACTGTGAGACGACGTTATGAAGATAAGCATGAAAAATTTACAATGTCGAGGTATACAGGTATGGTGAATTAATACAATCGGAATGACAAGAAACGACGATTAGAATAAAGAACAGTTTGTGACGATTCCAAAGGAACCTACTTCTCACCGGTACCGAACGGATCAGACTCTGCAGTAAGAGAAAAGTTAAAACTTACCATTAACACGACGTATTTACGTTAAAAACTTGCAACCAGTTTCGTTTGCCGAATTTCTACCTACCCGTTTTTTTTTTGTTTTTTTTTTTTGTTCAAAAGGCGACAGTTTTGTGCACGTGAATCCACTGTGGAGCTACTCACGTGTCTTCAGTTCAGCCGGCGACGTGTGCGGTCCAGTCTGCGACGTGGCTGGTGCTCGCGGGCGACGTGAGTAGCGTTGCTTGGATCCTGACGGTGCGAGATCTCCGAGTCACTCGTCCTGGCGTGGTGTCTCCTGCAACCAGGACACGTCCTTTCAAAGAAGAAAAGACGAAGATCGTGAAGAAGAGGAAATGATCGTGAAGAAAGGCAGACAAGTATCGTGAATGAGAGCAGACAAGGATCTCGTAAGTAGTGCAGACAAGTATCAATGAGAAGAGAGCAGAAGAGGATCGTGAGGAAGGTCGGACAAGGATCGTGAAGGAGATCAGATATGTCTCGTGAAGACGAGCAGACAAATATTGACGAGAAGAGCCGACAAGTATTGCGAGGAAGGGCTGACAAGGATCGTGGAGAGCAGACAAGGATCATGAATAGGAGCAGACAAGAATCGTGAAGAAGAGCATACGAGTATTGATGAGAAGAGCAGACAAGGATCGTGATGATGATCAGAAATTTATCGTGAAGAAGAGCAGACAAGGCATTTGAAGAGGAGAAAATAAGGTTTGTAAAGATGCACATATAAGTATTATGAAGGTGAGCAGAAAAAGTTTCCCGTATGAAAAATATCTGAGAAGTACAAATAACAGTGGACGTATATTAGATCGTTATTATTACTCTTGTGTAACACACTTCGGGAAAATATTTTACTTATTTTATTGAAATAAATTTTGTCTATATCTTTTATGTGGGTTAGTCTAACAATTAGCCGCACCATCGTTAACAAAGTATATCATTATAATAATCACAGTAGGCTATACACGACTAAGAATAACCAAATAGTTTAATAATAACAATATTATAGTAAAATAATAACCAAATGTAAAATAATTGGTAAATACCTACAACACAATCATAAATATATAGTAACAAAAACTAAAAGATCGCGTGTGTAACACATAAAGATGATACAACATTTTTGCTATCCAGATGGTAAAAGGTGATGGGGCATTAGACTCAAATCATCAACATGGCTAATATTGCACACATCCACTCCCTAACTGCTTACAACCATGGTTTTAACAGTTTTAGTGTTTTATCCGAGCGCTACCACAGGTAGCTGGAAGTCGGAGGTTCGTGCGTCGTCATTCGCAGAGTCTCTTCGGCGACGCCGTTACGAGGCGCCGACCCAGCGGACACACGGCGCGGGAGAGATGCCCGCCCACACGCGAGGAAGCGAGCGACCAACGCAGCTTCTTTATTGAAAGTTGGGGCAAGCTGGCGAAAAGAACTGTGTCAGGTAGCCTGCTTCCCCCTCACACCGCGCCAACCCGGCTGTTGAACGCGCAGGTGTGCTCGGTCCAGCCTCCCAGAGGGTCCACATACCCCTTTTCCGAAGTCGAGAACTTATAGCGTCTCTACATCCTCGTTCGCGACGCCGTGCTCTGTTCATTATCCCCGCCGTTGTGTGGAGAGAGAGAGAGAGAGAGAGAGAGAGAGAGAGAGAGAGAGAGAGAGAGAGAGAGAGAGAGTAGACTTGTGTGCCAGATATACAGGGGCGCACACACTACCCGACCGAACCTCGGTCAAGAAAGTCCAAGAGAGAAGGTAAGTCAATTGAAAAGTGTTCTTTATGGCTTCGCGTGGAGATAAACTTTTAACATTTAGGGGGCCCCGCCTACCTGGTAACACATACGGTGTGCAGAGCTATACAAGGAAAAAAAACGCGTGATTTAAAAACTTTCCGAGATATCCGAGTGGGGACTGTTTACGAAAAGCACTTAGGATACGAAGAGTGGGGATGAGTAGTTCTGTTTCCGTATTTAGTTTTTGAACTGTATTTTTTAGCAGAGTGAAAATGGCTACAGCGCGTGTTTTTTTTATAACAGTTTGAGAGCACAGAATACCTGGTACAGATTCTTGAAATCACTCCTGAATTTTAGGCCAGTTGCTGTTATGGTCACCACTCAAATCTCACATAGTTGCCGTGTGCACGACAAGAAGAATGCCCGCCAGTCCACAGCCTTGTGCTTAGAGGCATACCGCGCTGAAAGCGCCAGTGAGCGTTGCGCTTATCATCTCGCCTCACCAACACAAATAAACTTCTGACTCCGTGGGCGATTGGGCCACAGTGCATTTCGAAATTTGAAAAATTAATTTTTTTACACGCTCTACAAACAGCAATGAATTTTCCAACACTCTTAAAGTTCTTTTAGATATATCATATTATATGTTTAGTCATCCGCATGTTGTGGTGAACATCTATAAAACCAAAAGGGTGGACGGACTTAAAAGACCTTGCCATCTCGTAGCGTGCTGTATTATATGACACGACTGTGACCAATGTTATGTGCCCATTTCCTAATCGTCACTTGCCATGCATAGCGTGATGTCTGTCTAAGAATACTGACAATCACACGAAGTTGCTTAGAAATACTGTTGACGGAACAAGATTTGCAGAAGGAGACGTAAACATTTATACTAATCTTGGAAATTGTGAAATCTGACAAGTTACTTGAAACAGGCTATTGGAAACGTTCGTCTGAAGCAACTACAACTATTTTCTAGTCTGAGCTTCATCAGCTAATCTTTCGGCCGACATTCTTTTATCTTTTTTTTATGTGTTACATATTAGCTCTCGGTACACGGCTGCTGGCACGAGTGATTTCGTGAACGGAACGTAAGTCGCGTGGAACGGAAATGTGTAACCATGGAGCTGCTATGTGTGGCTCAAGGCGCGAACCAAAGTTAAAAAAGGCAAAGGGAAACTATAGTATTAACATTTTAGTTAATTTTAACAAGATGATCAGTAGCTATTATAGTAAAATTCCTCATTAAAATCCAGGTCTATAGTGGGGGTTAAGTTTGTTTCAAGTCTTTTTCACTATTATTGGAGCCGTTTCACTATATATAGTTTAACATTTCGCTCTGCAAATCGAATGATTCGATAGTCAACGTAGCTGCACCGATAACGAATTCTAGCGGCTGGTGATTTCCATCCAGACATTAAGTTGAAAACACCATTTGCACATAATTATTAAGTTCGGGATTATTCAAAATAGTTCTATGTTAAATTTCGTGTCCGAGTTCCGTATTATAATTGTATTTGCAAAAAGTGAACACACGATAATTTGCTCGTTACCGAAGTTGGATGATAGCTACACGTCTCTGGCGACTATTGAAAGATTCGCTAACATTTGTTTTCTTCTTCTTCTTCCTGTAACCTGCATTCGAATGACCGACTTCAAGACTTTGTATGGTTTGTGTTTCTTTTTTTATCCTTCTCAATTTCCTCCTTTTGCTTCTCGGCGGGTTTCGCTTCGTTTGTTTCGGAGATGGCGGCCATCCGCCCGCAGTTCTTCGCAAAGCCACCGCGTCATCTCGTTGTTGGATCCGCGCGGGAGATCTGTATCGAGCGCTCTCTTCCTTCTCCTGGAGCGTCAGTCCGACATGTTGAAGGTCGTGAGGTGACGCGCGGAAACCCGACGGCATCACGGCCGCCCTTGGGTGAAATTGCCTTGTCTTTTCGGAGTTTCGAGTTGATTGATTGCTTCCTTCGAGACCCAGAGAATATTAAAACAAACAAAAAAGGTGTTTTCGAACACACGTAAGACTTGATGGAAGCACTATGCTGTTCAAGAGCATTTAAAATGGATTTCATGCAACAGTTGGTTGTAGGTAATAAACGCTGTAAGTTGACGCCTTTTAAACCGTTCTTGTGTAATATGTTCTGTGGTAAACTTTAAAAAAACGACATATATTAAATTAGTATGTGTGTAGTAGTTGTAAATTACTTGTGTTTTAATTTTTCGTTTAAATTTATTTTACTACTCCGTTATAAGTAGAATGCCAAAATCATGCTGCCGTTAAGGGGGAGATGCAGGAAGAAAAAGGTTTTGCATTGGTTTTAATATTTATTTTTTATTCCGTAAATATGTTTACCATTTAATATTGAAAATTTGCTTTCGTTAAGGCAAAGTCCTAAATTTAAGAATTTTTAAAGTTTTTTTTTTAAACATAGGTTCTATTGACAGTATTAATACAGTTGTATAATTAAAAAAATCAAATACTAAATGCCATAAACTTCACTGAAAAACTATTCGAGTAGGCAGTCACTATTAACTTCAGCCATTCTGCTAAATTATGTATTATGCTTTTGCGAAGCAAAATTTTGAAAATCGAACAATGTACATTCTCATGGCTTTCAAAATGTTAAAACATGATTGTATATATTTGGTTTTCTACTCCTTAATAATTTAGGTTGAAATTTACGAAATACGTGCATGTTCCATGGTAAAATATATTTTGGTTACGTCAAAGTCGTGTTAGAAGTTCTGATTCCACTCAAATATATTTTGTTGCATAGATAATTTTTAATGATTTCCTATAAACATTTAGAACATCAAGCTAAGTTTTTATTGAATTATTGAGACATTGTTTATTTTCAACTTACATTAGAACTCTCTGCTTTACTTATCTCTCATGGATCATCATTATATAGATTTTATATAGGTATGTAATTTTGAAAGTTTTTTTTTTTGCTCTTAGAAAGTGCTCCGAAGTAAGTTCGTACACTTTCAGACATAAACACATTTAGAACATTATATAAGTTTTAACATTGGCTTGAAAATATTAGGGTTAAAAATGCTTATGTTAAAAATAATTTACAAACAGGAACTAAAGATAATATATGTTTACAGATTTATCTAAAGTCTGAGGTTGTCGATCATCGATGAAGCATTTGTCGTATGCTCAATCGGAAATTTTTTCTTCTGCATCCGTGAATCAGGCTAAAATTCATTGACTTCAAGCCAGTCGTCTGAATAATCTTTGTTCTTGCATCTTTTAAAAGGTAAATTAAGCCTTTTACACAAGCAAAGTCCTCAAAAAAATACTTTCTTTTATTTTCCACCAGGTTTTTGCACTTAAGGTGTTCGTAACGGAAATGAAAGGTTCATTGGGTTAGATCAAATACATGAAATATAGAAATTAATTTATTTAATTTTACTTCTTTTGGCGTATTGATGGTGAAATTTTATCATGCAACGGAAATACAATGCATGCGCATTACAAAACGGAAATTTAACACTGAAGTCGCATGTGGCAACATGCACCCGTATATAATCACTTTCGTAAACATCAGGGGATGCAGTAAGCGTGTTGGTGTGCCAAAATAATCTTCAATGATAGTGAAATTATCCTGGAATACATTTTGGAAACTTTAATTCTGATAACAAGACATAATAACAATAATTTAATAGCCAAGGAAATTTTTTGGAACAAACATGGCGTCAAAGATATTAAACTTTTTATTGGTTCGCCATAAAATTACGAACTTGGCATTATCATTTCTATATTTTTTTTAATATAAAAGTTGCAGTCAAATAGATACATTAAAAAAACCTAACTTCTAATGCGTTTACTTAGTTACACACATAATTTTTTTTTTGCTCCACGAGCGAGTGGTGAACTTCGGATGTGTTCGGAGACTGGTCGGGAGTCTGTGAGTCCCTGCTCTTCCTGTTGCAGGCACCCGTCGAGCTCTGCACGTCAATAACGCAGGTCTCGTCCGCGGGTGGAGCAAAGCTTTAATTAGTCGAATGAGGGGGGAGGGGGGGCGACCTAACCCTCTCCCGGGAGGAGGGGGGGAAGGCAGGAGCTCTCGAAACGCGCTTTGCGAAGGCGTCTGGAAGCAATTAAGAAAATTAAAGTTTCCCGTTTCCTCCTGAGCCCACTCCTCTCTCTCTCTCTCTCTTTCTCAATCGCTCTCTCTCTCTCCTTTTTCGGCTTCCGAGGCGATCTCACAAAGGTCAGCTCATGCGAGGATGGGAGGTCAGGCGGGGCTTGATAAAGTTCCCCACGCGATATCAAAATCCATGCGTCCTTTCAATCTCTGCCCCTCTATTTTTTTTTCAGAGACGAGGTGTCGCCTTTCTCCCCCTTTTTTTCTTGTTACGGTTGTGGGGCTCTTTTGAAGTGTCGAAGTGTAGGTTGTTATCACACTGTAGCGCCACGAGCGTCCTTGGTGCTCGCTGCAACAAGGGCTTTCCGAGAGCGTAGTCTGCAAGAGCATAGTGTCAATTTCTTGAGAGCGCAGTGTGCCCTTCCCGAGAGCTGTGTGCACTTTCCGAGAGAAGTGTACACTTATATAAAGTTAAGTGTATACTTACCGAGAGCGCAGTGTACATTTACCGAGGGCTCATTGTACACTTACCGAGAGCGCATTGTACACTTACCGAGAGCGCATTGTACACTTACCGAGAGCGCATTGTACACTTATAGAGAGCGCATTGTACACTTACCGAGAGCGCACTTTACACTTACCTAGAGTAGGCCTACAGTGTACACTTCTGGAGAGCGCAGTGTGCACTTTCCGAGAGCGCAGTGTGCACTCACCGAGAGCATAGTGTGCTAGGTCGAGAGCGTTGCCAACCTCACGGAACTTAAAAAAAATTATCAAATACGCGTTGCCTACTTCAGAGTCAGTTACACGATAATTGCATAAATAACTTCTAGACTGTTTCATAAAATACAGGAATGGGTTAAATCTGAATTTTTTTTGTAAAACAGAAAAATCAATGACTTCTGTAAGATAAAAAATACTTCATGCCCAAATTTATAAGTTAATTATCATACATCCTAACAGTAATGTCAACAAATGTTATTGAAAGGTTTTTTAGAAACAAATCATTATATTATTGGGTAGGAAAAAATAGTGGATTAAGGGTCATAAACCAATAATAACTCCTTCAACAGGCACAGTATCAATTCCATTTAAAGTTACTGCAAACCTTGTAATTATTTTCAAAATCGCGTTAAACATTTTTTTGATACGACCAACCGTTACTGCAAGGGGTGATATTTGGTTGCAAGAGATTGGGTTCCTTTTGTTCCAATGAACAGAATTATGAACCACGAAATACGTCGGCCTAGCCGAAAATAATTTTTTTATTTTCATATCGGCCACCAGCGCACATGCTCCTATTTGCCTGATACAAATATGAAATAAAAATAACATATCTACAGATTTATCTGCTGACTGAGGTTGCCGATCATCGATGGAATATTTGCGTGTGCTTAATCAGATACTTTTCAGAAGGTTCTTTATCTGCTATTTGCAAAATAGTATGATGCTAAAAACTCTGCTGTGATAAACTGAGTTTCCCGATCTACCAAGTTTGGTGTATTTTGCCTAGCGAGTATTTTTAGCTATCTCCATGAAAGCAATATAGACAAAATTGTCAGGTACCTACTCAAGAGTGACTATTTTAGTTCTTGAGTTTATTTTAGGTATACACATCGTCTTTAGTTCTGCAGAAACAGGGCACTGTTACGCATGCTTGTTTTCCACCAACGTAAATTTTCACTACTATACTCGTATTAGTAAACTGAAAAAAAAAAAAATCAAATTGGGATATAAAATTCAGTTTTCAGTTTTGGCGTCAATGATAGTATACTTTTGAAGAAATGAAATATTTATCCTGAATTAAATATTTTTTTTTTACCTAAACGACTTCAATATTTACACAAAAGCACATTATGAATTTATATCAAAAATGTATAAAATACAATCTGTTATTTAACTTACGGAACTTATTTCTTTGCCAATCATGCATTTTTTTTTTTTAGCGCGATAAGAAAACAGTTGGAATTAAAAGTATCGATTACAACTTATTCGAAGTTTTGTCAATATTTAATGTCCACATTTCCTAGTTATGTTGAGGGGTGGAAGGTAATTTGCCCTCGCATTCTTAATTTAATACTAAACTTTTTATTTGGATACATATATAGCCGATGGGTATCGGAGAAAGTTGTCCTCGTAGGTGACTGCTAATGCAGAGAGTTTACTTAGAATTTTGGTCATTTTTTCTTAATGAATATATAATCCCAATTAAGAATCCAAAATTCTCAACTATGGTAATATATATGCATGTATGTATGTATGTATGTATGCATGTAGGTGCAATAAATGTGATTGTATGAACTGCATCGGACTTCGCCGGCCTAAGAACGCTTCGGAAATGGCCGTGTTCGACTTCCTAAGCTATAATGAATGCGAAAAATTCTGTATTTGGTATGTGCCAAGATCAAAAAAAAAATTTTTTTTTTTCACGTTCCTTGGATTTGCGAAACATGTCCAGCAATATAACAGTATTATGTTCACATCTGCTGGTGGTCCCTGCACGTGTTATGGATATGATATAAGTATATCGTCTCTCAGTCCAAAATAATTTCGACACATCCATTCAGATTAAGGTTGAACCGTGAAACTGCCCAGCTTAACATCGTTCAGCCAAAACTAACCCAGCCTTGAAATCGTTCCGCATAGGCCCTACTTTCTTATTTTCTCAGCGTTAACTCATTCTGCCTTAAATTTTTTTTATTTTTTTATTTTTTTAGCACAAGATCATTCATGAGTGAAGTGTGCAGATCGATTTTTAGTGCATGCCTAGAGACCCGTGAAATTCGCGGGTTCATTTCGTGTTATGCTAAAATTCAAATAAATATACCTTATTGTTGCTTCTGTCATTGGTTCACTGTTAATCTGGAGGACTGAGGGCCAATTAAAGACCCTCACTCATAGAAGTGTCGAATCACAGGCCACCCAGTCGAGACGACTCACAAGTCAGCAGCCAATGAACAGTTGGCATTTGCCCGAGTGTGTAGAGGATATTGGAGTCTATCCTGGAGGTCATTGAACCCGCGAATTTCACGGGTCTCTATGCATGCCTGACCTGTCGCAAACAAATCAGACCAGCGAGCGGCGGCGAACACTTAATGAATAAGTGAATTCACGGTTGCGCTGGATGTATGGAAGGAGCAGGCCGCGGACCCAGTGTTTAAGTTGCGGGTGGGGTGGAGAGGAGGGGGGGAGATGGCTATTTGTCTGTGGTAATCCCGGCAGCAAGGGGGGGGGGATACAGGCGGACGGACCCACGTATTACACATTCCTCGCCCCGGCGTTGTGGCGGTGTGCGGTATCTCCGTATTAACCCTATTCCCTTCGGCTACCGCCCAACTCCTCCTCCTCCCCCCCCCCCTCTTCCACGACCTTCCTTCTAAACCCTCGTTATTTATCCACGAACCTCTGCTCTCTTGTAATTACAACCGAGCGAACAGCGACCACAGACCCTCTGCCGAACTACCTTCACGTCTCGAACGCCCCGGCTAGGCACACGTTGAAACGTCTTTCAACGTTCGGAACCAGCACGTTGATGGCGGATTTAGCGATTCTGAAGGATCATCGAACGCCAATATATTGTTAATGGGAAAACTAAGAAAAAAGTGTAAACGAGTCTTTAAATACTCGCCAGTGATGTGTAAACATCTCACCTCGGTAACGAGAAAATTCATGTGTTCTCATGTTGCAAATTCACTTATAATACGAAACTCGGACACGAAATTTAACGTAGAATTCTTAAAAATAATACCGAGCCGATAAATACGCGTAAATTGTGTTTTCAACTACAATTATTCACCAGCATCACACGCAGTTTACGCAATCGCCGCTAGAATTCGCTGCTGGAGAAGCTACGTCGACCATCAAATCATTCGGTTTTCAGAGAGAAATTTTGAAATGGCTCCGATAAAAAAAGACTTGAAAAAAAAATATTAAGCCTCGGATTTGGATTTTATTTTCGACAAGGAATTATATTAAAACACTGCTCATCTTGTTACAATCCATTAAACAGCTGAATACAAAGTTTCCCTTTTTATTTGTGAATTTTTGGTTCGCGCCATCCGCCACAGATGGCAGCACCGTGGTTGTTACACATTTCCGTTCCTTGACTTCCGTCGCATTCACGAAATTACTCCCGTCCAATGTTGCATACCGAGAGCTAAGATGTTACACACCGGAAACTTGTAATACTTTTCTATATGGCTGTGCACTGTATGCACGCAGTTGTTATATCGTGGTGTGACCAGCTAGTAAACGTGATCCTATCCGGCGACTCGGTCGGTCCCGGATCACAGAACGCCGAACCGAAGAATGCCGGCTTTAAGAGGTCCAATTCTACTTACAAATGCTTCGTGTAACTGCGCGAAGCTCTCCTCTCGGGTGTCGCATGTGCAGAAAGCTTTCATCCTGGTCCATCGTCGGCGGCGGTACTCTCTTTTGGCCACGAAGCTTCAGATGCTGAGCCGATAGGGGCTTGCAACTTGCATTGTCCTGTCTCGCATGTTCAGCTGCGCAGTTGTATGAATAACTTCGATGTTCGAATGTAAAAACCTAAGGTGTGCGTTAAAGGCTGGTGTTACAATATACGTTCCTGCCGCTGCAACTAATTATTCCGCGGCGTTTAACTCGGAATATTCTTTCGATCGCTTTTCTATCAGTGCACAGTGCTGGTGGTCTCTCTAGAATGTACCAAGTAAATTTTATGAATATCCAACATGTAACAACTAATCTATAATAAATCACATACACGGAAAATATTTTTTCTGTGCTTTCACAAGGATTCCTTTGGAAACCAGTTATCAAGAAATAGTTTGTAATACTACAAGAAAGATACTGTAACTTTGTACAACACCTGGTTATGGTTATTTTGTGCACATAAGAAATAGTTTTTCGAGATAATACCATTGAATATATATATATATATATATATATATATATATATATATATATACACACAATGATAATACTAGGTATTTTTTACGAAAATTGGTGTGTAATTTTGTATTTTATTTGACCTTTCATTAAAGCACCAAACCAATTGAAAAATAACAAAATATTAAATAATTGGACTTTATTTTGTTTCATTATGCTCTATAATGCGTGCAGTTAATACTGGAAAGCTATTCAGGGAACGATTTACTAATAACTTTAACTATTGGAGGTACTGGGACAGCACAAATGCCTAGGTAAGAATCCGAACCCAAGGTTGCTGCGAATACTGTTTTGTAGTGATGCAGTTGTTTTCATGTAAAAGTTCAAATATCTGTTATTTCACAGGAATTATTCTGCTCCATTTATAAAAAAAAGTTGACAGTGTAGTACAAACTGGAAATCGCTCCGTTTCAACCACACAGTGTGACACCGACCTAAGTACATCGACGTGAAGAGACATCCGCGGTAACGGTTATCGTTACTGTTTTTGTTTTCAAATTTAAAATCGAGCTTTACGACTCGTCGAAAGCGATGCCATCGGAGGCGGAAACACGTGTCTCACGGGACGGCATCACCCGCGGAATACAACAAGGAATCGCCGAGGAATTTGCCTGGAGATGCAGGAATCTAACCAAGATACAGCGGCTTGGATTCCAAAGGAATCTTTTATAAAAGAAATTTTTTTTTTTTTAAATTTTTTAGAAGAGGCTGAAAAGAATTCGCGGTTTCATTGACCGCTAGGACTGATATCCTGCTCAGGCTAATGCCGCTTGCTCTTTGGCCACGGACTCGTGGAGATCTGTGGTTTGACAGTTATCGTGTTGAAGATTTCTCCATTTGCTCAAGAGTCCTTCAGATAAACTTTAGTCGAGTCACTGTACCATCATGAAGTTAAAAATGTCTAGATTTCCAGCCGAATGCGAAATACATTCGCGCCATTTTCCGGTCTCTAGACATAAGGATTGTCACAAAAAGTCACCAATCATCTTTGAGCTCTTCGACGTGGGGGAAAAAAATATGTATATTACTGATATTAATCATCGGGAAATATGGTTATATATAGACTAACTCAGAGAATATTAAAAAAAGATTTATTGTGTCTTAAATGCCGACTAGTTGGTAAGAGCAGGGAGGTGTTATTAGGGTCGGGTTTGGATCTCAGACATACCACGGATTTTCCATCGTGGGCGATGCTTCAGGGTAACGTTATGACGTTGCTGGTCGTCGCGAGAGGTGCTTGATCCCTGCTTCGCACGCCATGTAGCTTGTCAAATGAGCTATCTCGGGCCGCGCAGCTTGTCAGACGAGCTATTTAGGGCCTGTTGCGGCCTTCAGTGACGCCTACAGATCCGCCGTGCCTCTCGGTTGCATTACGTTTGTTCCCGCAGGAATTTAATAAAAGCGGGGCTCTGGCAGGAGGGAACAGATAGTCGGGAAAAACGGGTGTTCGGATAGTGGGGAAAAGGAAGATGAGAAGTTATTCTGACAACTACCGCGCTCAGAGTTTTTTTTTTTTTTTTTTTTTTTAAGAAGGATGGTGAAACCCATTCGTAATCCAACAAGAAAACGCACTTTTATTCAAGAGAAGCTGCTGCGGCTCACATAAAGATGTTAAATATTTTCAGAGTTTCTCTTGTTATACGAATTTTTTTTTTCTCATCTGAGGAAACTCTTGGGAATTCACGATTGCGTTTCAGGTTGGCCCGGGGGGGGGGGGGGGGGGAAAGTCGTATAATTTTGGGTCGTAAAAGAAGGGACTGGAAGCCATGATACTAAGAATGCTAGGTAAGCGCCTGCGCATCTCTCCCCCACTCCTCCTGTGCCCGCTGACGTCACGCGGCATTCACGTCACGAAAGGGACCCCAGTCACGGCTGTCCAGCCAAGCGCGGCTCCAGAAGAACTTCTCAGAGGGACTGTTCGTACAACGTATGTGGATGCAGATGCAAAACACGACATTATTAAATAAGTCAGAGTTCGGCTTGGAATATTTGCACTTTCGTGATTACAAATACTAAACTTAATATTTTAATACAACTTTTGATGTAGTATAAGTTTAATAAGATTTTTATTTAAGTATGTGAGAAAACCTTCGCTTATAAAGCATGAAAGTCTCAAGACATTACCTTATAACTTTAAAATGTAAAAAAATTAAAAAAAAAAAACAATTTATTCCCCCAGATTCTGTTGATAAATGTGTTACATGTTCCCAAGCAGTTTAAATAAACTAAAAAAATTAATAAAATTAATTGGCCAGTTTAACCTCAAGAAATGGAAAAAAAAATTCTAACTAACACTGTAAAAAGTTTTATTGTAAATTTATCATTAAATATTGTAATTATTATGTTCGTACGTAATATAAAAAAATATAATATATGGAATTTAACACACACAATTGAGAAACCAGTTGCCAATAAATAGTTTTTAAAACTACAAGATAGATATTGTAACTTTGTACAACATATGGCTATGGTTATATTTGCACGAATGAAATACGCTTTTCGACATAATACTGAGTACTTTTTTTATATAAAAAATTGCTTATATTTTTATATTTTGATTGATGTTTAATTCAAGAATAATTTTTTTCAAACCATCGAAAACGTTCGTCGAATATTAAACAATTGGTTTTTATTTCGTTTTATGTGTGCTGTTAAAAATCTATCGATGAACGGTTTAAAAATCTTTAACTATTCCGAGGTAATAATTCGAACACATTATTACTGCGAACACTATTTTGTTTTCATGCAAATTTACAAATTTGCTAGAATATTTCTGTTCCATTTACAAAAATAATTTACAATGTGCCATAACAAAAAATATATATATTATTTTAATCATATGAACTATAAAGCTTTGATATAAACTGTATACGCAATAAGGAAGAATTACCGAAAGGAATGTTTTTTATGGGCGAGGGGGGGGGGGGGGGTAGTGTGGGTGTTTGTGACGGTGGATGGGGGCCTTCGAGGGGCTGAGAGTGGAATTCTGTTCGCGAAGCCCCAACGTTCGCATCGCCCCGGGGGCAAGTACGAACGGCGGAAGTTCGACAATGGCGCCGGGTAATGGCGTCCACTGACAGCGATCGCTTCCTGCGAAGAAACGCCGGCGCGCCTGAACGTCTCTAACCCCATGCGCACGCCCTTATGCAATTCCCTGGCGCTCCGAGAATGCGCGAAGCAGTTACACATCTTCTCAACAGATAGAAATTCATGTGGTTTTGGTTTATTTAATGAAGCATTGTCTGAATGCCCAAGACCCTAAAATAACTTTCAAATTTTCCCACTTACGGATGTTGTTTAAAAAAACAAAAAAAAAAACAATTGAACCAGTCTTTCAGTATTTGTCAGTGATGTGTAACATCCAATCTCGGTTATTAAGAAATTCATGTGTTTTCATGTTGGGAAAAAAAAAATTATTAATAGGAACCTCAGACACGAAACTAGACCTTGAATTATTTAAATACTTACTAATTTAATCACTTATTAAATAATAATATAATAATATATGTATAATACAAATAAATAAATACATTTGGGAACAAAACCTTACTCATATAAATACACATAAAAAGTTTATAAACACAATTTATATTAGTAATATTTACAATAACATATGATTTTAATTCTATGGAGCAGTATTAAATATCAAACTCTAAAGTATATGATTTAACAGCACTTATAGTTATAGTTTTTATTTATATATAGCCTTTTATATCCCGTCAAGTTTTGTTGCATTCCGCGCGCGCATCGTAATAATTCATGATCATAATTTTTTATAGCGCGCCTAACTAAGAATAACCTATCGTCATTTATATAAAAACACTTGAAAAGGTTTACTAACACAATTTATACACTAATATTCACAATAAAGTTTTTAATGATATGGACCACTATTCGCTCACTAGAGTATAAGCTTTAAAAGCACATAAGTAATTTTTATTTGCTTGTAGCGGTTTTAAAGTTATACTTCTTTAAGCGCGTTGTGAAGAAAGGATAAGTGAATGTTTTCGATGCGCGCTCACAAGGCAACGAACTTTTCATAGAATACAAAAAAGGGCTACATACAAAAAAATGGGTGCGTGTACTTATGTACGCGCGTGAGAAGTTATACTTCTTTGGCATCATTAAAAAATATTTTTTATTTGCATGCAAATAATTAATTACTTTAAAATAATAAAAGGGCTGGAAAAAGATAGTCAACACAGTAAATAAAGTTCAGTTTAAATTTGAAAAATTAAATAAATAAAATTTAGAGAATAATAATATATATGACATAATTTGTACTAAATATTATAAGATTCGTAATTTTAAATATTTATTATTGATTATTTAAAATTTTAAAAGAAAATTTAAAAAAAAATTCAAAAATGTAATTGCAGTTTATTCATTTTTTAAATATTTTTTATTTTCTTAATTTAATATTCACTTTTCAGTTTTATCAAAAAGTTTTATTAAATTTGTTCATATACTTTTATAAATATTTATTAATTATTTAATTTAGTAATAAATATTAAAAATTAATATTTTAATTTGATGTTCGATTTTAATTTTTATCTCAATTTTTTTATTATTATTTTTATTTCTTTATTTTGTAAATATTAAATAACCAATAATAAATATTTAGCATTAATAATTTAATAATATATAGTATTAATTATATTAAATAATATTTTATTTTATATCAATAAATAATACATACGGATTGTTAACCTCAATTATATTGGAGCACTTAGAAAAGTATATAAGCACAATTTTTTTAAATATTTACGAATAGTAAATAATATTAATCAAAATATTCAATTTAAATCACTACTGAATATAATTTATTAGCACTTGTATGAAACTAAAACACGTATTGTGAATGTATAAACTAGAAACATGTGGATAAATATTATAAATATGAAAACAGTGATCAGAGGCGACGAGCGTGCCAACATGCGCGAGTAATAAAGGTTCTATTTCTATTTTGTTGGTAGATTTTTTTCGAAACTTAATGAACGGTTTAGCGGGCAGTTTCAACCTGTTAATTTTGTTTTACAGTGATGCGCGCGGATCTTAAAATTTCACTCTCATTATTAAAAAAAAAAAGAAGGCTTTATAGTTCATACAAATAACTGCTTCTAGCGGAACGATCAGTAAATATCTGTGTCTTCTTTTTCTATCTTCCGTTTTCTCTCTCTTTCCTCCATTCTCTTTCTCTGTCTCTTCAAACGCCATGGAAGTGTTTGCGCTTGCTGACACGCTGCAGCACAAGCGCCAACTTTAACCCCGCACCGCGCGCTTCTGGCTACTTACTGTTACACATTTCCGTTCCTTGAATTCCGTCGTCCCACCAAATGCCGTTTACAGAGAGCTAAGATGTTACACGTCAAAAAAGTAGGCTGCGACCTTTCATAAAGGTCGCAGCTTTTCGCGACCATTGTGTGAGGTTGCTTGTCTTGCTTTGCTGTTAAGTATTACGGAAAATCCGTAATTATTACTGATTTGTAGCCTACATGGAGTCACGGATTCACGGATTGGGTATTTATTTATAACGATAACATATGGCACGTCAGTAATATTGTGTCTATCGGCATAAATCTTGGGCATATTTTTGTTCGGCTGTACACTGTATATATGGCACAATAATTCTGGTATAGTACACTTTGGTTGAATTCAGTTCATCTTACCATAGAGGAAGACTTAACAAATGCTTTTATTTTTTTGACATTGCAGTCGCCGTCTTCAGGGTAGAAGTTTCTGCAGTAGGAGACTGCTACTTTAAAGATTGATTTTGCATTGTCGGCCTAAACGTTGGTAAACCTTCGCCATAAGCCAAGCAACCAACGAAATATATTTGACTTGAAAAAAAAAAACACAGTATCGTGGCTCACGTTATCTGTAAACTACCTGGGGGTTACTTTGAGCCCAGGTGAAACTCCACAAATTCATCGTGTAAGCCGAGAGCACGCGTCCTCCTTAATGCGAGTTTCCTGCTGTGACGCAAGTCGCGTCGCAGTGTATTAAACCCCTAACTCCCGACGCGGGAGGTTAAATGTGCCCTTTTACCGGCTTTCACTTCGCTTGAAATGTTACCCCCGCGGATGTGTTCGCACACCGCCAACACTTCCTTCCAACTCCCGACCTGGTCCCGTCCCTCGGGTTTACAACTTCACGAGCTGGCTTCGCCGAGCCTCTGAAACATCAGTTTCTGAGACGTAAAACACGTGGCGTCACTAGACGCCGCAAGGGCGCAGGGAGAGTCGTGGTGACTTTTAACTACCGTTGAGCATTCGACATCCATTTTCCAACGTGTGACGTTGGTTAAACAAGCCCCGGGCTTACTCGTTCTTTGACTGATTCTTACAACGAGAAAGAATGATTGAAAAGTTTTTTTGACGTGACAACGTCTAATAAATCGATGAACGCCGGCTGCACGCACGAAAAATCGTCCCGTTGCGCACATTGTCCCGTTACGCTGTGTCACGTTACGCTAATTGTACGCTTGCGCCGCATCTATCTCTCTTCCACTCGATTGGAACAACCATCGATTTGACTTTTTCGAGGTACATTAAACTGGAAACACTCCCATTCGTTTCCTACTTTTCCTATCATCGTCCTATACGTAACAGAATAACACAGATTGTAAGAAGTTAAATAGCAAACATGTATAAAAGTTATAGTTAAAATAATCTCTTCGTTAAAGTAATAAACATATTTGAATTAATGAGTGCAAATAAAAGTAAATTTATAAATTAAATTGTAGATTTCATTTCACTCCTTTGTATCCATACAAAATAGTGATAATTCAATAAAAATGATTCAATTTTATTCATGAAAGTATGCAATCATTTCATAAATGTTTTGTTATGACGTCACGTTAAACTATCGTCCGTAAAGTGACTTTACAGACAACCAAATTTTTTGTATTAACGCCATTGCTGACCGCACTTAACTTCAATAACGGACAAATAGATGAATTCACAGAAACACAGAAAAAAAACCAAGCCAAAATCAGCTTTAATTTACATGCGTAGACTGCACACAGAATTCCGTGGAGGGGAACAGTCAGGAAAAAAGGGCACAGCGCAGAAGAACACAGTGGGCTGACAGCAACAACAGCAAAAAAAGGACAAAAATCGTCCTAGGAACAGCACAGTGGCAATTAGACGAACCCAACATCGATACTGACATATAATTTGGGCACTCAACGACAACACAGGAACGCACAGATTACCTAGCGATGTGACTAAACAGATATGTTTCCGTCATCAGCCACTAACATACTATTTTTTTTCCAGGTATTTATTTCAATTTTATTAATTTGATTGAATTTATACTTTAACAACCGTATTTATAACATCACTCCAGTCATTTTATTATTTTATTTCTATTAATTGTATTGAAAAACTAAAAAAATTAATTTTTTATCTCGTTCAAATTAGTATAACTTCTAACGCGCGTACATAAGTACACCCACGTATATATATATATATATATATATATATATATATATATATATATATATATATCGTTGAAGTTCGGCTATTCGAAAAGTCTACAAGTTTAACAGTGTTAAACGTAAAAAATAAAATGAGGACCTGGAACAGGACATACACCCTTAAGAATTATATTGTACGAGACATAAAAACGCAATAGCGTGGAACGGTGTTTAGGTTCTGTTTCATGCGAAAGTAGCTGAACGGATCGCGGGATCAACAAACGTAGCACTGCACGTGCATTCGCACACGACCTCGCGGGGCGCATTGCTCGACTCTTGTCCTGCTCGTTGCTCACGTCAGCCATGACCGAGGACCACTTCACCTCTTCACCCTCCCCGGCCCCTTTGTGCTCTTCGCAATTAGGGAGCACTGCAGGTGCACCAAAGCCTCGCCCCGCTAATGGATTTGTGATATCGCTGTCCGCTAATTACGCAACCACGGCGCGGGGGAAAGTGTTCGGAGGAGTTTAAGCAGCGTGGGAGGAGCTTCCAGAGGTCACGCCAGGGGCGCTGCGGGCGCACGAAACACAGGCGATCTGATGAGACCGTTCCCCGGGCAGATTCAACCCGCGGAGGCTGATTATAGGCCAGTGGTCCGAACACTTGACTCTTTAACGGGAGAAAATATTTTTAGAGTTATCAAGGCTGACAGTTGTCTCGAAAAAACGAAACCTAAATGAACCACTGGAAAAAAATACACTTACCTCTATTTAAACCTGTTTTTATGTGTGTCCATTGCTGCGTTTAACGGACGTTTGTGGATCACATAAATTGTTGAAATCACGAGGCGCTATATTTTACAGATATTTTTTTTCTCATTCGTATTTTTTCTGGATTTAAATTTATTGTGACCTTAATGATGAAAGCAAAGAAATTATATATATTTATGGTATGACTTTTTATGAGATATAATGTAAATTTGTATACATGATTATATTTCATTTAATTACTGCAATATTACGGCTTACTTACAGCTGATTGTAAGCACACTATTGTGCCAATTCAAGAGGGTTGAGAAACTCTGGTCGGTGGGGTCTAACTCTTATTTCTGTCCGTTAATGTGTGTTACCTAACGTCTTTAGGATTACACTGTAGACTTGCAACAAAAGAAAGTTCATAAAATTAGCAAGGATGTTAGTGATCTTGAGAACTTCAATGTCAAAAAACTTTTGGAAAAGGTGTGTATTTTTAATGAATACATCAAAAATCACGTATTATATTGTATTATCAGACGGACAGTGTTTTTGTTTGCTTTTGTTGCTGCGATTATTATTTTTCCCAAATATAGTATTTATACTCCCATATGCACAAAATTGTATAAAACTATTATCGGGAAATTACAAAAAAATATTTTTCCCAGATTTGAAAGGTTGAGATTATAATTTTTTATCACTATATTGTAGATCGCTAGAAAGTGCTAAAATATTTTTGAGATAAGTTTACGAAACACATAACGAGACTTTTTCATGCATTCACAAGTTTCAATTTCAATTAAGTTTCATTTAAAAATTACTATACCTAAGAAAGTTTTATCCTAGGAAAAAATTAAATATAGTTATTTCGGCACAAAAATTACTCAAAAAGTAACCAAAATAATTAAAAAAACAGTACTTTATAAACTTAACTCAAAAGTGCATATACGTGATAAATTCGAATGAAGGTCGTATCTCGTACGATTGCACACACAGACTTCAAATAAGTCTACCTAAACTAACTACAGTTGCGGCTCGGGAACTCTGATATTGGCCATAACTACGGGCGTAACGCAGCAAATTTCTTTTGGAAGAAGACGAAATTTTCTACGTTATCATTTGAACTTGAATAACCCGAGAGCGCTCGCTGATAGCTATGAATGCGACATTACAAAAATTGAAATCCGCAAACTGGTTTTCCATTTTGTATGTACAAATCAATAATGTACTAAAATTATACTTATGATAGCTGACTTATTCATTGGCGTCACATTTTATGTCATTTCAATATAGCTCACGGAAGTCACATTTTATTGGTGGAATATGGCAAGATCTCTACATGTTTTACTAACGTATGCTTAGTCGTTTATCAGCGTTGTTGTTATTTTTTTACAACTGCGCTAAAACGAACCAAAAAAATCTGAAGGGTCGCGAGAAAGACCTGCACTTCATTCGTTGGCCGCTCCTGATTCAGACAATAGCCGCGCAAATCAGATAATATGCCGCTTCCCCCAAGCATTAATATCTTTGTACACAAGACTTCTCCACGGGCAGCCCGCAGGCCAAGGAGATAACAAGCGTCGTCAAAGGAAGGGAGAGCAAAACGGCCCACGGAGATAGCGTCGATGTACCGCCTTAATTTCCGGGGGCGGGCTGCGCCTCCCGCCTACCTCGCGTGCGTGGCGGGTTGCCGGCCGGGCTCCGGCCCAGGGGCACGCCAGGAAGCGCTGCTCACAATAAGTGGCGGACACAGCAATTCTTTTCGGTGGGGGGATGGGGGTTGAAAAATATAATAAAAAAAATTTTTTAAGCTAAACACATCAAAAAATATTTTTTAATTATTATTGAAGTGAAACTTGTTTGCTGATGGAGCTACAATTTGCGAGTGTTACGAAAATTCCGATCGCACGACCGGAATATTTAGGTACGTGGTAGGGGAACCAAGAGAGGAGGGGAATATTTCGTGGTGGGGGACCGGTAGATGAGGAGACGGCAGGGGTGAGGTATGAAAACTTGCATACTTACGCAATAGCATAATTTAGCGATGGCATACTTGCATATATATATATTTTTTGATCTGCGACTCAGACAAGGATAATTATGTTCCTTATACCTAATATATTAAATATATATAAATTAATAAGCAGAAAGCTTCACTTTGGTCGCGCGTGGACTCCACGAACACATTTTTGTTTTAAATTAACGCCGCACTGACATACGGGCCTACAGTAGTAGCCATATGTGACGTATGTGACGTGACGTCTCACACAGTAACATGCTGTCTTCACTGATATTTTGCAAATTTTTTCATATCATTTGGGGGAGGGTGGATGTGGTTAAATGTTCCCCAGTACTTATGAATAAAATATTCTAAATGATGTCTTGCACCTTCGATCCGACTTTGATAAATAATGGTAAACCATCTCTTTTTAAATGAGAGTTCACATGGGTAGAGTAAACGGGATAACAACTAGGGGCGAGTAACAGGATAGGTTATACGGGTGGAGAAAAAGGGATAGCATTACCTGCCCTAGTTGCTATCCTGTATTTTATACCTGTGAAATCGATCCTTTAAAAAATCCAATCACTATCCGGTTTTTTAAAATCTAATACAGTTCCTGAGATTTTAACAAAAATGTGTTTTGTAACTTCATTTAGGTATATTTATTTTTGGAATATTGTGTAGTTTCAGTGACATGGTGTCAATACTATTTTTTTTAAATAGCCCCATATTAAAAAAAATATGGATGAGTGTATTTATGTACGCGCGTTATAAGTTACATTTAGGTACTTGCCATAATAAAAAAACTAACTTTAATTGTGCATGCAAATAATTGATACAATTACATTAGTAAAATAATTGGAGTGATATTATAAATATAGTTGCTGAAATAAAATTAATTAAAATTAAAAAAACTCAGTATTCAGTATGAACTTAAACACGTTTACAAAATTAATCGTTTTTTTATTAAAATAAATATATTATTTTTAACTAATAAGGAAAACAATAAATATGCTCAACATTAATTTTAATTATTTACTAAATAATTTAATGTATAATTTATAATGCAAATAAATTATACATACGGGAACATAATCTTACTAATAAGTATAAATACACTAGACTATACACTCGAAAAAAATTATAAATACAATTTATATCACATATATTCACAATAAATTTATTTATTTTAACTATACGGACCGTTGTTTAATATCGATCACAAAAGAATATGATCTTAAAGCACACATATATAATTTTTATTTGCGTGCAGCCTTTTTTTTATTCTGTCAGTTTTTTTTTTTGCTGCATGGTACGGGAGAATCGTAAAAATTCACTCTTATCATTTTCCCACATGGTGCCTTAAGAAGTACCGTATAACTTAAAAAAAAAGGCATGGCGCACAGAGCGGGCTGCGGCGCGGCAGTGGCGCGCACGCGCGATAAGGCGCGATAAGGCGGCTGTCTCCTCGCCGCGATAACACGTCGCGATGGTGATGTAAGGACGGAAAGGGAAGGTGGGAGTAAACCAGAGTGATGGCACCCGAGTGGCACACTTACAAGTCGACCGGCTAAAAGTAGCACTCTTCGCAGCGATGAGAGATAATGGCAAGATGGTGAGGGGGATGGAGAAGGGGGGGGGGTGTTTCACGTCTCGCCGTTATCCTTGGGTGGTAAATGACTTGTTTTTACGACACATTAATTTCGCGGCGCCAACAATAGTGCTATACTTCAAACGTGCCTTGCGCAGTCTGCTTTATTTGCGATACATCTAAACTTGAAGATAAAAAGTATTCGTGTAAATTATCACTGTAAGCTAACGATACATCAATTATTTAGGTGCGATGTTTAGTGAACTATTCAGTTCACTACAAAACTAAAACTCTTTGCGTCTGTAATTTAAAACAAGTAGCAATTATTACAAATGAAATATATTCATATGTATTATAGAAGAAAGTAGCCTATGTTAAATATTTTTATGTTCCCCTTCCTTCTTTTGAGTAGAAATTTTTTGGAGTGCACTTGTAACAACCCAGATTACAGCCTTCTTCATACAATCCAGTAATAATAATTTGTTATAAATTTCTTGTTTTTTATATATTTCGGGTTAGATGTAAAAAAAATTCCTTTCGAAGTTATTGTGATCGGGTTTATTGTTTATGAAGTATATTTTATGTTTTGGAGTATATTTTTTGCGGTCTTTTTTGTGTGGGAAGGCGTGCTGACGTAATTCTCCTTCGTTTTTCCATGACCGAGGCTTTGTTTCTCACGCTAGGCGTGTGAGTCACGGTCACGGGAGAGTGTGAGAAAGAGACAAAATCGCTGCGTCGTGGGAACAGAAGTAAGCATTTAGTGGGAGCTTCTGTTGCCATGCGCCGTGATTGGCTGAAAATTACGTCAGCGAGCCCAGGACACTGCCCGCACGAAGGGAAGGAAGGCTGTAAGCTCAGTCATTGTCCGAGCGCCGTGCCGAGCGGTCGTTGTTCGGGCGGCGGATCGAGCAGGCCATGGCAGGGCGGTGGCTCTATGTTTGATCTTGTTTCATGTACATTTCAATTATGTTTTGTGTTCTGTTTGTTCTGTCGATATTTTGATTTTAATTAAATAAAAGAAAAGATCGAACATTGTGTATAAATTTCTTCTTTCTTCGTGACCTGCAACCTGTATGTTCCACTCATCACCTAATTTGAGCTAGCCGGAGGTGGTGAGTGATAACATACTATATAATTTGAAGATTAGATCACTTAGTGGATAATCTCCTTCGTTTCTTTACTTCGATAGTTTGCGTTTTTGCTCATTATATGTAATATATTCGTGATATGACAACAATTTATTGTTTATGAAAAGTTTCCTAGTGGAGAATTTAGATTTCAATCCTGGAATTAAATTATGCCTTGATATCGTGCAGTTTTCGACCAATTAACAACAACGTTTCGAGCGAAAACTTTAGTTCTCGCGTAATATGCGAGTCATGCAGTACGCAACTGCTGATACGCTGGATACACACTGCGAAATGACCGGCGAATTAACTCGTGCTCTGAGTATTTCAACGGTCAGTCAGGAACAGGGTTCGTTAGCGTTGAACTTTGTCCACGCGATAGGAGTGTGCTTTGCTTTTGTTTCGAACCGAGAACGTGGCCCGGCCAATACGGACGCCGCACGCGCCCATCCTTCCATCAAAGAGCGAAACACAATATTCGCTTCCCAATCCGACGGCGCCACACCCGTAGTATGCACACGAATTCCAATGAGACCGGGCGCGGCGTGTTTACACAAATATTTGGACTGGTAGGTACTGAATTATTAATTCGAACTGAAAACCAAAAGGCCGCTAATACTCAACACATTTCAGCTCGCAACAGGCAACTTAGTTTACGAAAAAATATAATGAAAACCACGTAAGCGAGTATTTCAGTACTCGCCATTCAAGTGTAACATCTGACCTCGGTAAAGAGCAAATTCGTGTTATCTTATACTGCAAATACATTTATAATACGAAAGTTGGACGCGAAATTTAACGTAGAATTCTTTAAAATAATGCCGGGCGGGATAAATACAAATACAAATATTAGCCTACTCTATAGAGACGATTATAAAATAGAAAATGAAAGTGTAACTACAGAGTTGCATTTTAATTAGGCTACAGCTACATAAGTGGAACATGCCTCAATTATTAAATTAAAATGATGGTTATATTCAAAAATTTTAATGCTTGTCTAGGCGCCTTATGAATAACTATGCTTGCAATTACTAAAAAAAAGCTTATATCTTAAAAAGTTTAGCTTTAAATGAAAAACGGTGAAAATGTTTCCCCTTTTTGAAATCTAAGTTTGCGTCACTGGGAATCTTTTGATATTTTGCATTTTGTTCTTATGCCATTTCTAAAAGCTTTGTTTTTTTTAAATATATTTGTATCTTTGAATGTTATATTTTATTTTAACAAAAACCGTTGTATTTTTGTATTTTAGATATGTGTGTTTTTACGCCCGAAAGTTATATTGGCAGATTTGTTTTTTTGTAGTAACGCCCTTTTAAATTTTTATACCATATTCTTGATTGTGGTCACTTAATTCTTGCTGCGAAAGTTATCGGAAAATGGCACACAAACTTGAGAAATATTTTTTATTTCCACATTATTAAAACAAATTAATTCTTAATAAAAATTATTAAAAGGTTTATTATATTCATTATTTCTCAATGGTCGCTTTAGGAGCCTTACAACCTCCTAGTTTGTGATAGATTCATCAGTAACTATGGTTTATTGTTTATGCCTGTAAAAGGTTTTATCGATTAAACATATGTTTAATTAATGGTCAAAAGAACCTTAATGGAAATTTTATATTCCACCCCTACCATGAAATTAGACATTGGTATCGTGTGGATTACAGTTTCGAATTAACCGTTCTATGCAGGTTAGTTTTTCATTCGTATATCGACAATATTTTTTTTCCCCCGGATCCTAGAAACCTGAGTTTCTCAATGATTTAGGAAAACCAATTTTTTTTATTGATTTACGAATAATTAAATTAAATTCAAAAATTAATACAGTGTGATTTTGTGATCGCAATTTATGCTAGGATTTTAAATATAAATTATTCTGTACTATTTCACTGGTTTTGTTGATGAAACTTAAAAAAAAAAATGTTTATGTTGTTAATTTATTTCAAAACCAGGAATTAAAATGGCTAAACAATTACCATTCTACCATTTATTGTTTTTTTTGTGCATAACCTGTTAAAGTAAAATAAAACTTATATTTCACTTAAAAACGTTTACGGCTCTGTATTATTTTCACCGCTGATTACTAGATGTTTGTTGTTTAAAATACAATTTACGCCCACGTTCCATGTGCAACTTTTTTATGTTCTTGATATAGACAAGATTTAAGTCCCAATAAAATGAAATAAAAATGTACATAATATGATTAGTATTGGGAACTGGTATGGACTGGAAAATAAAATTAGGTTTGTGAGAACCACGAAGAATTTCCTGATTATTTTCCAGTTATTAATATCTCTCTGTAGTGGTAACAATCCCATAATATCGTACTTGTAGCAAAGTGGTTTGTGAGAGACCACATAATTTCGCTTGGCATTAAAAAATTGTTCTGTATGCCACCAACAAAATATATTCGATAGGATGTGTAGTTAGAACTGATGGACTTAACGGTATTTTTTACGGACGATAGGATGATGCGTCATGTAATATTTTTTTAGCAGCCAAATCACGGCTGTTTTTTTTAAATTTGGTAACTGTGACGTATGTGATCAAGCGCTTGAGTGGGCTAGTCGTTAGTCTTTGCCTGTCTGTCGGCTGCGTGGCGTCGCTCTACCGTTGAGGCGAGAGGCGCGGCACAGCCGGGGCAGTCTCCATGGCGACGTGACGTCACGTTCGCAAGCACCCCCCCCCCCCCTCTTTCGCCCTCCCTTCCCCTTTTAGAACTACCAACCCCTCGCAGCAACCTCTCACCGCCCGGCTGCCCCACAGACGCCGCGCGCCGGCACACACATATATTTCGTTCGACGTGTCTCGAGAACTCTTTTGGCAGTTGCGGTACATGTGCAGCCTTCCGCAGCAGCTGGCGTCTCTTTTCACACGCAACTGCTGTATGGATTACCCCTCCCCCCCCCTACACTTCCCATCTTTCCCCGAAAAAAAAGGGGGGGGGGGAAGAAATATTGGCACGCTGGGGAAAGTGTTGGCAGAACTTTCGTACCAATGACCGCCTCTCCACATGTCTGATGAAATATTGCCGCCGCCTTCCTGGAGCGATTATTGGCAACCGTGTCGTGCTGCCGTACTGAGGGTCTGCGAGTGCTCGCAAAATATTATCATATTCGAGAATAGTTTGATGTTCCGATATTCGTGAATATTTTGAATATTCGATATTCGTGAATAATTTTTGATGTCGATTTGACATTTTGAATTGAATTTTTTTCTTCAAATTATTTGTTACCAATAGATAGGCCTACACAATGTCGGAAATATTCACAAAAAAAGTTTCATTGAAACATTTGGTTTTTTACTGCAACATTATTACACACTATTTTATATTGTACAAATAATCAATGATTACTATTTAAAATTATTAATAATATTATATTTTATCTATGTAACCAGATCAACAAAACATTTTTCGAACTTAAATTGTACTGGTTTAAGAAAAAGCATTTGCCAGGATTATGTTTTTTAAATTTCCTCTATTTTATACCTCATTGATATGGTCCTATATACATTAGTCTCTTTTTATCTTACTGTATTTTGGATCAATTTTTCTTGGATTTATGTTAAGTTTGAAAAAAAAAATCACTATATGTTAAAAATCGATTTTATAAAATGTTCGTTCTTCGTGAATATCGTGATATTCGATTAGAAATTCGATTTGAATTAAGAATAAAACAGCCTACTGCCTACTGCCAAACCGAAGTTAATATTTTATCTGACCGTCGCGAAGACTTGGGTCGCCTTTGACGTAAGTGCGCCAGAAGAAGCTGCAGAAGCTGCAGAAGAAGCCATTTTTACTCCAAGTACATCGTATTTGGAGGGTGTGTTATATAGTTGCAGTCACTCGGGTTGGCAATTGGTTCACCAAAAAACAAACCATAAATATGAATGCTAAAAGTATATTTAATAGCTTTGTGAACAACTCGCTAGGCAGAATAATAAAAAATTCTTTCAAAAAGCGGGTGTTACTAAACAAGATTTTAAAATTGTATCAGGAAATAATTAGCATTAGACATGGTTATAAAAAAAACAAAATGGTTTAACTATCTATTTAAAATATTGTTAGAAAATTCTTATGATATTAAATCAGCTTGACTATTTTTTTTTAGTTTAAAATTTATTTTTGTTTTATAACCCGTTTTCCTACCCTTTTGAATTACTTTTGAATTTAAAAAGAAGAAAAAAAGTCACAATGTTTTCTTGTTATTTTATTAATGCCTTCTTTAAAAAAGCCACTCAAAAGACGACCTACCACTACAATTGGTACACTATTTTTTTTCATGGAACAGAAATATTCATGTAAAATTACAGATATTTGTACATTTGTACATTTACATGAAAACAAATGTATCACTTCAAAACAGTGTTCGCAGTAATACTGGAATCGAATGTTTACCCGGGCCTTTGGGTTTTGTGTTGTCTCAGTCATGGTTTAAAATAATTATGCCTGAATAAAACATCAATTAAAATTTTAAATTGAGTGGAAATTTTCGTAATAAATACTCAGTATCATCTGGAGAAACGTATTTCATACATACATGCATGCAAAGATAACTACAGCCATATGTTGTACAAAGTTACAAAATATTTCTTGTAGTATTGCAAACTATTTATTGGCAACTAGTTTCCAAACGAATCTTTTGCAAAAGCTTAGAAGCATGTTTTATGTGTGCTCTTCTCAGCAACTCTGCTGTCTCGATAAACTTGCGAAGAGCACAAGAGAAGAGAAAGTTTTTTTTTCCTTGGTTGGTGTTTGTCGTTGCTGTTCGAGAAACCGAAATGAGGCAGGAGTGGATCTCAATGCATTCACACGGGCGTATTGTGACTCGTATCACGCGATGGAGGAACGTGGACGAAGATTTAAATCTTCCCGCCACAAAACGCCTAAAAAATCTTGTGGCGAGGCGGAAAAGAAAATTTCCAGATCGCATGTTCTACGGAGAAAAGTCGCAGGAGGCTAAAAGTAATTACTCCAATTTTTTTTTTTCCCGAGCGTGAATTCCGGTTAAGCGAATAAGGAATTGCACAGTGCTTCTGACTTTGCATGTTATTTTTGGAGTGTTAACTAAACCGTATTAGATTCTAAAAACGGAGAGTACGGCCTTTCCTGAGGGTGGTGAGATTATTATTCTTCTCATTTATTTAATTGAAGTTTTAATTTTTTTTGTATGTGTATCATTCATTCTAAACATTTTAACATCAGCTTAATTTTTTTTTGGCAATTTATTTTATATAAAACCCAACTTTCTCATTTTTCTCCCCTTTAGCGATCTAATTTCGAAAAATAAAATAAATAATACATCAGTATTTATGTATGTTATTTTTTTTCTTTTTTTACGCCAACCGGTATGACGTTATGGCGCCAGTTGGAGCAATTGGAAAAGTTGTAGCAACATTCGAATATGATCTGTAAATATTCTTTACTTAAAATTCTATAAAAATTAAATATTTTAATATTTATATTAAAAAATTGTCTTTGTTTTTACTCACATATACTAGTCACTGCGATGAGCAAGTACGTACTAGACTTTTGGGTTCTAAGTTCACCTGTCGCTTTGGCAGAGTGAAGATTGACTTTTGATGATTGTATTTTGTGTTGAGTGACTCAGCATTACCAATTTTTTACTTCGATTGAAGGAGTTTTTCTTTCAACCGAGATATAGATGTTAGCGACACGGACAAACTCGGAGATTTCGAAGGTAGCGGCTTCAACACCGCCTACTGTTTTAACAGCACAGACGACTTGAACAAGTTTTGTGTCGCCTGCAGCTAGGTAACCCTTGTGCCAAAAATGTCATCAACATTGGTGAATCATCGTCGATGACTGTCGGAGGTCCACCAACATCTTCCGAGCATCGATTTCGTCACTGGAAAGATGTTCTCCAGCAGCAACGTCGACGTGAGAAGGAAGAATGTGCGAAGAATCCACCTCGCTTTGGCTGTGAGAAATGCCCCAAGCATTATGCTAGTAAATATAATATTAAAATACGGCTACAGAAAGTAAAGGTTTCGGCACAATAGCATTACGCTTAAGAGTACAACGGGAATTGGTACAACAGCAAATCTACAGAGTCTGGAATATTTAAAACGATATGCAGAAAACTGTAAAGGTGATGTCCATGCGCCTGTTGTAAAACTACCTTCGAACATTTTGACTCCTCGGTTTAGGTTGGAGACTCGTATGCGTACAAGCACACAAGCGGATGTACAGCAACCGATAGAGATGACGCTTGAACATGAATCTAAACCTAAGTCTGTGTTAGATGCATTACAGGTAAATTATAATTGTGTTCCACCTGGCGGAATATGCATTTGGTGGAACATTGATATACTACTATTATCTAGGCCTATATACCTTTAGTGATCTTGGTGATATCAAGCAGAACATAATCCATCAGGTTACTGACGATGTAGCAACATACTTATCTTTAAAATATAACTTGGGGCTGGACTGCGTATGCAGTAAACCAGAGACGTTTGATAGCCAAGTGAATAAGAGTGCTTTAAAGACAATTCATTCTACCCTTTTCAATTCCGACGAAGTGAAGCAGTCTGTTAAACACAGTATAGAGAATCTTTGGCTTGAAGAAAAATACTACATGGGAAAAGGATCTGGTCGGACGCTGTCTGCTGTGAACTGATTGGAACTGAGAATCAGCCAGTTAAAAGTTTTCGTAAAATTTTTCTATTTCTTGTTATCTCATGTAGTATTTATTATAGTATTTCGATTTTTCCCATAAGTTTTAAAAATTAACGGTTCTGAAATCATGATAATAATTTCTGTGAAGCGGAATCATATTTACCACCACCACCACCACCACCGGGGTAATGATAGGGAACACCACCAAGTTGTGCTCACGATCATGCATGGGCCAACAATTGGAAATTCCACTCGGACGTTGTTGCAGGCACGGTAGGTTTATCATAACTTTGTTTACATGGTAACTTTCAATCAAAAGTTTTGTTGCATTTCAGGTGAAGGTGTAAGGCACATATTCATGAGGCACATATTCATTGCTTCGCGATTTGGATGACAGTTGACATTCGAGGGCCACCGCAGATTCTCGCCGGACGGCGACCACGCGCCCCATTAGCCAAAATCGCGCTAAGTGGCTTGCCTGCTGCCTGACCTCAGCCCCGAGGGCAACGGCCGAGTTTATCGACGACGTAAACCCTTGCGTTCGTAAACTAAACGGGTCTTATTAAGAAGCGTAGCGAACCTGAGGATATCGGCTGTTTACGATCGATAACCCATTTTGGCGCCGTCTCGCGTGATGCCGTCGTAATAACCCCAGTAATTTTCGCCACACTCTCCGCCGACGGTAATAACTTTACCTCGCCTGGCGCACCGCTCATAATACATACAATATTTCTTTCACGGAGAATTTAATGCTGTTACCGAAATGCACTCAATTTAATCGCTCTTACAGAGTTACCGCAGACAATGGGAAAATCTGGGGAAAAAACACTCTCGTTAATTTTTCATGCAATGCAGTAATTTGATTTCTTTAACCAAGTATATTTTTAAATCATAAATTCGTATGCTGTTAATATACTTTACTATTATTACCTAATTAAACTTAAGGCATATAAAAACATTCGTGTCGTTCTTTAAATTATTCTTATGGGAAAGTTTGATGTGAAACATTTTTATTGGTATACGGCATGACTGGTTTTTACTGGATTAAAACAGAAACGAATTTACCACAAACAAATAATTGCAAACCAACAACCCTCGCAGCAAGACCCCAGCCAGTAACAGAAGCTCTTAGATGCGCGAAAAATGAGGCGAGTGCTCGTCTGTCATTGGCCGCGCCAGGAGAAGGGTTCATAAACATATTTTTTTTTTTTTTTTTTTTTGTTTTTCAATATCAATGTCAGTCTGTGCCTGATGACGGAACAGATCTCAGTTCCCGAAACGACACAAATGCTTTGTCTTAGGAAGCCTTCTGTGTTCGTCTGTGCCGTCGCCGTTGTGTTCTTTGACATGTTCTTTGTATCAACGTTTGCTTCGTCTGTTTGTCACTTTGTTGTCCAAGGTTGTTGTTTGTCTGTATTTTCTGTTCTTCATACAATGTCTCGTTGTTGAGAGCCCATTGTGTCGTGATATATTTTTTTTCGACTTATTCCTTGCATGGAATTATCTGTTCTGTCCATTAGTTCACACATTCGACATCGGCTAATTTTGGCTTGTTCTTCTGTGTGTTTGTGTACTCAGCTTTCTTGTCCATCATCGTGGTTTCTCTAAGACATTCAGTAAAAAAAAACACTAATGACGTATTTACATAAAAACGTTCTATATCAAACATTTTTATTTTTATATTAGTTTGAAGCACAATAAAAATATCTGTAGTCTTTCGACTGATCACGATCAATAATGTGTTGTTTGAAAACTCGTTTCCTTTCTCAGAATGACAGTGTTGTTTACGTTTAATTATAGAAATAGGATCAGTGCAGACAGGAAACTTAATTTTATAGTCAGTTCTGCATGTTATGTGTGGTTGTAAAGCGTTTTGATAATAACGTGAATTGTAATAAATTTGTTTTTCGATTTTGTTTTACGTGAAACGTCTTTAAAATAACAAGACATACGGGTACCAAGAACAGAAATTTGTACCGCAACGAAAAGGTCTATATAGTCTTGCCTTAATAATTGCCTAACTACTAGTCTTAATTGACGTAAGCTACATGGAGGAAAATTCTAGGTGGGACAGAAAAAACGGGGAGTACTCGGGGAAGTTGTTTGAAGTAAGAGGGTGGTAACTCTGCTATAGTGATCCAACTTACGATAGTGGCTTGCATGTTTTATACTTGCAGAGTTATTCCTGCTACACGACTTTATGAAGAACTAACTGCGCGAATGGAAAATCGAAGCAACCTTGTTCTGTGTACATGATCGTTCTGTGCCAACATTCTATTCCAGCGTGATTTGAACTAAACGGAAATTTGGTTCAGCCTTTTTTTATCCTCTTCTGATTTCAATTTACAAGATTCAAACGGTTACCAACTGTACCCATCTTACTTCATACAGCTAGCGTTGATTTGCAAAACATTAAGTTTGTAAAAACTTCTTCATAGCTAGTACTGTAAGTGATACGATTTCATCAGAGCGTAACGAAGAACCAAAAGTGCAATGTTCATCAGTGGGGCTATAGATGTCGGAGAGGGTAAAGGGGGAGTTAGAACAATGTATAAAGTATAGCGTATGAAAACTGCATGACTCTCTTTAGTTTTTGTTTGCCATTGTTTGTAACAATTTTTGAACATCCTGCAGTGGTCAGGTCCCGCTACTTTCAAACAGCGCGCCGGGGCGTCAACTGCCTCTCCCACCCTCCTTTTCCCTTCCCCGCTGTTGTGATGTTTCTTGCTTCTAGCCTCCCCTCCCGGGGTTGGCGCATGCGCGGTGGTCCGCGCAGAGTAAGAGGTCGCTCAGCTCTTTGAAGGGCTTACTAAATTTTGTTTTTCATTTAGGGCACTTCGTTGATATGCCGAGGGAGCCATCTCCGGGGAAAAATAATGTATGTTCAAGTTATTTCTGGGAGTTAGGCGGTGGCCCTACTCATAATGTAGTTTGCGAACTATAAATTTATTTTGTCTTTTCTAAATTCTCTTTTGGCCGCCACCTCAAAAATTACGTCTGGATATAATGTTTTGTCCGTGGGATGTAAACGTTTCTTTTTGGAAATTCATTATTTTGACTATTCTGCCCCGTGAGGTGGACTCGTTTGCAATTGTTCTAGTCTTAGTATTATTCTCTTTTGGAATTAATAAGACATTGTACACTTATTATTTATTTGTAACCGTTCCTGCGTTATCTATTAAGTATGGTATCGATATTCACGTTTACCGTTTATGGGCCTAGTCCCATTCAATTGAGCGTGATAGGGCTTGATTTCCTGTCGTACTGCTTGCGCTTCAATGTATATTTATAGGGATTACTACGTTAGCTTAACGGGATATGTTACCCTTTCACAGTTAGTTTAAATGTTTTATTATTTCAGTGTTGCTGTATTAAAATGTACTCCTTTGTTCTAGTACACAAACGTACGGTAATAATTAAGCGAAGTATCTTTGTTAATCCGTAATGTGTAGGAAAGTGTAATTTGTACTCGTTATTAGGGATTTCTGCGCTCCTATTCTGTTGTCCCGCGCGCATACACACGCGTGCAAGTTTTGTAATTCTTATTGAAGCTTATAGAGAGTTGTTTTTCTCTAGGGCTGTTTGCACGTCTGTAAGTATTTGTTATTGAGAAGTGCATTAATTAAATGTATCCTCATATCATTAATTTTTTTGAATCTCAGGTTTCTTGTGCGTTCACCTTTAAATGCACCTAAAATACACGATTCGTGCTGAATATTTAAATTCATCCCCTCCCCGTTACCCCTTGATATCTTGTCCTGGCAGTTGAAAGCCATGTCCAGGATCCGCTTAGTTAGGGCTTTGTAAAGGCTTTCAATCCAATGTAATCCTCCATTCTGTACCTTTATATTTTCATACTTCAAGTGATTATTAAATATTCTGTTTTATCGTTCAAGTGAATTATTTATAAGTGATGTTTCACCGTGTTGGTAACGCACTAATTATTCATATTTAACTTTGGTACTATTTTAATTAAATTAAAATATATAGTTATACATAATAAAATTCCAAAATAATTGTTTACTTGGTTATACAAAGAGTCAATATTTTTTGCAACCATTATAATTTATCGAAAGTTGAAAAATGCTCTTACTTTTCTACCATTGCCGTTAAATGAAAAAAGCTTATACACTTGCGTGAAAAAAATTTATCCGTCAGCACAACTAAAAATGTTATCAGTGCAAGTTTTGCAGAATTTTAGAAAAAAAGTGAGTGGAACCCATTTATTTTCCAAAAATATTTTGCGTATTGGATGTCACACATATCAGGATTTCTTCTGTAAGTGGCAAAAATTTGTTGGCTAAATGTTTTCCGATTTTATTTTTTACGTGAAAAGTCTTTAAAATCACACCAAAACATACGGGTACATAGAACATAAATTTGTACCGCAACGAAAAGGTCCGTATAGTCTCGCCTTAATAATTCTCTAACTACTAGTCTTAATTGACGTAAGTATGGTGTCATTACCTAACGTATACAGTCAGCTCACTGATATCTTCGAGCTTGCGTCACGAGCGGGTGAGTTTGTTGGGGGGGGGGGGGGAGGGGAACCGCGTAGATTGGTCAAAACCGGCACACTCGCTCCTTTCTCCTCAGTGCAGTTCTCACTCAGACGTGATAGCGTGGTGATTCATGTGTTCGTGTGTACAGTTAATTCATATAAATCGATTTAATCCAAAAATTGTGTATTTTGGACTTTATTTATATGTGAAAATGTAAAGTAAGCCTATAAAAATGTAATAAAAGACGATATGTCAGCCTCAGCCGGAGACATGAACCCGGCTATCGTCGGGAAGAGCAGGCTGTGGACCACGCACAGGCGCCGAGCGAGCGAGACTGACTCTGTAGTCGCACAGCCGCCGCGGCGCTCAGTGAAGGACGCCGACCCGCGAGCCCCTCCCCCGCTGCTGTGCCTGCACCAGTGGACACAGCGCCAGTGGAGAGCACCCGCACATCTGTCGAACACGTCTCCGAACTGAGGGATACGAACATCAGTCGAAGTGAAGTGATGCAGGTACACTGGCGTGCAGCGGACGAAAGCTACAGTTTTAGTACGCGGTCTACGCCTCGTTTTCATTTCAATCCATTACACTAACAGCGACTCGCTCACACGGCCGTTTCAAATTGGTATACAAATGGCTTAAGGTAAAATAGACAAACAATGATATATTACTAAAAATAATATTCAAAACAAAACTATATTTTTTTATGTAATCACGTAATATTAAAATGGTATGTCATTTTATGTATTTTATTCTTAAAGGTCTAGATTTTTGTCTACCAAATGTACAGATTATTGCAATAAAACGTACTATTTGTTTGATAGAAATACTTTTTAGGTACAAACACAAATACCTACAGCACATGCAGAAATATTTTGTTAAGCTCTTAACTTTGCATATAACAGAAGTCTGCAGTTTTGACACGTGCCTAAATGCTTGAATACATTTAAATTTCTCTCAACAGGTATGGGCACTTAAACTAACAATGTTCAAAAGAACACTAACATAATATATAATAGTTAACGAAAGCCCCCAAGTTTTTCAGTCTAACATTAAAACATGTGTGGGCTTTAACTTGAAATATATTTGCTTTAAAAACTCTTCGTTGGTTCTAAGACCCGCATTACATCTTCACTATCTATACGTCTAAGCATTGTACACAATTCACTTAAAAAAATTTATTTCCAAGGTTAAAAGTATGTTTTTTCTACAAGGCTTTTACGTAAGTATCTTTTAAGCTATGAAGTCCGAAGAAATTAAATTGGTAAACCAGAATCAGTACTATATTTATCCAAAAAAGAGAGTGAGATAAATACTTACGTTCAAAAAAGAAATATTATTTAGAAGAAAAACCCTAAAGGTAGACAATACTTAGTACATTACTACAAGAAATCTTTATAAGTCATGAATTTGAAACAAGAAAAATCCTAATCAATATTGTGGGGATGAGAGTTTGCATAAAACACGTTAAAAATACACCCAATTTAATTAAATTTTGCGGACGCCTGGTAAGGCGGTTAGGTTGACAGTAGATATATATGTATGTATATTTGCCAGGTCAGACTGGGATGTTCTTACGACATTAATATCTAAACACTCTTATTCTTAAAAAAAACTCCCAGTTTATACTTTTTATGCCTTAAAACAAAGAACACTTCCGAATATAAGTTTTATCTTTCAGGGGTTGGTCACAAGGCCCATCTTTGCGAGAAAATTTACGACCTCTGCGGTGGAATATTCTCGGAGGAGGAATAAAATCCCTCGGTTTCCACGATATGACTCTATAAATTGACCACTGAAAGATAAAACGTTGTAAGTCCTGCACGACTGGTGTGAAAGGTTTATAACTTGCTACGCTCTCAACCTTGCCGGGGTAGAAAAAAATCGCCTTGAAATCGCTTTCCTAGCAGTTTTTACACCCAGTGGTCGTAAGACTACCAGTTAATATTAATGAAATACTTAACTGCGTTAAAGAGTCTTAAAGGAAAAAAAAAATCATTGGTCGGAAGAATTTTGAAAGCAACCTATCGTCTAACATTTTGTGTATAATAATTACAGCTTATGATTGACAATCGTCTAACATTTTCTAAGCGTGTCATTCGTGCTTTAACGACTAACAATAGATCATCATCAGATCACGAACATTCGTAGCTACTGATCACGAACATTCGTACCTACTGATCACGAACATTCGTATCTACTGATCACGAACATACTATGAACTGTTATACGTCGATCGAAGTTGATTCCGTGTGATACGTATCGGACGTAAGCACTCATTGCAGTTGAATGACACTTACTTGTTCTTTTAACTGTTTTTATATCGGCTCTACACTTGCGACATTTTTTTTATTTGTTCTGTGGGTGTTTGGGGGATCAACATGCCTTCCCGTATTATGTCTAGAAAGGCTGTTTTAGCGCAAGAACTGTCGATGGGTGAAAAGCAGGAACCCAATAAAATAATGATCCGTGTATTTTTTCCATTGAGTTTAGAGGAATACAGTTTGGTAGATTTTTCGTAACAATCGATGGAAGCACGTAAATATTTAATAGTTGAAGACCTCTAATGGAAATAGTGATACAACCAATGAGCAGAGACCTGTAAAATTCGCGGATTCATTCGGTGATAGGCTAGAATTCAAACACATATACCTCTTAGATAATTTTGCTATTGGCTTACTGTTCATCTGGACGAATCTCAACCAGTTATAAACCCTCAACCAAAGAAGGATCGAATCACAGACAAACCAGCTGAGACGACTTACAAGTCGGCAGCCAATGAACTTGCGTTATTTTCCCGAGTGTACAGGGATATGTGCAGTCTATCCTGAAGGCCATCGAAACCGCGAATTTTTTGCAGGTCTCTACCAATGAGTTATGAATTATCAGGAGACGGCATGTTGTGATATATAGTTGAAGCCATTTTTTTCCTCGCAATCACCATTTTGTTTCGTTCCAAACAATTTGTAAATGGTGTTTGGCCATGTCTTATAATAGTAAGTATGAATTAGAATCTCCGTTGATACTGAAAAAAATTGCGCCACCCGGTTACCATGCAATCAATATTCTTGACAATTGTGGCCATGGTGAAGTCAACTTGTAGGAAATTAGCGATAATAATTTTATTTACGAAGCTTTTTTCTTTATATATTTTGTGAACGAAGCCATAGATAATGTACACCTTTTACGATCAACACTTAAAACGAGAGTTCCTCTCTTTTGAGGGTTATCACTGTTTTCACCCGAGGTCTTCAATTATGTGCTGCCAAATCCTTGCTGAAATTTATAAGTTGTACCTTGGGAACTGCTGGAGTAGACGGCCGCCAATTACAACAAAGAAAATGTTGATGGGGTATACTTTATTGCTGTCTAACGAGCGCTGAGATTGTTTTGCGAAAAAAAAAAAACATGCCCCTACCATAGCGATTGTTCACTGTCATTGACGAAACTTCGCCACGCTTCTTTTGAGTGATCGCGGAGGTAAAATCGTTCCAACTAACATTGCAACAAATTTTTTTTTTTAGCTCGCTCTATGCCGTTAGTATTATTTTATGACGCAAGTGAGATAGTTTATATTTAACATCGTTACACGAGCCACGATTATGCACAGAGACTAAACAGGTCCACCTAGATATGTATGTATTTGTATTTGTGAGGTTATATGATAAGAGTGACGCTCGCTGACGCTTTTAGCACTGTATCGCCTTCAAGTGCTGGTCTGTGGTCTGGCGCGCAGTCTTCTATTCTTTTTTAGTGCAACTATGAGATTTGAGTGGTAACCATAACATTATACGACGTAGAAATCAAGATAAAGGCGTAATGCAAGTCCCATGGGTGCTTTGAATAAATCGATACCGGTTGTCGAATGAAAACATGCTCATTCGCCCTAATTGTATTATTAAATTATTTTCGTAAACAGACTCCACTCGGGAATCTTGAACAGTTTCCAAATCGCTTGATTTCCTCTGAAGCCCTGCGCATCGCATTTGTGACCTGTCAAGCGATTGTATTGGGATCCGAACTACTCCGAAGTCAACGTAGTGCTCGTAAGTTTGAGTCGCGGCCGAGGTTTCCGGGATCGAACCCACGGCCCTGTAGCCACGCGAGCTCGACTCTACTGCGTTCACCGAGGGAGGGACCCAGCTCAGCACACGAGCTTGGTCCATTCATCACTGTCGGGTGAGATGTCCGGGTTGTTTGCGTAACGCGGAGCCGTAGCGGCGGGGTGGTTTTTTTTTTTTTTTGCTGACGGCTGCTCTGTGGGTTTCAGGCGATGTGTTCATCCCAAAACACCCGTGACGTGATTGCCGGTGTGGCCGCCGCGAGCGGATATGACACACGCATTCGTCAAGCATAGTTCGTGACCGCTGAAAGCTGCGTTAATACACCGCAAAAAACTTTCATGCGTGTTAAAAAAGTTACGATATCTTTATTATAGAATTACAAACTGTTTCCTGGCAACCGGTTTCCAAAGAAATCTTTTGTAAACTTACAGAATATATATTTTTTTTATCCTATAACTAGAGACCTGTAAAGTTCGCGGATTCATTTCGCGATAGGATAGAGTCCAAATACTTTTGACGTTATTTTGCTCCAGTGATTGGGCCACAGTTTATCTGAAGGACTCTGGGACAATGAAAAATCTTTAACAGAAGAATTAGCGAATCACGATCATTCCAGTCAACAGGTGTTACACGAGTCGGTAACCAATCTGCAGATGTAATTTGCACGAGTGCGTGGAGGATCATGGAGTCTATCCTTTAGGGATTTGAAATCGCGAATCTTACAGGTCTCTACCTATAACAAATCGCGAGTGCCAAACCGGACCTGTAGTCGCAGCTCCTCGACCGACGAACACAGATATGTCTTCCTCCAGCACGCCGCAGGTAACAGCAGAACGTCTGCGTTACCGAGATCGCTAGTATATTTACACAGTATGTCCAAAAAAAACAGACTGTCCCAGTTATGAAATTCAGTGGTATCAACAATAAGCATTGTAAGGTCACAATTAAAGAGTAGCTCAAGATGTTTTAGACAAGCGCAAGCGCGAATACTTCTTTGTTGTTTTCTAGCTTGCTCGTCTTTCCCCAATTAGTAGAGGCTGAATCTGTAAACTTTATTTATCATCAGAATGTAGGCCCCTCCACCATGGGTGATAACCATGCTTCTTGTATATCCTTGAGTCCGGAATATGGTAGGAAATTTGCTTGAAGTCGATTACCCCGCTCAAGGAAAAAAAAGGGGGGGGGGGGGTGCAAAACCACAAAAAAGAAAATTTAAAAAATCTATTCTATTTCGATTTGGATTGTTTCAAATCCAAGAGGCCCAAGCATGGTGTAAAATGATCCCGGGGGTTCCACTTACCTCCCCCCCCCCCATCCCCAGCGAAGGGTTGTCACTCTCCCGTGATTGTTCGAAATTCAGAAACATTGAAGCCCGTTGATTCTGACGTGCTCCCAAGGTCTTCAGGCGCCACCAGACCCCCTCGGATAAGCCCTCGTGGGAAGGTGTAGGGGAGGGGGGAATCATTTTCCTCCGAAATTTTCGGAACACTGAAAATTGATTTTATGGTGCATTTCGAGGAGTATTACGAAGCGGAACGTCGGCGGTTCAAACCCTCCCCCCTCCCCCCCACCCTGCCTCTTTCTCAGGGTGATGGGTCCTGGTCCTTTTCAACAAAATGTTCTTTTGTTTTTTTTTCTCAAAACATACTTTTAACTGGGTCACTCTTTTGGAGAAACATATAACAAAATTTATAGAATACTAGACAATGCCCGGCATGCGTTGCAATGCCTCAATCAATTTTTTAATTTTTTAAACGTATACTAAGCATCTCTCTTTATCTCTCTAATTCTATATCTCTCTATGTATATCTCTATAACTCTCTCTATCTTTCTATTTATATCTCTATCTCTCTATATATCTTTCTACATATATATCTCTATATATCTTTCTAGCGGACCCGACAGACATTGTCCTGCCCAAATGTACTTTTTGTGAGATATGGATATGGCGGTAAGTATTTCTACGCTGGACATTTTGTATCTTCTCATTATACATACCCCTCCTCTTGGGCACGCCACTGCCGTTACCAAAAACCTTTCCCATGGTTACGCAGAAGGCAACAACAATGCAAAAGCCCGTTGCCATGGAGGCTAATTATCAACAATGCTTAGTTTTTTTGCTTTTAAAGCGTGTTTTTTTTAAGTTTTTTCTTAACTCAGAATCGAGATAAAATATCCAAATGTGAATCCAAACCATCCTCGAATCCCCGTGAACTCACACAAAAAATTTCATCAAAATCGGTCCAGCCGTCTAGGAGGAGTTCAGTGACATACACACGCACACAAGAAATATATATATAAAGATTGACTTACAGTATTATCATAGAGTGATATTGTTTCCATAGAAGTATCATTAGTCTATGAGTATCAACATGCTCTTTGTAATTTATAGTTTTATCCATGCTTCTAATGACTCAAATTGATTCTTGGGCGCATTTCCAGGAAATTATAAAAAATTTAATTAAATATGAACTAAAAAGTAAAAAAAAAAAGAAAATTGTATTTTAAAAACAATAAAACACGCTTTCGATGTTGTATGAACTAAAAAGTAAAACATTATCTTTAATTTAAGTAATTAGTTCAAAAGCGAAAGAATGAACATATCTTTATAACGTAATTTTTGTAATAAGCTTGATATTAGTTGCCTTATATTTTCTAACACTGATGTCCATTCGTTAAGATAGTCATTTAAAAATGAAAGAAGACAGCACACCACGGTTTTTTTATTAAAATTATTATTTATTTATTATTGATTTTTATTTTAAGATTATTAAATAATACGTTATGAAGAGTTGTAGTTCATCCTTTCACTTTTGAACAATATACTTAAATTTAAAGATTTTTTTTAGTTCATACACCATAGAAAGCGTGTTTTTTAAAATTTAATTTTACTAACTTTGGAGATTATAATGAATACTACGTAATTACTTAACATATATTGACGTTATCAAGCAAAAGTTTTGGTGAAAAAATATGGCCTTGCCGAGGTTAAAAAGTGACTTCAGCTACGTCACAGCATGTTATCTCCTGATTATTCCTAACTTCACGGGGGAAACGTGGTATACAAACGCTAACAAAATTGGGTAGGGCTGTTTCGGAACACACTGCCGTTGGCTCAACGTGAGATGTCTGTGTCAGCGAGTCGCTGTTAGTGTAATGGATTGAAATGAAAACGAGGCGTAGACCGCGTACTAAAACTGAGGGTATCGTCCGCTGCACGCCAGTGTACCTGCATCACTTCACTTTGACTGATGTTTGTATCCCTCAGTTCGGAGACGTGTTATACAGATGTGCGGGTGCTCTCCACTGGCGCTATGTCCACTGGTGCAGACACAGCAGCGGGGGAGGGGCTCGCGGGTCGACGTCCTTCACTGAGCGCCGCGGCGGCTGTGCGGCTCCAGAGTCAGTCTCGCTCGGCGTCTGTGCGCGGCCCACAGCCTCCTCTTCCCGAGGATAGCCGGGTTTATGTCTCCGGCTGAGGCTGACATCGTATTTTATTACTTTTTATAGGCTTACTTTCATTTTCACATATAAATAAAGTCCAATATACACATAAGTAATGACACCGCACGAAAACTAGTAGAGAATTATTAGGATAACACATTATGGTACCTACGTCTGTTCTGATACCCAATTGTTTCAGTGTGATTTGAAAGACGTTTTACGAAGAAGAAAAAAGTAATTGCAAAAACTAAATGAAATTTCGAAGAAAAAAAAACCGCTTTGATGTGCCAACGGACCCCGCCTTGAGGATGAACGTGCCGAGGTTCGTATTTATAGGCTTTGCACGTTCCCGCGCTACGCGAAGTACTAACGGACAGACAGACAGGCAGACAGATAGACGAACTCTCTCCTTCATTATTGCACTAGCTGATGTACCCGCGCTTCGCTTCGGAAGTCTACAGGCACTATCGCACTGCTCATTATACATGACATTCTTCTTAGGTATGACTAGGTATGACATTGTCCTTCCTCGTCTTTGCGCCACTGCCATGCCTCAAATGGAATGAAATAAACCAATTGTTAGAGACCTGCAAAATTCTCGGTTTCGATGGCCTTCGGGATAGACTGCACATACCCCTGTACACTCGGGCAAATAACGCAAGTTCATTGGCTGCCGACTTGTAAGTCGTCTCAGCTGGTTTGTCTGTGATTCGATCCTTCTTTGGTTGAGGGTTTATAACTGGTTGAGATTCGTCCAGATGAACAGTAAGCCAATAGCAAAATTATCTAAGAGGTATATGTGTTTGAATTCTAGCCTATCACCGAATGAATCCGCGAATTTTGCAGGTCTCTACAAATTGTGTTTTGAAAATCAACTTACGAAGCAAAACAATCGCTAGAACTAAGATAAACGGGAAGAAAAATTAAACCAAATACCTACCCTTTTTTAAGGGGATTCATAATTCGCATTTATTTAACCAACACCGTGTCGATATGATGATAAATATGTTTACGCAAAGACTTTATTACTATCCGAAAACCAATGAGGCGTCTAAATTGCGGTACCCGTTGCCAGGGAGACGAATAAATTATCATCAACAATTCTACATCCGTTACCAGGGATACGAAGAAAGTATCATCAACAATTCTATAGCATTTACCAGGAACACGAGAAGAAAGTATCAACAGTTCTACGGCGGTTACCAGGGAGACGAAGAAAGAATAATCAACAATTCTACGCCCGTTATCAGAGAGACGAAGAAAGAATCATCAACAATTCTACAGCCATTACCAGGGATACGAAGAAAGTATCATCAACAATTCTACGACCGTTGCAATGAAGACGAAAGAAGCATCATCTACAAGCAACGGCTATTGCCTCGGAGTTCATCGGCAAAACGTGGTTCAAAATCTCTGAAAAATAAAATCACACAAAAATAATTAAGACGAATTTCTAAAAATCATCGTGCCAAATTTCACTGTTCCTGGCCTCGCCGTCTGCGCACTATGCGAGCTACAGACAGACAAACTCTCTCCTTTGTTAACGCTTCCAATTATTAGTCAACTGAAGTGGACAATTTATATATTAATGATACACGGATTAATTAAACTTTGAATGTTTGGGTCATGGTGTAGCCTAAATTCTAGTCGATAGTTGACACCATTCTTTAGGGTTGTGAAAATATTATATATTAATTAATATAATATTAAAATCATATACTAATATGTACTATAATTAGAACTTAATATTATTTGCTATATAAAAATCAACAAAATAGTTTCGTTAAAATAAAAAAAAATGTGAGCGAGCCTTTCACTACTCGCCAGTTTTCTCATGTTGCAAATTAATATACTTAAGAGTTACTTACGTTATTGCGTAGTTTATAAACCAGGTCTAGTAAAATCACATGTCAATGCGTTGCGCTGTTCATTGCCGAGCGTGATAAATATTCTCTTTTCAAGTACGTACTTACTTTCTCCTGCCGCTAGAATTCGCTGCTTGAATCGTAATCGTTGATTGTCACCATCAGGCGTAGATGGCAGCACGAAACAGCACGAAACTGAAGGAAATTTTAAACTATTAGAAAAAGCATCAATAAAAACAACAAAAAAAACTTAAAAAAATTATAAATCCCGGTTTTGGAGCTGATTTTCGACAAGAAATTTTATTAACATACTGTCCATTTTGTTAAAATTCATTGCACAGTAAATACTTTAAAGTTTTCGCTCACTTTAGATGTTATATAATATATATATATAATATATATTATATGGAATTACTAACATATTAACCTGAAACATTTGGAACACTTATTGTAACACTAAGTATATGTTTATGATTAAACAACTGAAATCAGTCTGTAGATAATTACTACAAGCAAGCTTTTATCCTATTGAACTGATTAAACATTTTTATATATAATATATTTCCATGTTATTAAAAAAATTAAAAGAAGGAAATGTTCCACTGACGAGATTCGAACCACGTCCATTGCGGTTAACAAACGTTTGCTCTTCCGCTGTGCTACCGAGCACTTTAACGTAATGAAAGGAGAATATGTATTATATTCATTGTAATGCAAGTTTTTTTTTGTCATTTTAAAACTCGAGATTATTTTTTTTACTTGCACTACTTTAGTTTTATCAAATATATTCCGGGGTAGTTTCACTATAGTAAAGTTTCTTTTGGCATACCAATACGTTTGGTATAGGGTGTCCTATTTTTTTTTTTTTTTTACGAGAGTGACTATAAACGCGTTTATGTTGCTACGCGTAGGTAGGTCTCCGGCATTAATGTGCGACATTTCCGTTCATCGTCTTCCGTTCCGTTTCCACGAAAACACTCCTACCAAATGCCGCGTACCGTGAGCTTGGATGTTTACACATCATTAGTTTTCTTTTTTAATGTTGGCAAGCCGGGTAATTGATAATCTGGCGACAGTGCTCGCCATTTTCTCCGTACAGGCTGTGTGGCTCCCCTGATGAGACAGATCGTGGGGTTGGTGCGTGCCGACTACTTCTTCGCTCTCTGCACGGACAGGTTCTCCCCCCCCCCCACCCCCCCCCAATCACAAGTGAATTAGCATTAGACGATAAGGTCCCAATTAACAACGAATTTGAGGAAAGGTGAGAGACGAAAGCAGGCACACTAAACATTGTATTGCTAATGGAGCTTATTTATCACAGTGAATTGAGTACTGTGTGCTAGTTTATGCTATGCAAAACATATCGAGATGACAGCTAATTAATACCCATAACTATTTGAAAAAAATATATATCGTTAGATCGTTCGAGCGGGCAGCGACGCAGCCTCAGAGGCGGGTGGCTGACACGTCCGCGCGAAGGAGGAGTTGGATAACGGATAGTGCGCCCGTGGGGGGGGGGGGGGGGGGGGGGGGGAGAGCGAGAACCCTCGAGTGTTATTTTGCATGCATGAACCTTCCTTTTTTTTTCTCCCCCTCGTACCACCGCCTCGCTGCAACCCTTGTCGAGAGAAGGGCTCTCGGATATTGCTTCCTTTCGCCGCCACCGGGAAAGAAGTCGGCGAGTGGTTGGAGTGGGGGGGGGGGGGGGGGGGGGAGAGAGGTGATGTTTTAGTAACACCGCTGAAGATTTCTTCCAGCTGTCCGGTCGCATTCTGAGAGCGAAGCCCAGGCTCCTTGCCACGTGGTGCCATGGCTCACCACTTGGCTTTCAGTTATCAGTCTGTGAAAATGGTTAATATCCTCCTCACGTCTTCTTGGCTTCTTCGGAAACGACGGTGGGCCCGATGTTTCGGCGCGCGTCGGCGTAATCATCTTTGAAGGCGATGTTATTGTTTTACGTTTGCACCAAAAAAACAGGCACTCCCCGATTAATGAGTTGGCAGAGTCTGACCAAAGACTACCGATGTCGTAGTCTTACATTGAAAATGTTTTTGAAATTTTGTGATTTTGAAAAGGGGATTAACCGGGAGAGAGGGGCTGGGAAGTATGGAGTAGTCCTCAGGCCCCCATTTTGAAAATTTTCAAGCAAATCTAAAACTCCAATATAAACAATGGTTTTGCTGATTTGTCTTTAACATTTTTGAGAACCTTTCCTAATAAATTATCCTGCGGTTATTTTTATGAATTCCTACGATCAAATTGTGTTACAATTGCTTCACCATAGGAGACAATAAAATATTTGAAAGTTTTTCTAATACGATATTATGTATTTAAAATAGGTATTGATCAGCGCTTTAAATGATACGTGCTAATAACTCTCTAGTTTTTCTGTTTCTTTTCGTGTCCAAATATTTAAAAGAACAGCAGAAAAACAGGGGAAGTAAAAATGAAATTTTCCCTGGCCTGGAGCATGGCTAATCAGATTGGCCTCAGTTTTAGAACATCCCCCCACACTATATAACTAGCACTTCCATGGACTGGTACCTCCATGGACAGCTACACGGCGGCCAGCGGAGGACGAAATGTCCGCGAAGGGGAATGCGGCTGAAATATGTTCTGTAATTCGAGGTTGGGGTGCACCAAACGAGACGGATGGTCGTGGCGGATAGGGTTGTAAGGGGAAAAATAAGGGTGGGGGGCTGGCGTGATGCATTCGCGACCCGCTGGCCTGGTTACATAATTTTTCCCGCGTCTCGGGTAGGGGGTTGGGTGAGGGGAAATGGGGAGACTTTTTGGAAGCCCGCCAAGCAATTTGAATGCATCCGCGGCATGGAACGAATCCTCCAAGGGGGCTCGCCTTTTGTGGAAGAAAATAAAAGTAGTGTGTGTGTTTGAAGAGAATTGGTGGGGAGGGATGGAGGAGGAAATAAAATAAGAGTGGCTGGTTGGGCGCGAATAACGTCATCGAACGGGCTAAGGCTTTTTTCTCCCATAGGGCGTAAGGCCCTCCGAGTGCCGAAGCAAACTCGTGTGCGAGTTGTTCGTCTGTCCTTGCACCCTGGCTGAGAGCGAGGTCCTGAAGTTCCGCTTCCGGTAGTACAAGGGGAGATGTGGCCCATTGTTTTAGGATACTCACCACCTGAACAACACCCTAGAAAAAAATAGAAATAAAATTAATGTTCAATATCTTAAACACTACTGAAACACAGACCAACTGCGCAGTTAAAATTACCAGCCATGCCTCAGATTAGTTATTTTTATAAATATTTTAAATCCTCATAACTTTTACATTTTCAGTAAGAATCTCAATTTTTGTCTATATCCGACTGCTAAACAGAAGCTTGAACAAGGCTCGAAATTCTATTAAAATTATATACAGCTTCTAAGTGAATCAGTTACTTTAAAATAAACTTCTCTAAACCTGACACTTTATTTCAAAACTGGAGGTTGAGAGCGAAATTCCCCGCTGGCGTCGTTTTTTTTTTTCAGTTTTCTGCAGTCCGTCTCACACTTAGTATGCAGTACAGAGCAAATGGCGCGACTGTTGCCAGAATGGTACTATACGGCTTGTTAACATTATCTTTCTTATTTTGTATACTATCGATAATAACAAGGCATTCCGAATTTTTTGGTGTAGAGAAACAGAAAGTTCGCTGATCCTTTTGGTCGCAACGTGGACTGCAAGCACTTATACCTTTGCATTAATTTTACTATTGAATCAAAATTCCCTTGACTCCCCTCTCTACGACTGTGGATCAGCCAGCTATCAGCCAGCAAGAGAGTGACTGAAGCACGTAGACCCACTCAGAGGAAGGGGAGGGTCTACAGTAAGAAATACAGCCAATAGAAAAGAGCATTTGAGTATAGTTTAAATAGGACTTTGGATTTTGAACCTGTCACCAAATGAATACATCGGAATTTTTGGACCTCTGGTTATGTGGTATGGTCAAATAGAGCCACTTTTTATATTACAATATCTAAAAAAAATTGAATGACAAAATTGGTTGAAACCAAGACGGCGTCTTTCAGTTACGTTTCCTCAGAAGAATTTAATATTAGTGATGATGTTCTTAATGAAAAACAACAAGAAAATGTATTTCCAAAATTTTCATTTGAAATTTTTTCTTAACAAAATAAATAATTTAAGTACATTAAACAACTATAAAGTTTTTTAAAACTTTTGTGTTCTTTGCGTGTATCTGTCTCTGGCAACAGTTCACACCGAAACAAGGACAGTACTAACAGCAGAAATCTTCCATTGGAGAGAGAGAGAGATAAAATGCCCATTAAGATGCGCATTGCAAACTGAGATTGAGACGTGACATAGTCCTGAAATTCGGATCGCTAAGTCCCCAACTGCTGTAATGACAATACAGTTTGCGACACACTCTGTCGCATTGTTGCTATTTGAAGCAGCTGGTTCGAGCAAAGGCCCTGAAGGTCATCTCGAGACATGCTGTCAATGTCAAGATGGAGACAATGAGCTGCACACGTGAGTTTTCAAGTCGAGACTTTCGCTCCATCTTTGGATTAGTTGTTAGCTTTAACGTTATCTTGTTAAAACATACGAAACAATCGAATAAGTATTGGTTCAAACAAATAATATTTTCGCTTATGGTCTCAGGTGTGGCTACAATAACCGAATATCAACCAACTTTTCAATGTAACTTTTGATATTTCACATGCATGCTACGATCTTAATAAAAAGTGATTGAAAATTTAATGAAATTTAAATTCAGTGCGAGATTATTTACTTCATTTTTCTCTCTAATTTGGTGATATGTACTGTAATGATTACGTAATCTATACTTATATTATAAAGCTGAAGAGTTTGTTTGTTTGTTTGTTTGAACGCGCTAATCTCAGGAACCACTGGTCCGATTTGAAAAATTCTTTCAGTGTTGGATATTACATTTATCGAGGAAGGCTATAGGCTATATTATATTATCAATAACATTAGGTATCCTTAATAAAAGTCCAATTTAAAATCAAATGCGTTGTAGGGGGTTAGATACAACATGCAGTACACGTACGAAGTGTGTGTTGACAATGCCGCAGGCGCTAGAAGTTTATTAAGCGAAATACCACTCACTGACTCACTCATCACGAGATCTCTAAAACTATACACCCGATTGACTTGAAATTTAGCATAGTTACTCATTTTGTGATGTAGACGCTCACTAAGAACGGATTCTGCGGAAATCCGATCCCAAGGGGAGTTTCGGGGGCGTAATATATCAAAATTTCCAGTTTTTGGTAGGAAATCACCATGGCAACGGCTGTTGCTTTGTTGATGCTTCATTCGTCTCTATGGCAACGACTATTTCATTGTTAGTGCAGTCCTCATCACCGTTGAAATTTTGCGGGTACTTTAAATATCAAAAATTGCCCTTTTTTTCAAGTATGTATATATATTTTACAGATTTGTAACTTCACAGTAATGTTCCTTATGTTACGCAGGATGACATTTTTCGAAAATTAGATCCCATGGGTAGTTAAAACCAGACAACAGTGGGTACTTTGTCTGCATGAAAACAGGATTTTGCATTGTTCATGCCTTCTGCGTCTCCATGGCAACGGGCATCGCGCGGCAGTGGCGTACCCACAAGGAGGGGCATGTGTAATGAGCGGCGCAAGAGTGATCTGCCTGTAGACTGCCGTAGCGAAGTACGGGTACATCAGTTGTACGTTGCGTGCACGAGTCGGGAAACCATCGGTGCTATTCATTTTCTCTCCGGTACATTATACGGCATTGTAATAAATTTTCACGGAATTTTTTTAATTTACTATTACTGTAAATGGGAGATTTGGCTTATTTTTTTCCATTAGTATAGCCGTGCAAAGCCGGGTCGGGCAGCTAGTCTAACTATAAAATACTAACTAAATCTGTATGATGCACAAAAATACCATCTATATCGATTAATTCACTGTTGAATAGTTATATATGCCTAACAGGTAGAGAAAATTAATTGTACACAAAAAGTAAAAGAACGTACCTACTGAAAATTTACCTTTAATTAAAACGAAACCGTTCGTAAAAAACATATTTTTAAAGTATATTAATTTGGTGTATTTATTTTGCACTTTCGTTGTTAACAAATCTTAATTTTAATAGTACGTAGAATACAGCTTATTTATTGAAGGGATGTTTGAAGACAACTGTCATAGTCCAAAAAACAAATCCAGGAAAAGCAAAAATTTGAGAGATATGTATCCTATTAATATTTCCCATTTCAAAGTAGTGCTGTGTTTTGTTTATATTGCTGGAACCTAAAAAAAATAAGCATGATATTAATATGAACCACTTAGAGAAACATAAGCGAAGCCTAATATCAATAAACAGTGTACAATTGTGGTTTTAATTAAAAAAAAATTAATAACCATGTTTCACTTTACATTAAGAAATGTCTAAAATTCATAAAATTAACCTTTAGACCACAGTTCACAAAATTTAATGTTTTTTATCACGGTTATTTGTTATTTTCAGTTCCATCAGCAGCAAACAATGTTTTATTTTATGTTTTAGTATCTCTCTATAAGTATGCAGATTTTTCAGCCATAAACTAAGTACAAAATATTGTTGTTTAATGTACAGTCAATTTTCCATCATAATTAATGTTTGATGCTATTCACCACTACTAATGTTATACTTGTCAATTAGTCTCGTACATCTTCATATCCATGTACGAGAGACAAATTGAAATAATAATTCTTTGTTCACTAATATTGTGCCAACTTTTTAATGTCTCTCAACTTAGCTGGTTTCGGAGGCAACTGTGAAGTGTAGAGTTCCGTTACATGTTAATAACTCCGTAGTTTCTGTGTGCCTTACTTTTACATGTGAATACTCTTCTGAGACTTGCAACATGCGGGCACCTTCAAGCTACTTTGGAAGGCGGCTTTGGTTTAGGAAGAACGGTTTAAATGCACTGCGAAAGTCGTAAAAATCTTCACATGAAGTATTAACTCCATTAAAAGTCTCAGCAAAAATTTTCCATTGCTGTTGACGGTGCATCTCCTTTTACCTTTTTTTTTATTGATTAGTGCTCGTTCTGTTTTTCTCATTATGTCTGTTCCTTGGTGACATTTTTGCAGCTGAAGTCAGTTTAATGCTGCCAGGTTGGCCAAAAAATATTATTTCTTTTTCAAACGTCCCATTTTTATAACTCAACGTTCTTTATAATGAAGAGTGTTACCTAATATTGTTTGTAACGGCGGACGATTTTCGTTTCTTTGATAAAACTGCCATTGTTCAATATAATAGTTCCTTTACTGAAAGTCAACGTGGACTATCATGGTTTTTTTTATCAAAATTCCAATATTTTGAAATTATATAGCATTGGATTATGGTTCTTTTGAATGCTATAGAACATTTCAGTATATATCAATCATATGTTTGTCTCTGTTGGCAAAATATTATTTTTGTTTTGTTTTGAACCATGTTTTTATTTTTCTCTTAAAAAAACCGTCAATCACACTTGGATATTTGTAAACCAGCTGATTTCTCCGTAAATTTACGGGTACTGCTTAAGCGAACTGTACACATGTATTTATAGAGCATTAAAAATCTTGATATGTCATTGGCGGACTAAATGTTACGCTTCCCACGTGGATATTTACGAAGAACCTGTATGTAGGATTTCCAATACGTGATTTATACGAGGTGCCTTCTTTGTTTAAAATATTGTAAAATTTCAGTAATTTACAACAGCGTGGCAAGGAACTGAGATAAATGATGTACACCCCTGGCGAGGGTAAAAAAAACTCAAGTACCGCCGCGGGAAAGGACGAGCGGAGCTCGCCACACTCTTGCGTGCAGTGAAACTGTAGCACGTCTCTTGCGGGAGGAAGGTTCCCTACGCGCCTTTACGGGGCCGCGAGTATGGTTTTACGAGCCGCTGCGGGCTTCATACGCGCGGATAAAGAGGATGGGAAAATCTCGTAGTTCTGTCCTCGAGTGTAGGATGTGCAGGAGAAGAGGCTGATGTAAAATGCTCCCTCACACAGAGGGAAGAAAAAAAAATACATTTTGTACTTTTACAAAGTATTCCACTGGAAACCAGTTGCAAAGAAATAGTACGGCAAATATAGTGTATCTCTGTACAACACATGGCCGTGGTTAAATTTTGCATATATAAAATACGTTTTGCGAGATCATCAGAAAGTTGGCACACAATTTTATATTTAAATTAAGCATAATTTTTTAACCATGCAAAAAAATAATCGACTTTTCAGAAAATTGACTTTATTTTGTTTTATTATGCTTTTTTGATGTGAGCAGTTATAACTGGAAAGTTATTCAGGGAACAGTTTACAGTTAACTTAAACCATTGGAGGTGCTGGGACAACAAGCATAAATGTCCGGGTAAGAATACGAACCCAGTATTACTGTGAACGCTATTTTGTAGCGATACAGTTGTTTTCATGTAAATGTGCAAATTTACAAATATCTGTAATTTTATGCGAAAATTTCTATTCCGTTTACGAAAAACTAAAATTACAGTGTAGAGCTGATTCCCCTTGTTCTCAATCTTTGTCTCTTTGTTTTATGGAAGCCTCATTTGGCGCAAACTACGAAATACTAAATGCGTGTGGAAACTCTTTGGTAGTCGAAGAAAAATTCCCGCATGAGACACTATATACGCAGTGTATTTGCGCATGCATGTCATAGAACTGCAACGGAGTCGGGTCTCCGCATGCAATACGGTAGGAGGGGCGATAGAACCCAACTGTAAAAGCCCAAGTAGAAAATGCATTCCTGGAATTCAACTGGCGAAGCGCTGGAGGGCGGTTTTCCAGCGCGCGCTCGATCGATCTCTCCATGTCTAGACTTTTTCCTGTGGGGTCATGCGAAGAGCCTCGTCTGCGATGGAAGACCCGCCAATTCGGACGAGGACAACGCTACTGGCCCCCACGCGTGTCTCGCCTATGGTCCATCCGCCAACCTACCGGCCATCATTACATCGAGGGCGGATTGAAGCGAGCATCTGATGTTGTGATGTGGTGTTTATGGTTTTTGGAAGTTGTTTGATAATTAATTAAATCTTAATAATAACTTCCGCCATCTTGAACAAAGATGTCACCAATGCACTTTTCGTTACGGTCGCCATCATGGATTCTATAAACGTAGCACTTTACGTTACGCCCGCTATCTTGGATTTCATCGTTGTACTTTTTGTCACGGCTGCAATCTTGGATTCTAGAATGTTGAAATTTTTTTGTTAAGGCAACCATCTTTAAAATCCGTAATTATTATCCGATTTTAAAGGTAAAAAATTTAAATTAATAAATAATCAATTTGATTAAATTTTAATTTTAAAAATTTTCTTGCACCATGAAGTCCATGGTTTAAACATGGTGAGGGCAAAAAAAAATTGCGACGGATCCTTTCTCCTGAAGAGCCACCGGCAGACTGACCTTCCACCCACCACTAATCCCAAGACAGATATTACGCTAGCCAGTATGACGTCATGAGAGTTACCTTGTTTTCGCCTCCTAGAGGCTCACATCTTGGATCCGACATATTGTTTACGTCCGCTAGAGTACGTTACCAACTTATTAGTTTAAATTTCTACCCGCTAGAGTGCATGATTAATTTATTACTGTGGCGTCCACCATCTTGACATTGGGGTCCTATCTTAAAATTATCTAATTATTAAACTAGAAATTCGGAAAAAATATCAACAAAAAAATATTATTACTTGTTAAAATAATGATTGATTCGATCGATATTCGTCCTCGGTTCAACCCTTGAACAATACGGAAAAAATTAATACATTTAAAACACCAGAAAATTGACAGGTTCAAGAAATGAAACAATAAAGTATAAACAAAAATATTTATTGCATAATTTCTACTCTACGACAAGAACCAAAACAAGGAAATTAAAAGCGTTTCACGTTTTCTACAGTCTTCTTAGAAGGTGAAGCGAGTCCTTTACGTGAAATGACCTGTGTTTTCAGAGAATTTTCACATGTAAGTCGATTAACCAGACACGTCCAGTTGGTCGTTAGGCAAATTCCAGATTGTGGTCAGACTAACAAGACCAGTTAGTAGCCAGGCACATCCAGTCGGTGGCCAGACAAATACAGTTGTTGGCTATACACCTCCAGTCAGTGACCAAGCACATCAGTTGGTTGATAAGACACGCACGACCAGTCGATGGGAAAGGCTATCATGCCCAGTTGATGGCAAGGTACGTCTATTCTGTGTCAGGAACACATGGCCAGGAACATCCATTTGGTAGCCAGGCGCGTCCAGTAGGTGGTCAGACACATACATTCAGCGGCTAAGAGGTATTTTTCGTCGATACTCGACGAACATTTTAAACAGATCCCGTACAAAATCATGCACCTAGCCCAAGCGTCTAAGAGGTGCTATTCGCTGGTACGCGACCAACAGACGTATAGACCAAGCGTCTCCGAACCACGAGGCCAATCATGTCCTGAGTACAGACTTGTCGATGAACAATCGTCAAAAAGTATGAACATTGAAAAAAATAAAGCACACATGGAAGCACATTAAAAACAAGCACATTTGTAAGCACTATAGTAAAGTACATTTAGAAGCACATTCGTTAAAAAGGAAGCATTTTCGGAAGCACAGTCAACGAAAAGGAAGCGCAATTTTGGAACCCCATTCAAGAAAAGGAATCAAATTTGGAAGTACATTAAAAAAAAGAAAGCTCATTCGTCAATTATGAAGCCTATTTGGGAGCACATTAAATAAAAGGCAGCATATTTTGAAGCACATTAACGAAAAGGATACACATTTGTACGAAAATTAAACTTGGTAGGATACGATCTCGCCACAGGGATTAGGTCTCATTAGTAGGATACGTTAATACAGGCTTGACTACATACATTTAATGAAAAGGATGTACATTTTCACGAACATTCAACACAGTAGGATGCGGTCGTTAATTTACGGTAGGCAACAAAGCCTCCAACTGTCTTTGACTCCAACTGTCCTTGGCTCCAACAGTCTTTGGCTTCAAATGTCACTGGCTCCAAAACTCATTGGCTCCAAAAGTCTTGACTCCAAAAGTCTTGACTCCAAAAGGATTTCGCTCCAAATGCCATTGGCTCCAAAACTCATTGGCTCCAAACATCCTTGGCTCCAAAAGTCTTTAACTCCAAAAACCATTGGTTCCAAATGTCATTGTCTCCAAATGTCATTGTCTCCAAAAGTAATTGACTCCAAAAGTAATTGACTCCAAATTTCGTTGGCTCCAACAGTCTTTGGCTCCAAAAGTCTTTCTTTGGCTCCAAAAGTCATTGACTCCAGCTGTCTTAGGCCTAACTGCTCCAACAAAATTTGGCTACAAGTCGACTTGGATACGTAGCTACCAGACTACAAAACTACGAGTTTACAAGACTCTAACAGTTTGTCTCCAAAATACCTAGTAGCTATGTGATATGGGTTTACAGCCTTTACACCCCCGTACTCTGCGTTTTAGTAGGTTTTTTCTTAGCTCTCATCATCATAAATCATTCAACCACTCACTACCTCCGCATCCGCTTTCATCTTCGTGCCTGTTCGCCGAGCATAAATTATGCATGACTCGCGTGCGAGTGGCGAGGAGGCCATCCTTAAATGCTGGGTTCGAGGTCACTGGTTTGTGTGTGAAGAGCATAAACTAACCTTTCGACTGTGTGTAGCCTATCTCCAAACTTTCTAATAGTTTTCTGTTAACTGAAAAAAAATTAATGCTGTGATGAATGGTCACTCTTTATTGACATGATTTTTCGTTTGAGAGCAATGTCCTAATTTACATAATTTATGTGAAAATATTTTTGTTGTGTTTTTTTCTTCTGAAATATTTGGTAATATTTAAGTAAAAAAAATATGAGTAGGTACTAATTTTTACTGTGGGAAAAAAAATTTTAAATTACTAATTTAGTTTTTAAATAGGCACAAGTTGCAGGGTGATAATTGAAGATGAAATCTATGACCTCCAGTCATATAAATTTATGGTACATTTTTATCTTCAATCTATATCGTTTTTCACCAAAGAAAATTTAAAAATAAATTTTAAAACTTTACTTTTTCTAGGGGAAATTCCTCATTTTTTCCTGTTTGAAAACTATTAAATGGTACGTCAGTAAAATGAAAATGCGTCGTATGAGGTCATCACCTATACCTTGACACGTCATTATTTTGGGTAAATATTAATAAATATCTAAAGATATTATGTTATAAACGTACTTCTATTTGGACTTCGGAAGTTCTCAGTTCGGGTATAAAAAAATTCCCATGGGGGCTTTCCGCAAACCATGCCATAAACTGCAACCATATTGCATCCAACATATTGAATCCTCTTTTCGTCTGGTAGAGTATACATGTGTCGATCGCAGTTTTACTTCAATTGCTAACCGCTAGAGAGCACTAGCGTCTGTCACTTAATCGTCAGCATTAATAGCTTCCACCATTTTGTCGGTCACCTTGAAAATCTTTAAAAATTAAAGTACGAAATCCACAAAAAAAATTATTTTAACAATATCTTTATAGATTGGGGTTTTTGTTTCAGTATACGGCCAACGCGAAAGAGTAAATGTTATTCAAATTATGTATAAAATTGTATTAAATTAAATCCGCCTCACTGAATGAAAATCCCTTCGTCATATGAAAGATAAGGTCCTGGGTTGTGCACACAAATTATCTTCTAGAGGGTCTTAGCAATCAACGTATACTTCTAGATAGCTGTCGATCTCCTGCATAGATTCTGAAATGGAGTCATTTTAAAGACGACCTCCCATCTTCAAGTGTGTGCAGTGACTTTAACAAGTTTTTATAACAATCAATTGATAAATTGCATCGGCGGCTTTAGTCTCCTACAGTGGTGAAATGCCTTACAATAGTGACTTCCTATTCATCGCTGCGGGCTTTTCCACAAATTAAAAAGGTTAATTCAGATTTAGTTTTCGTAGGGGGAAAACCTGGCTACGCTTCTTGGGGTATCTTTTGCTCTGTGAAGAGTTTAATTTATTTTCAATACATTGTAATTTTTTTTTGTAAATGGAACAGAAATAATGATGCAAAATTACAGATATTTGTAATTTGTACATATACATGAGAACATCTTTATCACTACCAAATAGTATTCGCAGTAATACTGGGTTCGGATTCTTACCTAGGCATTTATGCCGTGTGTTGTCTCAGTACCTCAAATAGTTAAAGTTATTTTAAAACCGTTTTCTGACTAGAAATTCAGTATTAAATGCCCACATATATAAGCATGATTCAACAATAATAAGTCAAGTTGTTTAAACGTCTATTATGTTTGCATCGTTTTAACTAAAATATGCTCGAATGTAACATCACTTAAAATATAATATTATGAGCCAATTTTCGTGAGAAATACAGTATTATATAAAAAAAACGTTTTTCATACATGCAAAAATAACTATAGCCATGTGTTGTAAAATGTACAATATCTTTCTTGTGGTGTTACAAACTATTTCTTGGTAAAAGGTTTCCAAAGGAATCTTTTCTAAACGTACAGAAAAAAAAAATATTTTTTCTGCTCACAAATTTAAGTTCGGTTGAACGCAAGCAGAGAGAGAGAGAGAGAGAGAGAGAGAGAGAGAGAGAGGTTTGAACATGATGTCCCAGGTTTTGGTTCTGAAGGAGATACTTTCAAGTCTCTCGCAGTTTTTTTGGTCAGCTACGTTTGCCACTTGGGAAGATTCTGGGCTGAGCCGCCTTTTGTAAAAAAAAAAAAAAAATCGAAATAATGAAAAATGTAGTCGGTAGATAGTGGAAACGGTTCGTCAGGTGACGCGTCACAGAAGTAACTTGCTCGCAGGTGAAGATGACCGTTTCCGCTCGCTGCTCTCCATGATTGATGACAGGATGCTGCGGCGGTTCAGCCGGTGGGGACCCCCCCCCCCCCCCTCCCCCATCAACTGCGCGGTCGGACGTCGTCGTGGGCAATTCACGACGCGGTCGGCCTCCCCACGGACCAGGCTGGTGAACCATGCAGCGAATGAAGCCTCCCCCCCCCCTTCCTCCCGCAATCGAGGGTCATGGATCAGTTTCTCATCCGCCATCGTGGTTTATTACATTTCATACGTCGATTTCCGGCAGGGAAAAATAAAATTATCATGCTGTCTATAAAAAAAGGTAAACTAAATCATTAAGAGACCCGCCTATATAGGCACATGAAAGTTGTGCAGAGCAAAAAAAAAATCTTATTTTAGCGATTTGCAAACTGCTCGAGATATCCGAGTGGTGCCTGCTTTCGTGTTTCTTTTTTAAACTGTATTTATAGGATTGCGAAAATAGCTAAAAGACGTGTGTTTTCAGAAATTGTTTTTAGAATTCTTGAAAGAACTCAAGGAACTCACATTAAACCTTTATCTTCATTCCTCCGCCACATAATGTTATGTTTACCGCTCAAAACTCATAGTTGTGGGTACAATAAACGACGAGAAAATTGCACACTAGCTCAGTGCCTTGCGCTTAGAGGCGATATCGCGCTAGAAACACCAGCGAGCGTCACACTAATCATCCCACCTCCTTAACACAGATACTACCCAGTCTCGCGGGACCCTTCATTAAATAATTTTAAAATAAAAAATACCGCGAATTCGTTTGGCTTGCGTGTTCTAGCCGCGACGAAGGAGAAGATTTCACCCGAAGTTCCAATCGACATTGCAGTCGCCGTCTTCAGGGTAACAGTTAGTCAAGTACCCTGAAGATGGCGGCTGCAATGTTGACCGAAACGTCTTGTGATATTTTTTCCTTCGACACGGCTTGAGTCCACAAGCCAAGGAATTTAATAGAATGGCCGTGGGAGCCTGCTCTTATTATTAAATAAAAACATTTTTAAAAACAGCAGAGTTTTCATAAAGGTTGCGAAAACGCACTGTGTAGTCGCCTGTGAGACAAGTATAATCAGTCTAGGACAGCGTTCGAAGTATATTCACTGGGTACTTGTGAAAATTGCGTCTTAAGCGACGACAAGTTAGATTGTGAATCTTTGCACTATTTAATAAGTAATTTATATTTTTTATTACGTATTTAATGACTCGCCTTGACAAAAACGAGCCAATGTTATTTTGTACAAGTTGTAGGCCTAACTGGTAGTAATTTATTTGACGGATTATCGAACGTCAACGTAGCTTTAGCAAGAATACCAAAGGAAGATTAATATACAGTAATATGCTATTTAATGCAAGTGGCAAAAAGCTGCTCTTCGATGGTTACTGATTAAAAAATTGTATCTGGTAACATGTTGCGCCAAGGTCAACAAGCGTCCGGATACACCCGCAAAAATCCGAACTCGAGAAACTCGATCGGTGCCGGATTACAGAATGTGCCAATCCAAAGAAAGCTGAATTTAGGATCGCTGAACGTAAGGAAATTATGGCTATTGTGCCGGGTATTATGTATATAGCCTGCACATATATATTTTTTCTCTTTTGAATCTGCAGTGACGTAACTTTGTAGAACTAACTAAATGCATGTTAAAGGCCCCGTCGTACATGCAAAGTATTTTTTTATTTTCATTTTCTCATCATTATTATTGTTTAAGGGTTACTTCTATTCTCTAAGCTCAACACGATATTTTTTTTCTACGTATTCTTTTGTCACAAATATTATCAACAATCATTCACCAACTGAAATATAACGGGTGTAAGATGTCTCGCTAATAATAATAATAATAATTACTAATACTTCACGACATTTTAGACCCGTTATATTACACGTAGCGGATATATATTAAAATTATATGTGAGAGAACAACAAAGTAAGTATAGATTTCGTTTTGAAATATACATGAAGAGCCCCTAGGTCAAATAAATGTCATTAAAATTAATTTATAAACTTTCCCGATGTTTAAGACGCTCGCTGACTTCTCCTCTTTGGCAGCATCTCAAAAGCTCGGACGCCCTCCTCTTCCTTTGGTGACGAGGCGTGGCCAGTTAGAGGCGGCGTCCGTAAAGCATGTTTATCACTGCGCAAACGACCTCGGGGCGATGAGCCGCTGGTGTTGATGGCCGCTTGTTCACGACGAGTTCTGCGGGCGCGAGACGAGCGCATTTACTGCTTTAATCGCTGTGCAGTCAATTAAGATCTACTGTTAGGGTGACCAGTTCAGAGAATTGTGCGTTTTGCAGGAATTACAATAGAGCTAAACAACTATATCTACTTAATAAAACTTTAACACATAATTACAGACAACGCAATGCTTAAACAGGTGTATATATAAGCATGAAATTATGCATAGGATTTCCTTATATAACGTAGATGAGCACTAAGAAAGTACTTTTGAATGTTCGTCCTTTATGGGGGTTAAATAGGGGTTGACATCTTGGAAAAATCCATCGTGCAGAAGGCTATTTATTAGGCGGGTAAAATGTTTCTAGCTATTTCACGTCCACCAATCATACAACATAATCAACGTGTACACGATTATATGAAACCAAAATTCTTGAGATAAGTATTTTTTAGTAAAAATTTAACATTCATTAATAAAAGTAACTGAGTGAACAAATTAAAAAAAATTCCATAGTTAAATGAAATTTAAAAATAAAAATTAAAAAATCAATATTTTTTCTTAAAGTATTAGCAAATAACTAGCCTGTCACTAAAAAAAAAAAATCGTGACACGCATTTCAGTAACGTAGAGCGCGATGGAAATGGAAAAAAAAATCTGTCTGATCTTGTAATGAGGTCGTGCCCGCAAATTCCTCTCGCTGACGTCACAGATGTGTCAAACATTATTGACGAGGAAATTATTTTATTCACGTCGCATCGCTTTTCACCTGTCGCGCTATTGCGATTCTAGAATAACACTGTTATAAATATTAAGGTTAATTTTATAAGTTTGCCTACTTACAGTTTGTTCATGATTATTATCCGATAACTCTTGAAATCAGCCTTTTTTTCTTTAAGAAAAGGCTTTGCTCGTAACCGCATACACCCCAATTTCAACCCAAACATTGGCATTGCTGGCAGCAATTCAATAAAAGTATCTCCACGACTTATCGTCTTATTGGACATGCTACGCGAAATGTTTATGGCCACTGAAATATATTTTATTGTTAGTTATTAACTTGGTGTAGAGTTAATTTATTTGCCTATATTTTTCATTTTTATATGGTGGATTCTTACTTTGAATTTGCCATTTGGCGGAGGAACTAAATGTTTGTCAAGGCTTCCAAAAAATGTTCATCTGTAGTTGAATTGATTGTACTTCAATTTCTGACGTTACAGCTCAGTAATATTTATTTATTCGGTTGGAATACTGTCCGAATGCGCGTGTTGGAGCAAGTAATGGTTCCGATTTAAACTGATCAAAAGTGTGTTCCTCACAATTTGTGTCAAGTTGTAGTTGGTGTGCACGAACATGCCAGCGTTGTTTCTCTAGTCCAGAACATAATCTTGTTTATCCGCGTACACCTGCAAAAGCTATATGAAATATATCTACATATTTATAAGTGAAAGTATAACCACCGAAGCAATACTTGTGTACAGTGATTCAAGTAAAGTAAATAAAGAATGAGTTTTTTTTGCGTTACAAATCTTAACATGTCTTCAAATCAGATTAAAAATATCATACGCGTTAAATTCGCAATGAAATTCGCAGCTTAATTAAATAAATGAATACTTTATTCTCTGTCTCAACTCTCGGCCGTGTAAGAGGGTCTCTAATTTGTCACTGGTGTCAATTTTACTTTCCATGCAAACATGGCTACGCGTAAGCATGATTTTATTCATGCTTATTTTTATGCTTCCCCCATTCTACAAAAAATATAAATAGGTATATGCGTATTATGCTCAATTATTTATTTTTGGTAAGTAACATCTTTGCTCTTGGTATACGGCATTTTGTAGGAGTAATTTCGTGAATGGAACGGAAGTCACGTGGCACGGAAATGTGTAACCACGATGATACAATATAAAATTTCGACTTACTAATGAAATGATTCAACGTAGCTGCTCCGGCAGCGAATTATAGTGACACGTGCGGATTCTACGTGTGATTCGCGAACAGAATTGTAGTTGAAAAACACCATTTGCGTATATTTGTCACACTCGGCATTATTTTAAAGAATTTTACGTTAGATTCCGTGCCTAATTTTCGTATTATAAGCGTGGTTGCGACATGAGAACACGCGAATATGCTCGTTACCGATGTTACACATCTGAAAGATACGCTTACTTTAAAAAAAAAAAAAAAATTAGGTATGGGTATCTGATAAAACGTGACTTTTAACGAAAGTGACCAGATTACCAAACTAACCATCACTTTGAATGGGGTTTATAAAGGTGATATGTGTGGCCAGCAGTCGGGATATGTACTAGTAATTGTCCTGTTTGGGGACGAAGAACCACTCAGGAGGTAACCATTCCTTTTTCAGCGGCTGAGGTCGAGGTCACGACCTCGCTAATGCGATTGGGCACAGGCTGCCGAGGGTAAGAACACGCCTGATTGGTTGCACAGTTGCTAATTTCGACGGAGCGGCGGGTCGAGCGGAGAGATGGGTCTGCTGCCCTTCTGATCCGTCCATTGTACCTCGGAGTTGACTGCTGAACTAATCCGCGAGTACTTCGCTTCGGGAGTCGACGCCAGCCTGTAGGGACGTAGTGAATCAGTAGTCAGCGGCTGTTGATCTCAAGGTGTCTTCGCCTAATGGCCAGTTGCATCATTCTGCTCTTTGATCCACGTCAAAATGAACTGAGCTCAAGAATGATCATTGTCTGGATCATCTAAACGTTGAGCCAAAACTCTCTACGACCACACGATCTTTGCCGGCGTGAACCGAAGTTCATATATTTTAAATCTGCCACAACAGTGTCGAGGAAAGGCTATGTGCATTTCTGTTGGTGGGCTGAAACGATATGAAGTCGCTATATTCGATTTTTACACGGCGAGCAAATAAAATTGATTCGGTTGCCGCAAGATAGCGGGCTATGCGGCCGTTGCCTCATCTCTGTTTATTATTAATAACGACTGAAAACACAAACTGGTATTTGAAAGTTATTAAAAAACGGAGCAATCTGAAATATAAAGCGCTTTTGTTTTGTAAAAGTCTGTTTTTATAATGGAAAGTAATTCTGACGAAATTAAAGGAATTAATAGAGCATTAAACTTAAAAAAATAAACACTTGGGCCCGTTTTACAATGACACGGAAACGGAAACGGATCTCATCTCGGCAATGCTGAGCTCTTCCGTTTACGTTGCTCCGTGCGACTAATATAAGCATAGTACTTGGCCTTGGTGGTAACCATGTTTGTTTATGTTCTAAATACGTTAGAAATTGTTTCAAGTACAATAAAGCTAATTCCAAATTATAACTTTTCCGTTTATTTTTATTATTTATTTAAATCCTGCCCATGCTATGATTTCGAAGCATAACATTTAAAAAAATTAAATTAATATTTTGTATCCTTGAAACGCAATCTCATTGGTTGCCTTTTGTTACGTTTCCATGCATTGTGGAAGCAGCAGATGCGATAGTGAAATGTTCCCGGGGATCCGCCTCCGTTTACGTGATCCGTCTTCGTTTACGTGCCATTGCAAAACTCGCCTTTTAAATATTGGTATTTGAGACACACGTGTCCAGTCGGCCGACTGTCGGTGGTGACGACGTGAAACAGCGCTTGTCCGCAGCTGGTCCGTGCGTTGGCCGTGCGGTCCGTCTCAACATTGCACAAGCTTGCACAGCTTCGGAAAGAAAATGTTGGGAAAGGTTTGCAAATAGTGAATTATGGATGGTAGCACTTGCTTCAGCACAAGAAGAAGATGCACTGGATACCTACTTTCTTTTCCCTTAGATTAATTTTTCTACTTTCATTTTAATATTAATAATATATTTATTATTGACGTGACAACGTCTAATAATTCGATGAACGCCGGCTGCACGCACGAAAAAGGATGACTCATTGTACCGTTACGCACATTGTCCAGTTACGCTTTGTCCCGTTACGCTCATTGTACGCTTGCGCCGCATCGATCTCTCTTCCACTCGATTGGAACAACCATCGATTTGACTTTTTCGAGGCACATTAAACTTGAAACACTCACATTCGTTTCCTACTTTTCCTATCATCGTCCTATCCCTAACAGAATAACACAGATTGGAAAAAGTTAAATAGCAAACATGTATAACAGTTATAGTTAAAATAATCTCTTCGTTAAATAATAAACATATTTTAAATAATGAGTGCAAATAAAAGTAAAATTGTTAATTAAATTGTAGATTTCATTTCACTCCTTTGTATCCATACAAAATAGTGATAATTCGATAAAAATTATTCAATTTTATTCATAAAAGTATGCAATCATTTCATCAGTGTTTTGTTATGACGTTGTCACGTTAAACTATCGTCTGTACAGACAACCACTTTTATTAAAATAATTTAATATTTCAAATAAAATTGAAAGCGAAAAGTTATAGGGATTGAAACTTGGAACACCGCGCCGTGTCCGTCGAGAAGTGAACTGAACTAGTCGATGGCAGTTGCAGCCCCGGCGGTGTCGTCGCGGTAAGGTGGGGGGGGCAACGCGGTACTTTCCCGTTGTGCAGTTCTGTCGCCCGTGCTGTGCCCAGCACTCGGGAGTCGCGCGGTACGGGCGCGGTGCGGTCACGCGCGTCTCGGTGGTGGTGCTTGTTTGCTCTCCTGCTCATTACCCCCCCTCTCCCCTCTCCTCAACGGGACAATGACGCCGACCTCGGCCGTGATCGATGTCCCTCGACGCACTTGGCGACCCTCTCGCTGCGCTGACGTCGTCAAGTCGGAGACCGCTCTCCTGTCTCATGTCCTCGGTGACGCGGAGTTTGTGATCGGCAGCACGCGTGGTTGAAGTCACTTCCAGCCTCGCCGCCGTCGCCACAACACTCTTCGGAACATCGCGGATGGGGCCCCGCTTTACCTCGGCTCCCGTACAGAAAACAACACGCGATTTTGAAAACTACTCCAGATACCGGAGTCGGGAACAGTTTACAAGAAAACAAATTTAAGAATACTTTGAAGCGGATGAGTAGTTCCTTTTCCGGATTTCGTTTACAAACTGTATTTTTAGAAGAAAGAAATTGGCTAAAAAAAAAAAAAAAAAAAAAAACGCGTGTTTTCAGAATAATTTTCGGGCGTGAAACATTCGGTAGAGATTCTAGAAAGCACACGAGGAACTTGTACTACAACTTTAGCAACATTAGTCCGCCATATGTTATGATAAAAACTCAAATCTCATAGTTTTCCTATGCATGACGCCACAAGCACCAGCGAACGTAGACCATATCATTCCACCTCACACAAATACGCCTTGGTCACTTCCATGAAACAAGGTCCTTCAAACCTGTCTCTAAAATTCCGAAATGCGAGCACTACACGTCGCCCGATGTTTATGTTGTCCTGCATAAATAGCGCAGACAATCACCTCGAAAAGCAGCGCCTTCAAGCAGTATACATGTAGCAAGGCTTTAGTGGTCACCCTCCGCTCAGTGATGTCAAAGGTAAAGGTGTGTGGGAGACGATGAGAACCAATCTTGGTGTATTGAGAGTCCAGTTACAGAAGTTTAAAAATTTTATTCAAATGATAACGCACATGTCCCAAGGACAGAAATCTCGCGTAAAGCAAAAGGGCAAAAGCTTGTTTGATCCGACGCTCAGTAAGATTAGGAACTGCGAAAGAACGGCCTATTGATCCTTTTGGCTTGAAGAGTTTTCGGCAAGAGGTGTCAGGACAGGTTATCATAGGCATAACTGACTTGTGGCGGCCAAACGTTCATAGCAATGTCGCTTTTTTGATCCTTCGATGTCGGCTCTTCCTATCATTGTGAAACAGTATTCTGTAGTAGTATATGAATGGGGCTCCGAGATCAGGATGCAGGATGTGGTGCCGGTGCCGGTGTCCACCATCTTGGATTCTGACGTCACGGCGGCCATCTTGGATTGTGACGTCACGGCGGCCATCTTGGATAAGCGTAACGGGACACAGTGTAACGGGACATAACGTAACGGGACAAGTAGATCACGGCGGCCATTTTGGATCCGCCATCTTGGATCTGCCATTTTGGATGACGTCATTGTGTTCTAGAAAATTCCGGTGATGTGTTTTCCGCCATATTGGATGATGACGTCACCGTTGCAATTTTTGTTACGGCCGCCATCTTGAAATTTGGACGCCATCTTGAAAATATTTAATTATTATCCGATTTTAATGAAAAAAATTCCAAAATTCATCAAAAAATTAACTTATTCAAATTCTGATTGATTATATCGATCACCGTCCTCGGTTCAAACCCGGTGAGTCCAAAAAAAACTAAAAATGGCGACAGGCTCCTTCCTCAACGGTGGATGCAGGCAGACTGACTCCTAGCACTTTTTATCAAAACATATATATCGTCAGCTGGTATGACGACATGTCCGCCATCTTGTCTTCATCCGCTGGAGACCACCATCTTGTTTTCGTCTGCTAGAGTGTGCCGATAACATGTAGTATAATTATCTGGTCACCATACTTCTGTCCTCAACTGTCGACATTGAACATTGACCTTGACCTTTGTCCTTGACCTTGAACTTTGACCTTGAACTTTGACCTTGACCTCGAAATTTGACCTTGAAATTTGACCTTGACCTTGAAATTTGACCTTGACCTTGAAATTTGACCTTGACCTTGAAATTTGATCTTGACCTTGAACTTTGACCTTGACCTTGAAATTTGACCTTGAACCTTGACCTTGAACTTTGACCTTGAACTTTGACCTTGAACTTTGACCTTGACCTTGAAATTTGACCTTGACCTTGAAATTTGACCTTGACCTTGAACCTTGACCTTGACTTTGAAATTTGACCTTGACCTTGAAATTTGACTTTGTCCTTGTCGACCATCATGGATACGACATTTTATGTTCAGTACATGCTACCAGGAGCGACCACATGCTGGAGTACACCATCTTGTGCGTGTACTTGTATTATAGAGTACATTTCCATCTGGTTAATTTTATTCTAACCCGCTACAGTACAGTTATCATTTATTACTAAGGTGTCCGCCATATTGAAATTCGGCCGCCATCTTGAAATCATGTAATAATGTAGCTAGAAAAGCGGGAAAAAATCCAAAATTCATCAAACAAATCACTCATTAACTTACAAATCGAATCGATCGATCCCTGTCCACGGTTCGATTCTTGACCAGTGACAGTTGTAACTAATTATTAAATAAATGTTAGGTTCTGTTTTCCATTACCTTTCGCGGAGTTTATTAATCATTCGCTCTACGAAAAACAACTCAAGTCAATATACCTGACCAACGAATTAAATCAGTGCCGATTAGCCTATTATGAAAGTCTAATTTTTCAATAATCTGAATAACATATAAGCCGTTCATGTACAAAGCCACACATATAGATCAATTGTCTTCAGTCCATAAGACCGAGTCATGACATTATCAGACGTATAGGCTAGTCATTTCAGGACCACATGAACTTCGTCGTTATCTAATTATATTCTATTAATCCAACGGGACATTTTTTAAACATACTAAAGGACCAAGTAACCTTGAAAAATATTTTAGTAACACCAAGAGGTTTTAAATTAGTAAATATTCAATCACTACATTTTGTACTACGCGCAATCAACAAAAGGGAAGCACTGACAACGAAAAGACAGCACCACCAACGAAAAGGCAGCACATTTGGAAGCACCGACAACGAAAAGGCAGCACATTTGGAAGCACCGTCATCGAAAAGGCAGCACATTTGGAAGCACCGACAACGAAAAGGCAGCACATTTGGAAGCACCGACAACGAAAAGGCAGCACATTTGGAAGCACCGACAACAAAAAGGCAGCACATTTGGAAGCACCGACAACGAAAAGGCAGCACATTTGGAAGCACCGACAACGAAAAGGCAGCACATTTGGAAGCACCGACAACGAAAAGGCAGCACATTTGGAAGCACCGACAACGAAAAGGCAGCACATTTGGAAGCACCGACTACGAAAAGGCAGCACATTTGGAAGCACCGACTACGAAAAGGCAGCACATTTGGAAGCACCGACTACGAAAAGGCAGCACATTTGGAAGCACCGTCATCGAAAAGGCAGCTCATTTGGAAGCACCGACAACGAAAAGGCAGCACATTTGGAAGCACCGACAACGAAAAGGCAGCACATTTGGAAGCACCGACAACGAAAAGGCAGCACATTTGGAAGCACCGACTACGAAAAGGCAGCACATTTGGAAGCACCGCCATCGAAAAGGCAGCACATTTGGAAGCACCGACAACGAAAAGGCAGCACATTTGGAAGCACCGACAACGAAAAGGCAGCACATTTGGAAGCACCGACAACGAAAAGGCAGCACATTTGGAAGCACCGACAACAAAAAGGCAGCACATTTGGAAGCACCGACAACGAAAAGGCAGCACATTTGGAAGCACCGACAACGAAAAGGCAGCACATTGGAAGCACCGACTACGAAAAGGCAGCACATTTGGAAGCACCGACAACGAAAAGGCAGCACATTTGGAAGCACCGACAACGAAAAGGCAGCACATTTGGAAGCACCGACAACGAAAAGGCAGCACATTTGGAAGCACCGACAACGAAAAGGCAGCACATTTGGAAGCACCGACAACGAAAAGGCAGCACATTTGGAAGCACCGGCAACGAAAAGGCAGCACATTGGAAGCACCGACAACGAAAAGGCAGCACATTTGGAAGCACCGCCAACGAAAAGGCAGCACATTTTGGATGCATCATCGAATAAGGAAGCACATTTGGAAGCTCAATCAACTAAAAAAGGCAAAAAGGAAGCACAAGTTACGAGATCTAAGTCTTAGTAAGAAATCATAATACAAGAAATAAAAACATTACATTCTTATAATTTAAATTATTTATTTTATTGCTTTACATTATACAAATGCAAGTAAAACAAGTCAATATTGTATGTAGCCAACTTTCCTCAGTTCCTTGAGTATGAAGGATATTTCTTTGATGCACGAATAGTTTCCTGCACAAAGCGAACCATGTAGTAGTCTTAGCCGGTCAACCAATATGTTTGGATCTTTCCATGATGTGTAATCATTCTCTTCTACCACCATCTTCCTTGCACCTTTATAATAAATATTATGATCTCTGGTGTCTTCCGTTTTACCACCAACCTCAGGGTAACTTTCATGTTTGAGACGGTGATCATCACAAGCTTGATCAGATTTATTTAATATATCACGTCGTTTCCATCGTTTCGGTCTCAGGACACCGCCACATTCTTCGATCTTGGCAGCTTTAGGTGCTTCATCATAGTCTATGTCTTTGTCAACAGCCTCAGAGTCACTGTAACAATCACCGTAGAAGGAATCGTCTTCACCCAATTTACCGTAATAATTCGATGTTGATGATGTTGAAGTGTCTTCATCGTCTTCGTGCTTCCTTTTTAGGAGTCCATCATTTTTACAAAGTAGGAAAGATCTACTTGAATTCGGCTGGAATATATTCTCACTTTTAACGTTAAGGATTCTTCCATTGTCTTCATTCTTCCGTAAATCATCAACCTTCTTCAATTTAAGTTCTTTGTCGAGATCGGAAGAGCCAAGAAAATTATTGTCGTAATGCAGATCACTCTTCCTTAGGCTAGTAGATTCATCGTTGTCCTCTAACTTGTAGCGCCAAGCCTGCGTACAAGCTAGAGGACAACGATGAATCTACTAGCCTAAGGAAGAGTGATCTGCATTACGACAATAATTTTCTTGGCTCTTCCGATCTCGACAAAGAACTTAAATTGAAGAAGGTTGATGATTTACGGAAGAATGAAGACAATGGAAGAATCCTTAACGTGAAAAGTGAGAATATATTCCAGCCGAATTCAAGTAGATCTTTCCTACTTTGTAAAAATGATGGACTCCTAAAAAGGAAGCACGAAGACGATGAAGACACTTCAACATCATCAACATCGAATTATTACGGTAAATTGGGTGAAGACGATTCCTTCTACGGTGATTGTTACAGTGACTCTGAGGCTGTTGACAAAGACATAGACTATGATGAAGCACCTAAAGCTGCCAAGATCGAAGAATGTGGCGGTGTCCTGAGACCGAAACGATGGAAACGACGTGATATATTAAATAAATCTGATCAAGCTTGTGATGATCACCGTCTCAAACATGAAAGTTACCCTGAGGTTGGTGGTAAAACGGAAGACACCAGAGATCATAATATTTATTATAAAGGTGCAAGGAAGATGGTGGTATAAGAGAATGATTACACATCATGGAAAGATCCAAACATATTGGTTGACCGGCTATGACTACTACATGGTTCGCTTTGTGCAGGAAACTATTCGTGCATCAAAGAAATATCCTTCATACTCAAGGAACTGAGGAATGTTGGCTACATACAATATTGACTTGTTTTACTTGCATTTGTATAATGTAAAGCAATAAAATAAATAATTTAAATTATAAGAATGTAATGTTTTTATTTCTTGTATTATGATTTCTTACTAAGACTTAGATCTCGTAACTTGTGCTTCCTTTTTGCCTTTTTTAGTTGATGGAGCTTCCAAATGTGCTTCCTTATTCGATGATGCATCCAAAATGTGCTGCCTTTTCGTTGGCGGTGCTTCCAAATGTGCTGCCTTTTCGTTGTCGGTGCTTCCAATGTGCTGCATTTCGTTGTCGGTGCTTCCAAATGTGCTGCCTTTTCGTTGTCGGTGCTTCCAAATGTGCTGCCTTTTCGTTGTCGGTGCTTCCAAATGTGCTGCCTTTTCGTTGTCGGTGCTTCCAAATGTGCTGCCTTTTCGTTGTCGGTGCTTCCAAATGTGCTGCCTTTTCGTTGTCGGTGCTTCCAAATGTGCTGCCTTTTCGTAGTCGGTGCTTCCAAATGTGCTGCCTTTTCGTTGTCGGTGCTTCCAAATGTGCTGCCTTTTCGTTGTCGGTGCTTCCAAATGTGCTGCCTTTTCGTAGTCGGTGCTTCCAAATGTGCTGCCTTTTCGTTGTCGGTGCTTCCAAATGTGCTGCCTTTTCGTTGTCGGTGCTTCCAAATGTGCTGCCTTTTCGTTGTCGGTGCTTCCAAATGTGCTGCCTTTTCGATGGCGGTGCTTCCAAATGTGCTGCCTTTTCGTAGTCGGTGCTTCCAAATGTGCTGCCTTTTCGTTGTCGGTGCTTCCAAATGTGCTGCCTTTTCGTTGTCGGTGCTTCCAAATGTGCTGCCTTTTCGTTGTCGGTGCTTCCAAATGTGCTGCCTTTTCGATGACGGTGCTTCCAAATGTGCTGCCTTTTCGTAGTCGGTGCTTCCAAATGTGCTGCCTTTTCGTTGTCGGTGCTTCCAAATGTGCTGCTTTTTCGTTGTCGGTGCTTCCAAATGTGCTGCCTTTTCGTTGTCGGTGCTTCCAAATGTGCTGCCTTTTCGTTGTCGGTGCTTCCAAATGTGCTGCCTTTTCGTAGTCGGTGCTTCCAAATGTGCTGCCTTTTCGTAGTCGGTGCTTCCAAATGTGCTGCCTTTTCGTTGTCGGTGCTTCCAAATGTGCTGCCTTTTCGTTGTCGGTGCTTCCAAATGTGCTGCCTTTTCGTTGTCGGTGCTTCCAAATGTGCTGCCTTTTAGTTGTCGGTGCTTCCAAATGTCCTGCCTTTTTGTTGTCGGTGCTTCCAAATGTGCTGCCTTTTCGTTGTCGGTGCTTCCAAATGTGCTGCCTTTTCGTTGTCGGTGCTTCCAAATGTGCTGCCTTTTCGATGACGGTGCTTCCAAATGTGCTGCCTTTTCGTTGTCGGTGCTTCCAAATGTGCTGCCTTTTCGTTGGTGGTGCTGTCTTTTCGTTGTCAGTGCTTCCCTTTTGTTGATTGCGCGTAGTACAAAATGTAGTGATTGAATATTTACTAATTTAAAACCTCTTGGTGTTACTAAAATATTTTTCAAGGTTACTTGGTCCTTTAGTATGTTTAAAAAATGTCCCGTTGGTTTAATAGAATATAATTAGATAACGACGAAGTTCATGTGGTCCTGAAATGACTAGCCTATACGTCTGATAATGTCATGACTCGGTCTTATGGACTGAAGACAATTGATCTATATGTGTGGCTTTGTACATGAACGGCTTATATGTTATTTAGATTATTGAAAAATTAGACTTTCATAATAGGCTAATCGGCACTGATTTAATTCGTTGGTCAGGTATATTGACTTGAGTTGTTTTTCGTAGAGCGAATGATTAATAAACTCCGCGAAAGGTAATGGAAAACAGAACCTAACATTTATTTAATAATTAGTTACAACTGTCACTGGTCAAGAATCGAACCGTGGACAGGGATCCATCGATTCGATTTGTAAGTTAATGAGTGATTTGTTTGATGAATTTTGGATTTTTTCCCGCTTTTCTAGCTACATTATTACATGATTTCAAGATGGCGGCCGAATTTCAATATGGCGGACACCTTAGTAATAAATGATAACTGTACTGTAGCGGGTTAGAATAAAATTAACCAGATGGAAATGTACTCTATAATACAAGTACACGCACAAGATGGTGTACTCCAGCATGTGGTCGCTCCTGGTAGCATGTACTGAACATAAAATGTCGTATCCATGATGGTCGACAAGGACAAAGTCAAATTTCAAGGTCAAGGTCAAATTTCAAAGTCAAGGTCAAGGTCAAAGTTCAAGGTCAAGGTCAAATTTCAAGGTCAAGGTCAAATTTCAAGGTCAAAGTCAAAGTTCAAGGTCAAGGTCAAAGTTCAAGGTCAAAGTTCAAGGTCAAAGTTCAAGGTCAAGGTTCAAGGTCAAATTTCAAGGTCAAGGTCAAAGTTCAAGGTCAAGATCAAATTTCAAGGTCAAGGTCAAATTTCAAGGTCAAGGTCAAATTTCAAGGTCAATGTCAAATTTCAAGGTCAAATTTCGAGGTCAAGGTCAAAGTTCAAGGTCAAAGTTCAAGGTCAAGGACAAAGGTCAAGGTCAATGTTCAATGTCGACAGTTGAGGACAAAAGTATGGTGACCAGATAATTATACTACATGTTATCGGCACACTCTAGCAGACGAAAACAAGATGGTGGTCTCCAGCGGATGAAGACAAGATGGCGGACATGTCGTCATACCAGCTGACGATATATATGTTTTGAAAAAAAGTGCTAGGAGTCAGTCTGCCTGCATTCACCGTTGAGGAAGGAGCCTGTCGCCATTTTTAGTTTTTTTTGGACTCACCGGGTTTGAACCGAGGACGGTGATCGATATAATCAATCAGAATTCGAATAAGTTAATTTTTTGATGAATTTTGGAATTTTTTTCATTAAAATCGGATAATAATTAAATATTTTCAAGATGGCGTCCAAATTTCAAGATGGCGGCCGTAACAAAAATTGCAACGGTGACGTCATCATCCAATATGGCGGAAAACACATCACCGGAATTTTCTAGAACACAATGACGTCATCCAAAATGGCGGATCCAAGATGGCGGATCCAAAATGGCCGCCATGATCTACTTGTCCCGTTACGTTATGTCCCGTTACAATATGTCCCGTTACATTGTGTCCCGTTACACTGTGTCCCGTTACGCTTATCCAAGATGGCCGCCGTGACGTCACAATCCAAGATGGCCGCCGTGACGTCAGAATCCAAGATGGTGGACACCGGCACCGGCACCACATCCTGCATCCTGATCTCGGAGCCCCATTCATATACTACTTTCTGTATCTTGTGTGGTTTTTGAAGTACAACACCCATTACCTTTCTCGGATTTATATGATATTTGGGTTAATTATATAACATTATTACAAACAGCAGAGCATTTTATGATTGTAATAAAAAGCTCCCGTGTATAGCAGTTGAAAATTATAATTTGCGAGAATATGTAAGGGTATTAATTTAGTTATCAGTAAAGCATTGCCAGTGAAAAAAAAGGAGGGGGGGGGGGGCTCGCTGGCCATTGGTTGGTCACCACAGAATTATTAAGCCTGTTTGCACATTCGGGTAGGTTAAAAAAAAACCAATGGACACGAAAGTTAACGTATAAGTAATGCTTTAAAATAATGAAGAGCGTGATAAATATATACACACAGATTTTGTTTTCAAATACATTTTTTGACGCGAATCACACGTAATCTGTGAATCACACATTCGATTCGCAGAGAAATAATTTAAAATATGTATTGAAACGGCTCCGATAAAAGCGATTAAGACTTGGAAAAGAAAACTAAACCCCCGGCTTTGTACTTGATTTTCGAAGAGTTTCTATAAAATGTTTTGCATAACAGATGGGTTCTAAAATATCTAAGATATTGGATGCAATCAGCCAATCAAATTTCTGTCTGTCTAAAATGGAAATGACATCCGTTTCCGTCACAACAAATCTTTAAAATGGCGAAGACTACATAGGTGTTTAAAGAGGTTATAAAAGTGAAATAACTAAAATTATTATAACATTAATGTCGTATGCGAAACAATCTTATATGTAAAAAGGAAATTTAATTTCTATAACTTTAAAAAACTCTCTGAACTTTTATTTTTATTATGACGCGAATATTATTGCGAGTTAAATTTATAGATGTTAAAAATATATAAAAATGCACAAATACCATAATAATTTTAAAAATTCCAGTACTGTGAAGCGTTATTTAATTCCAAAATGAGATTTAAATTGAAAATTTTGAGATAGCTCATTACCAAAAATAAACATGATTTAAAACATAATTGAGGTTAGGTATCTGCCCAAAATTACTTTACGTAAAAAAAACTAGAAGCAATTTTCTGTCCAACACTGCCCCTCCAACTTTATCGTAAAATATAGTTCGATACTAATATTTGACAGTATGACATGGCCTTTAAGGAACAGGCAAAGTTGCTTGGCAATTGCTCTCCTCACGGACACCTCTTTGAAGGACCAACAAATACTTCTTAATTGGCCATTATTTATATTTAATCAAATAACATTCATGTTGACATTAATGAAATGGTATATTTTGTTCAGTGCTTTTTTTTCTCTCATTTTATTTATGTTTTTTTCTACGAAATTCGAGTTATTATTAGAGTCCGAAATAAAAAAATTGCAAGTTCAGTGACCTCTAGGATATCCACACACGGACAAACGTTTCCTGCTCATTGGTTGCTAACCTGTAAGATCGATTCGGAAAAGTGTGATTCCATACTTCTTTGTCCGAGGGCATCTCATTCATTGGCTCGGAGTCATCCAGATGAACTTTTAACTGAATAGCAGAGAAAGCACAAAGATATGAGTAGTTGAATCTTAGCCTATCGCGAAATTATCGCGTATTCTTCCAGTCTCTAGTTATTATTTTGCCACAGACTTGATGGCATTTTTATTTGTTTGCAGGTTGTTTCAAACACGGTCGAAGGACGATAAAACGATAATAAAATACCTAATTTTTTTCAAGCACATAAAATTCGTGCAAACGGTACAATGTCATCAGCCATTTCACTGGCTTGTGTACAAATATGGACTCTAGCGAATTTCGAAGGTCTGTATTTATCACATACGGAGATTACTAACCTGCCACATAGAACAAGGAGGAAGATATAGAAGTGTGACTCTTACAGTGGAAACTAAAACCATGTTATGCGTGACATGTGGCCCTATCTGTTGGGTGGGCCCATAACTACTAGCAAAAAAAAATAGTAAATATGTTCGGGCGGGAGATTCAAATCCAAAGTTCATAGTGTTAATTTACCTACTTGACGACTTATAGCTTAGTAACAGAGATTTAAACTGTGCGATAAACATTCAATGCTGTTTTGTAATAAAAAATAAATATGTTCTATATAAATTAGTAGGAGATGCAACATTTCTGGTAAGACACACCACAAAATATGTGGCTACTAAAATAAAGTGAATTAGTTTTCAATGGTATGTTTAACTGACAATAAGTTATGCATTACTTCTCACAATCAATATATAATTATTTCAGTAACATATAATGAAAGCTGCTGTCTAGCGGATGGGCCCGAAACTAATTCAAAAGTCTAGGTCTCAGTCTCCGCAATTATGTGAGTTTCTCCCCCCCCCCCCCCCCCCCCCCCCCATGACCTGCCGCAGTAGCTGCAGAACCGGTGAATCACTGCACTGAACCATGCCGAACAAATATCCTGCGAACACGCTTGGTTCCTTTCCCCCCCCCCCCCCTCCTGCCAGTTGCTAAGCAACGCTGGCGGATGTGACGCACAACCTGGCGTGCCCCCAAGCAGCGCCGCGTCACTTCCTGCGCGGCGGGTTCGCTTCCCGCGGCTTCCGTAAACAAGAGAACCTTATTGGCTCGACGACGGACGTGCCGGGGAAGACAAGTCTTCAAACTATTTACCGACGCCGCGATTAACGCTGGGAAATTGCGTGGCAGAAGTTTCAAACCTCCACAGAAAAAAAAATTGTATTTTTACAAAATAGATGTTTGGAAACCAGTCGCCAATAAATAGTTAGCAATACTACAACAACAACAAAACGCGTCGTTATTTTTATTTTTGCATGTATGAAATACGTTTTTTTAAGCAATACTGATTATTTCTTGTCGCGCTTGCGAAAATTGACGCATAATTTTAAAATTTGACATAGAATTTTACAAGTGTTAATTTTTTAAACCATGGCAAATATAACCGAATAGTCAACAATCTATTGTATTTATGAATGTGCGTGGTTAATACGAGAAAGCTATTTAAAAAATACATAATGTAGGTACTGGGAAAACACAACCGGTTAAAACAGTGACAAAGAAATGTAACGTGTATTCCTATTGGTGGGCTGGGACGATATGAAGTCGCTACAATCGTTTTGTGACACAGCGAGCAAATAGTTGTTGCGGTAGTCTCATCTCTGTTAATATATTTATTTAACCACTGACCACCACTAACCAACTACCACTAACCACTAACCACTGGTATACCAAGGTTATTACTAATCGGAGAAGTCTGAAATCTGAATATATTTTGTTAAAAAAAAAAAACTTCATATAATGTTAATTTTGATTCTGACCAAATAAAAAGCTTTATTAAAACAATAAACTAAAATAAAGAACATTTGAAACTCTTGAAGTGTTTGTATTAAGAAGTGATTGTGACATTAGAAAAAATTATAATTTTCCTTATATGTATTATATATTCTCTGAAATTTTGTAAATGATTATCAAATATTTACGTCTGAATACAATAATAATCATTGTCATGAACCGCCAGATTGGTCGGTCCATCTTGAAGTTTTCAATGATCTCCGTTCAGCGCTCAAGAACACAAAGGTGCAACAGAAAATGCGGTAAAACCATGATCATGAAAGGAAAACATGCTTGAACTGTAATGGTGCAACTGGACACGAGGGAACTAAAAACGTTGGCAGCTTAGTGACGGTCAAGGTAAACAATCGCCTTGTTTCCACCCGAGAAAAAAATAATTTCCAAACACGATCCGATCGACCGGTGTCGAATTGCAAAGCACGAGGGATGTTTTGTAAGTAAGCACCATTTTGACATTCGGCCATGGCGGCAGCGCTGCGGTCGGCATTCCGCGCATGCCAACATCTTCTGGAAAGTCACGGAGGCCATTGCGGAATAATTCCACTCTGTTTGCGTTTGTTTGTATTTAAAATTCCCCCGCCGGGGGGTAGTGTTGGACGGAAAATGGCTTCCAATTTTTCCCGTAAAGTAATTTTGGACAGATAAACTCAAATAGGTTTTAAATCATGTCACACTATCAAAGATTATTTTTGGCCTGTGAAATACAAGCTGTAATTAGTTTTGTTAGTGCTAAAGGCACGAAAGAAGCTGAAATCCATCGTCAGATAAGTGAAGTGTACAGAGAAAACATTATTACCCATGGAATGGTACGAGATGGGTTATAGCTTTTAAAGATTGTCGCACGTATGTTCACCATGAGAAACTAAATGGGCGACCTTCTGTCATTACTGAATATTTGGTGCAAATAGTTGAAAATATTTACAATGTCACTCTATGAGTTAGTTCCCTCCATCAATTAAATCAGGTGGCAGATTTATATGAGAGTGGGATTCAATAGCTAGTTTAAGATACGATAAGCGCCTTAATATATGTGGGAATTATGTAGAAAAACATATTAAGGTACAGTACAGGCTTTCATGTAAAATTGAAATTTAAAAAGGATACTTACTTTAAAAAAATGCCTCGTTTACCGAGCCGAAAAAAGCTGGATTAAAGAACGCCGAATGTATATGTATTTTCTAAGTTTTTAAATATTTAAATATGCTCAAGCATAATGATTTTTCAAAGTATATATTAAACTTTGAGCGATAATTTTTTTTTTCAAACATCATTTGACAAACTTGTAAACTCTAATACCTGCGTTTTCACACTACGTATAAGATAGTTATAAAAGTTTACAAGTTTGTCAAACGAAAATGTAAAAATTCCACACTCAAAGTTTAATATTTACTTGGAAAAATCATTGATTATACTTGAGCATATTTAAATATTTAACAAACTTAGTAAATAAAACTTCAAGGACACATGACTAATAGTTGTATTATCCAGGCATCAGTTTAGCCATCGCACTGTAAATCAAAATTTCGATACTCATTTCAGTAACATCGCGCCCGCGACGCAATCGGAATAGAAAAAAAATTTCTAATTCATCCGCGAATGTAGTCTCACTGGCGACCGAGACATGTTGCTTGTGATGGGTTAGAAAACCATTTGATTTCATGTCTCGACCGTCGCATCATCTTGATTCCAGCATCGCATGAATGTTTATTCAAGCGATATCAGGCCCCGCCTTCTTGGCTTTTTTTTTTCAAGAATTATGAATTTGAACTATTTATCCACATTTTTTTGGCATGTCAAGGCATAAATAATATCTCCCAGACCTTCTACACCTGGTTGCAACCACATGTTTACTCACAGGATCTAGTCTGTAAGCGCCGCTTATTTCACGCGGGCGAATACAACTATCATGACATCACACCAGTTCACAACTGTTGACTTTAACAAGTAGCCAAAACTTAGTCATATGCCATGTAAAACGCACGGAAGCTCTATTGCAAGCGGTATTTACAATATTTGAAATTGAAAGGTGGAGAGGCCTGATCCGTCTTAAAGGTGAACCAACAGTAGCAGATGGCGCATTCACAGTAAGACGGTCGGCGTTCTCCGGCAAAGACGATAATAAGACGGCAGCCCTTAAATTTTTTTTGGGTTCAATATTTTTGTGCTGTCATCATTTGTGGTTTTTTTTTCGTTCTCTTCTGTTTTGGAAAACTATTGTGTTTGTTTCGTCTTTTCGTTTTGACGTGTTTTTGTCTCGTTTCAACTGTTGTGCTGAATTTTTTTTCGTGTTCAAAATTTGTGTGCTGTCATCATTTGTGAGGTTTTTTTTCGTTCTGTCAGTCCATTTTTCTTTGTTTTTCTTTGTTTGTTGACCATATTCCTGTTTTGGAATATTATGTGGTGTTTATATCCTGTTGACAACAGCAATTTTTTGCTTCATTTGTTTTTTTTGTATTTTGGGTTTTTTGTAGTTTTCTTCTACAGACATACATGTGCTTAGCAATGGCGTATGTCCAAAAGCTTCCATCAAGTCATGCACTCCCATTGCACAAATATTTCAAAGATAATAGCCCTTAAAAGAGTTGCCTTCCCCGACCATTCCCGCGCCAGTCAACGCATCTGCCAATTGCACGCGTGACCTTTGTGCTGCAAGTCTTCATTCCCTCGAGATCACGTGGTGCGATGGCGCCTGCGGTCCTTCACGGGCCGGTGGGCGGTCCTACAGTCCCGCGGCTCGTCGGTGCAGGAGATCAGTTGGGGGCCGCTCCGAGCAACTTATCATGCAAATGAACGCCTCCTTTCCTGATATTGTTCTTTCCTTCCCTCCCTCCTTCAGTAATCATAGGCTTCTCTCCGTCGCTTTTTTCCCCCGACTCCCTTGTCCCATTTCGTCTTATTATCGAGCGTCAATTGGGTTGTGGAATACGTGCCCTTTTTCAGGGGCAACCTCGATCAGTCCCGCTCGCTCGTGCAACTTCGCCGCTCGTTCGTGTAACTTCGTGGACTGGTTAGAATCACCAATTGGCGAGATTTCTTCCTCTTTAACGATTTTAGAGTATTTTAAATGTTGGCTCACCTATCCTTCCCGGGGGGGTGGAGGGTTGGAAAAAATCTTTTACGATAATTTTAATGTGAAAAAATGTTTTTAAGTATTATTTAAGTAACAGAATGAACCTGAAAAACTGTTTTTTTTTTGTTTTTTTTTTTTAACTTTTATAACAAAGAAAATCTGAAGTTGTATGAAATTTGATTATTTGGGCCTCTGATTCTGTGTCGTAAATTGTAGATTCAACCCCCCCCCCCCCCCTTCATTATTTTCTTGTCAAAAGCCAGCTGCCTGAGTTCTTGCCATAAAGCTGAAGTCTCAATGCCACGACGGACACGACACGACAGGCCCGACACGCTCTGCAGCCAATGAAAGACATGGTCGCCGTGACGTCACACCGACAAAATACGCGCCCAGATGGCCCGCATGGAATAGATTCTATTTTTAATTTAATCGTGTCGGGCTGCCCAACAGAAAGCAAAACGGAAACGGAAATCTTACAGAACTAAACTTCAAAAATATAGGTATACCTACTTGGGAAATCTCTATGTTGAAAAACAAAATTTCATTTTATGTGTGGGTACTTTTTAATATTTGTAGCTTTCGTTCATCTGTTCGTATAAACGTATATCAACGTGTTTATGGACAATGTTGTTATTGTATATTTGTGAAGATTTAATTTAAGAATGGACGAGTTCAGCAAAGGACTACAGAAATCTGCCAAAAAAAATGTTTGGGCTGAGATATCATTTAATTTTTCTCTTATATACTCTGTTTTTTGGTGTATTCTTTACTGCATTTTATGGAATAATTTGTCTTGGAACGATTTGCCGACAGTCAAATCAGAAATCGTCTTGTTAGTGTTGTCGTGGTGTTGTGACCATACGCTATTAAATCTGTCGAGCTGAAACTCTGTACGACTGTTTGTCAGGGTTTGTCGTGTCGTGTTCGTCGTGGCATTGCGACTCCAGCGTAACAGCGACGTTCGCGCGTCCTTGCATCTGAATCAATGGGATGATGATGATGATGATGATGACGACTGTGGACTTCTTTTGACGATCCGTCCATCGCAGGTTAGTTAGTGCGCCTCAGCGGGTCTCAGTTTTAAATGCGAAAAGGTACATAAACAAAATCAGGAAAATTCATTTGATAATACAATTTTTCAGTGAGAAACATTCTGCACTTCAGAACAAATGAGCCTAAGTCATAATTGGATAACTTCACAGGCGTATATAAAAGAAAAAAAAATTGCTCTTTCAATGATGATGTGTTTGCCATCAACCTCCATATGTGGCCAGTAAGAAGGTACACAACATTGTAACTGGGCTTACGTTTGTCTGGTTTAACTAAAGTTTTGTACTTCAGCTCTTATGACTCTCGCTAGAAACTTAAGAAAACGTTTTGAGTGCGTTATATTTCAATACGCAATCTTTAATAAAATAAAAATCACCCAAATTTGCACTACGGCTTATTTGGCCCTTAGGTAGGTGCTTGTTTATAGCAGACATTCATAGATTCATGTGAAGCAAGTCATTGTGTAAGTGCTAGAAAAGAATACATCATGTCTTCAGGTATAATACTTATACACTACAGTATAAATAATTCTTTTGGAGCCATTATATATGGCATTCGTTGAACAAATAAGTTTATAATTTTGCTTCGCAGAGAAGGAAACAGTTTTAAAAGCTTTGTTTTAGGCATAGTTTCAAAATAGTGTCTATTTTGTGGCAGTTTTTCCCTTGTTTAAAAATTGGCGTGACTGATACAATGCTACACTCAGAAATTATCACAGTTACTGTGATTTATTGATTATATCAGACGCCTCTCAAAAAGGTGATCCGTATTCGGTTCCTTGCGGAGTCATTCCAGGATTTCTTTACACAAGTGAGGAACATACGTCTCCGTGAGCTAGTAGGTTGTTCTCGGAGTGCTCCCGTTACACCCACCCGTTAATTCCACCATTAGTCCTTTATCATCTGATAGTGTTACAGCGGAAGTTTAAACTGGATTACTTTACTTATTGAATATAAATGAGAAAGTATTTAACATGGAATACTTAGTGTTTCCATAAAGTTTTTTAAATTTTAACATAGTTCTACAACAGCCGCAAAATTTGTTGCTGTTGTAAAATTATTTAATTGAAAATCTCAATTTTTTTTCTGGCCTGTTTTTATCTTCAATTATTATAATTAACGAGGGAACAAGTTTTGGGGCGGTTGTATAGGTTAGGTTTGACTAAAAAAAATTCAGCATTTTATTGTTGTATCTCAAAAAATTTAGTTTTAATTTTTCAATAAACAAGTTATTCAGCTCCAGCTTCGAGATCCTCGGTAAGAACATAAGGGGTTATGTCCTATTGCAGGTCATTATTTTATATTAATGTATAATACGGTTAAACTTGTAGACTTTTTGAGTGGCCAAACTTCAACAAAATGATAATATGTATGTATGTGTGTATAGTGCAAACCTTTTGCAAAGTCACCTGTTGAAGTTTAATTGCTAATTTTTTTTTACAGTAGATATAAGGAGAACCAAATAGAATAAATAACTACATTTTTTTTAGGTTTGAAAGGCAATGCTAGTGGCTACTGCATGATATGGTTTTAATTTTCTGAAAAAAGTGTAAAATCATAAAAATTCTGAAGGGTTTTAAAACGTTAAGTTAATAATCTTTTTTTCGGAATGAAATTAAACCATATCACATAGTAGCCAGGTAATTTACTTTAAGCTTAACATATCCCTGTTTCATATTCCATTTCATTATCTTTATCCATACTGCAAGAAAACGTTAAATATGCAACTTTTCAAGCTAATTATCGCAAAATGTATGCGACATATATATTTTTTTCTTTGTGTGAAAGTTCAGCTTCTCAAAAATTCGGCAAATTTAACTGTGTGGCACGTAAATATAAAATAATGACATGGAATCGGACGCACTCACTTAAGGCCGTAAGTTTTATAAAGTTTTGACTTGAATTTCCGACAGGAATACAGATGTCTTTAATCGCAGGTTGGCTGTCACTTCTGCCGAGGAAGTTACAGAGTTTGAAATGAATATATCTCATTACAGCAGACTTTGCTCGTGGTCATTACGTATGACTCGCCCGGTTAACATTTGCAGTGAGTGATGTATGATGTAATGAGCGTTGGTGGGGAGCGGCGGGGTGAAGTCGGTGAGAGCTGTGACTCCGGAAGCAATGGACCGATTTGCATGATTTAAACTTAAATTTGCTCGTGAGTAAGCACTGAGTGGTGCTAGTTGAGTGGAATAAATATAAAGTTACTAACTTTGGTTTGGGAGCCATTAATCGCAAAAATGCCTAAGCTGAAACAGTTTATGTTGGAGAAAAGAAAGAGAACAAGTGAAATCGCCCGAGCAGAAGTAATGAAAAATGTAGAGAAGTGTCGTAGATATCGAATGAGAACAAAAATTAGACGAGAGAAACGAACCAGTGGGGCAAAACGAGCCCCCGAACGAGACGCGAAATTGGCGCTCGAACGAGCCTCAGTCGTCTACCTCGCGAGGAGCGACGAGGAGCGATAATGTTGATGTGGAGTCTGTTTAGCCAGTTTGTCGCGGTTCGGAAATTCATGAAACAAATCCCTTTCTTTCGTGACGAGCGCGCAGGCCGGAGCTGGTTGGTGAAATCCTGCCTGATCCCGCGCGTGTGTGCCTTGCCCTGGCGGGTGCAGTCGGTTTGGGGTCACCGCAATGCAATCCCTGCTGGGGCTTACCGCAGATTATGTCCGCGGCGAGCTCTCCGCGCGTGGGAGAGACGCCGTCAAGGATGCTGATTATTTCACAGAGGGATAACCGCCAATCACCATCATGTACTTACGTGAATTTAACGGTTAATGCAAGGCTCCTAAAAGGCGGTCGGAGGACTTAGCGACAGAGTGTGCGGTGATGACGTGGCAGATATTTCTCCCGAAAAACCGAAGTTAAAAAAATACCCTCGCGATATCGCAGTAGGCAAGTATAGTCTGTGACACGTCACTTTGTATCCAACTTTGTTTCATTCCTCAGAAGTATAGTACCAATGGACTACGTTGTTCCGTTTTTGGTAGATTTCAAAGGAATACTACCTATTGTAGCCGTTACCGTTGTGCAACTTTCATAAAATGTTTATATAGTTTTTCTTGTCATGGTCCATAAACCCCAAAACCATTGTCAACTCAAAAGTGTATATATACATTTATATATGTATATGTATCACAATTTTGTGGACACGATAACTGCCGCAATTTTTCACAAATATCTTCCAAACTGATACATAAAATATAATTGTTAAAATTCTCGGTCGTTTTCGTTAATGAAGAATTTCTGACCAAAGGGATAAAAATGGAGGTTTTTTTTTGAAAATGGAAAAATCTGTGTTACTCCCATAATATGGAAAATGTCACATTAATTTGAACGTATTATACTCGTAGGAGCAATACCAAAATCGATTTTCTAAAAACATTTTTGATACTACCAACCATAACTTCAAGGGGTGGAAAAAACGAGGGTTGGAGGACGAAAACGTCATAACTCTGTTCGTAGGCACACCATCTAATTAGTTCGAAGTGTTAGTAAATCTTATATGTTTTAAATAAAACCGTTCCTGAAATAATTTTTGATAAGACGATCCATTGCCTCAAGAGGTTGAAAAAATGGTGTTACAATAACAAAAAATTAATGAAGTCTGTTCCTTGTACACTATTAAATCCATTTTTATCTATTATAAAATAAATTATTTACAACTTTTGTGTGAAAATATTTTTTAAATGACCAACCATTACTGCAAGGGGTGGAAAATAACAGAGGTTGAATGACAAAAAATATCGGAACTCCCTTAATATGCACATTATTAAATCAGTTTGAATTGTTTGTAAACAGAATATATATTATCTAAAACTTTTGTTTGAAACAATTTCTTATATGACCAACCATAACTGAAAGAAGTGGAAAAACAAGGGTTGGAAGCCAAAAAAAAAATTCATAACGCCCACAGTAAGGACACATCTAATCCGTTAAAATTGTTAGTAAATCTTATAATTTTTATCTAAAACTTTTGTCTAAAATTATTTTGCTGCAAGGGGTTGAAAAAAGCAAGGGTATAATTATTGTAAAAAAAATATAATATCCGTATCATATACACTATCAAATTCGTTCTAATTTATTGTAAAATCTTTAATTATTATCTAATACTTCAGTCTGAAATAATATTTATGCGACCTGCAATGACTGTAATGGGTTGAATAAACAGGGTTTGAATGACTAAAAATTCATAACCCTCTTATTATAACCGTTCAAATTTTTTGTAAATCTTAAAATTTTTATCTAAAACTATGTCTGTAACAATTTTTGATAAAACAAACCATTATTCCAAGGGGTTAAAAAAAACCGGTGATAGAATAAGAAAATAAATAAAACTATCCTTCCATGTACACTACCGAATCCATTCTTATTTTTTGTTTAACTTTCTTAATATTGACTAAAACTGTTGTTTGAAAAATATTTTTCTAACAAACAAGTAGATTTGCTATAAAATCCGTAATAATTTATTGTTAAGATCCTAAACTTCATTTAAAGTTTTGGCTGAAACAATTTTTGATGAAACGAATTATACCGTAAAAACGTGGGTTGAAATTAAAAGAAATTCAAAACTTTCTTTGTATCAAATTCGTTCGAATTTATTAAACCATCTTAATATTATCTTAAACCTTGGTGCAAAGCAAATTTTTATGCGACCACGTTATTAGTGGAAGGAATGAAAAACTATGTTTTAAGGTCAAAAAAATTAGTCACCTTTATGGCATATAATATGAAATTCGTTCTAAGTTAGTCAATGATAGATACACGGAGTAAAAATATTCGTAATATTTTCGCTGCATAGAAAATAAGCAAATATTTAATCGTTCATTTTATATTATATATTCTTAAAATGTTTCAGAAGTTTATACAAGTTTCCAATATATTTCCAGAATAAATAGGTACTTCGAAATTTACCTATGCCTGTAGGCTGTGCCAAAAGGGATTTTTTTTTACAGTGGAAGTTTGAATTTGATTATTTTTCTTATTGAATATAAATGAGAAAGTATTTAACATAGAATACTTAGTGACTCCATAATGTTTTTTTTTTTTTTAATTGAACATTGTACTACAACCGCCGCAATGTCGTAGCTATCGGTACTATACCTACTGTATTTGGTGTGAGTGATTTCGTGAATGGAACGGAAGTCTCATGGCTAGGAATGTGTAACCATGGTGTTGCCATCTGTAGCGGATGGCGCAAGCCATAGTTCATTGAAACAAAGGAAAATTTATAGTATTAACTGTTTAATGAATTTAAGAATTTGATAAGATTCTTTGTTGTAAATCAGATCCATGGCCTTCAATGGTAGGCACAGCGACAATGTATTTATTTCGTCGGTATCTTGTATAGAGTAGTTTTTTGTAGAGAGAAAGATTAATAAACTCCTTGGAATGTATTAGGAAACAGAAATTAATTTTATTTAAACTAATTTACTCTTATCACTGGTCGAGAATCGAACCAAGGGCGAATATCAATCGTGTGAATCATTATTTTAATCAGTTTATGATGGATTTTGGAATATTTTCCGAATTTCTGGTACAAAAAATTCGTATTTTCAAGATGGTGACCATATCAGCTTACTGGATTCTAGTAGATGAGGAACTTAAGCTGCCATTAGGGTTTTGAACATGATTTATTTAATAAGTAATTTTTACCTAAAATTAACTTTTTTGAATCAGTGAAGGATCGAACCAGTGATAGGATATCGATCGAATCAATTAATGACTAAACAAATGTTTGTTTAAAGATTTTTTTTAAATTTATAAATTAATAATTTGAGTATGTCCAGATGGCGCCAAAATGTCAAGATGGCGGACACCACAGTAATAAACGATTCCTGCACTCTAGTGGCTAAGAATTGAACGAATATGGTGGCAACAAGCTCTAACAACTGTCGCATGTACTATGTGACACTAGCGCTCCTTGTATTGAATACTGAAAACAAGATAGTGGCAGCGCTCTCTAGCAGGTGAAGTGTGTTAACTAGCGCTCCTGGTAGCAATTGCTGAAACTAAAAATGGCAGCTACACCCTCTAACGGGTGATGCTATTGTTCCTTCATATAAAAAAAATTACAAGTGCGAATATATGTGTTATTCTCTATATGCCTATTTAATTCTCGGTCTGGTAAATGTTTCGATGGCGGTGCGGTCAAATCGTATGTTTCAATCCAGAGGTTAGAGCTGTCATGGTTCATATCACCACGGTTCCAATATATTAAAAAATAATAATAATTTATTGAGTCGATAACAACATTAGCAGGTAATGGAACATCGATTTTATATGCATGAAGTAGTGTGAACCTGGTGCTCCCTAGGAACAAACCGAGTAACAAAAATGACGGAATCCAAGATGGAGGCATCTAGTGGAACAGGAAAAAAAACCAAGGTGTCGGTCTCCAGCAGACGACAAAAATATGGCGGCTGTAGCGTCAGAATCTAAAAAAAAGTGGCTAGACATCAGATACAAGATGGCTGTCATGTTATTAGAATTCAAGATGGAATCCGTAACGAAAATTGCAACGTTCTGAGATTGGGGCGCTCGACGAAAAAATATGGCGGAATCCAAGGTCATTGTCATCAAATATGGCCGCAGTGACGTCATCGGTGATGTAGGTTCTAAGGCAGAAGCCGCCACCTCACACCTCGGACCTACATCAGGCGCAGGACTGCCATTCCTCTACTCAGTACCTCCATTCATATACTACTATACTTAATTGATTTTTTTTTTTCAAAATGTGTTTTTCAATGGTGGTCTGACTTCTTACAGAGAATAAGCACACAATATAAATAAAACTAAAAACTATTAATTATTTAACATTACATATTAAGCTATTTAACTTATCACACAACATGTATAGGCCAACCATAGACAAACGCACATACACACTCGTGCCGAAAGTTGCTTAAAAAATATGGAAAAAAAAGTATCACAATCACTGCTCATTTAAGGTTAATATTTTTCGTAAGTATTTAAAAAAAATACTTTCTGGAAGCTGAGTGTAAATTTTTTTTGCCTTACTGGCTCTTCAATCCCTTACCCGAGATTGTGATCTAGTACCAAGTCGCATGGTACACAGTTGTCCCAGCCGACTAAGTGACAAAGGTCAACTGCGCAGCACTTGTACTACCGCGCCGGTGCAATCAGTTTCTGCGATAACGCGTGGGTAATGTCGCAAATGCATGCTCGTTTATTTTTGCGCTGCACTATGTTCGTGCGAGCGGGCAATAAACACTTCTTCGTTCTCGACATCAACCACAGAAATAATAAGGGTAAACGAATGTTATTTGTGTGTTAGTCAATGCTAATGCTAGTTGATTCATAGACTCAGTTTAAACACAAGAAGAGAAAAGCACTTGAGCGAAATGTGATTAAGATCGTTGTCTCTTTACACTTTAGTATGCCTATAATAAGATAAGATTTTACTTAATGATATAAATATGTGATATTAAATAGTATTCTCAAAGAAAAATCTTATGTACTTTTTACGAGAGATTTCCTTGGGAACCATTTGCTAAGAAATAGTTAGTAATACATTGTAATATATTGTAACTTTATACAACACATGGATGGTTATTTTTACAATCATGCAGTATGTTTTTAAATACAATACTGAGTATTTCTTACAAAAACTGGCACATAATTTTATATATTTATTTATGTTTCATTAAGATTTAAATTTTTTAAACCATGGATTGGATATTCCAACATTAAATAATTTGAATTTTTTATATTTTTTTATGCTTATTAATGAGTGCCGTTAGTACTGGAAATATATTCACGGTACGGTTTACAAATAACTAACTACTGGAAGTACTGGTTCATCACAAAGTATAAACGCCCGGGTAATAATCCGAAATCAATATTTCTGCGAACACTATTTTGTAGTAATACGCTTGTTTTCGTGTAAATGTACAACTTTTCACATATCTGTAGTTTTACGTGAATATTTCTGTTCAATTAGTTAGTCTTCGGTATGTAGAAAGACGCGCACCACTGACCGGACCTTACAAAGACGGTTCGTTTATTGCTAGTTTGTTCAAAGCAATTTTTTATCACGTTTTTAGTAACTAGATTTCTGTTCTGTCTGCTCGTTTGTCTGTTCGGTACAAATTTCGCAATCGTTTTTAAACTAACTTCTCGATAAGCTAGAGACTTGAAACTTTAAACATAGCTCAAAACTAGATGACAATGAACACACAAGACTAAAAAGCAGATAATAATTATTTAAAAAAAAAAATGTTAGTGAGTCTTTCAGTACTCGCCAGTGATGTGTGAACATCTACCCTCGCTAACAAGCAAACTCATGTGTTTTCATGTTGCAAATAAACTTATAATATAAAACTCAAACACAAAATTTAAACTGTAATTCTTAAAAATAATGGCGAGCGTGTTTAATATACGATAAGTCTTCAATTTAAGGATAATCTGTAAAAATGTTTCCCCTTTTTAAAACCTAACTATAATTCTGTTTAACAAGATGGAACTATTTATTTCTCAGAGCTAGCCGAACAATAGGAGTACCGATCGCGTCGCATGTAAATACCTCAACGCAGAACCTGTGACATTTCCCCATAGACAGGAACTATAACTGCCTGCGTTTTTGAGGCTATACGTTTTTAGGCGTGTTGATGGTGGAATTTTAGTATGCGCCAGAAATGCACTGAAATAAGCACGTATTACACAACGAAAATTTGACAGGTTGAAAGTCCAAAATGCATGAATGCAAATATGTTGTAGAAACGAGTCTAAGTCTTCAAGATGGCGAACCCACGTGTGGCAACACGAGAACTTTCGCGAACATCGGGCGATTTACTAGCGTTTTTGGTGTGCCAAAGTAAACTTTCTGGTAGTGACATTACCGTGGAATAAATATTGTAAACTTAAATAGTAACAATATACAACCCAAACTTTACAAATACCAATAATTCATTAACCATGAAAATTGTGTGGAACAAACATGGCGTCAAAGACATTTAACATTTCCTTGGTTCTCAAAATCATTACAAATGCGGCGTTAAAAGTGTTAAAAGTTATACTTGTATCTCATTACTAAAATATTATCCTGAATCATTTAAAAAACACATAATATAAATTATATGTTTGTTTATTTGTTTTTGCTTAAATAACTGAAATAATTCTGTAAATAATCTTTACAAATAAACCTCAACCTTATTGAGCTGATCAACATTATTATGTAAAAAATATTAATATGTTATTGAAAAGTAAAAAAAATCCAGTGACGAGCTTTTAATCACGCGCGTGTAATAACTCTACGCTATCAGGACTATCGAGGTGGGAGGGAGAATACGAATTCTTATTGTAATGCCAGTTTTATTAAGTTTTTTTAAACTTGAGATTACATTTACTGTATGACTATTTTAGTTTAAAAAATATGTTCCAGGATAGTTTCACTATCATAAAGCTTTGTTTGGCACACCAATACGTTTGGAATGTACCACAATTTTTACGAAAATTACTATGTACGGGCTTAAGTTGGTACACGTGGATCAGCCATCTTTGATTAACATTACCGTTCATGATTTCCGTTTCATTGTCACGAATTTACTCCTACCAAATGCCATATACCGAGAGTTAGGATGTTTACACATAATTTTTTTATATATTCCAAGTTTTTAAAACGGATTTAAAAGTATAAAATAATTTCTCCTAGCTCCATTCAGATTCTCAACCCCATACAATTGACCTGAAAATGTTTGGTGGAGAATTTTTAATAACTATATAATACTTGTAGGATTTAAAACGTAAAACGTAGGGAGCATGCATTATGTTATAATTAGTAAGCAGTATAGGGAATATCTGTTGTTGAGAAAACTCACGCCACACTTCAAATAATTTGCAGTGCAATAAAATCGTTAGTGACTTATCAGTTATCTACTGACCGCACCCTTTTTTCGGCTTTAAATCTTACAAGTATTTTCATAGATATTAAAAATGCACAATCACAAAATTTCAGGACAATTTGTATGGGGCTAGGAATCTGTATGGGATTAGGAGAAATTATTTTTATTATCTTTATTCCGTTTTTAAAAACGTGGTATATTGCAATTTTTTATTTAGATAATGTTACGATTTACCTGCGGGTTCGTAAAGGATAGCCCAATTAAAGATTTTTATCACACACACAATTTTATTTATTACCACTACTTGTCACTTACAATTAATCTTCTAAGATGGCAAATAATTAACTACACTTAAAGAAATGTCTATTCCCCAGTTACTCGTTACACACACCTCGCTGGGCCGCACCTCTGGCGCAACTCTCGCCGCAGCACCCCTCGTGGGTCTCCGCCGCAGGACTCCACCGCCACACTCCGCCGCCGCCGAGACTCACTTCCTCTTCACCGAGATCCCACTCGACTCCTCGCTCGCAACTTCGTTCGGGACTCCGCCGCGCCCGCGACTCTATCACCCAGAAACTCCGCTGCGGGAAAACTCCCGACTCCACAACTCACTCACTCCCTGCCCTGGAACCTTCGTCCAAGGACTTCGCCACTCTGCCGCACCCGCGGTACTATCGCCCGGATCTCCGTCGCGGTAGAACTCACTCAGTCTCCGACTCAGACTCTCTGCCCTGGAACCTTCGTCCAAGGACTTCGCCACTCTGCCGCACCCGCGGCACTATCGCCCGGAAACTCCGCCGCGGGAGAACTCCCCACTGAACTCCTCCTGAAGGTCGGCCCAACCTCCTTATATAGCCCTTGGGTTCCCGTCCAGAACAATCGGGCATGTCTCCGAGATATCGCGCGACCTTCGCCGTCGAAATGCCCAGAAACGCGTCGTGAGTCCTCGAAGGACGCGGCGGCTGCTCAAAGAACGCCGATAAACTCAACAAGCATCGGGTTCCCACAAAATGCGCCGATAAACATGTCTAAGTCCTTTTATTCCGCAGTGCGGCCTCTTTTAAGTAACTCGATCTGAGGCAGGTGCGCGCTGCGACGGTCAGGATGTTGCGAGATAGTATGACACGAGATACCAGGGAGAGGATGCGGGTGGAAGGGGGCGCAGACAGGCCGAACGAGCACGGCGATGCCAAGCACTGCAGCCAAGCGCGATCGTAACAATAATTTTGTCGAAATCAGCCCTTTTCAAGCGGCCGTAGAAATGCACTGTAAGTAAATTATGTTCAGGAAGAGGTCATCCATGCATTACCACGTGGACTACACTGTTCGAAATTACAGTAAATTTACTAAATTTTCAAAAAAGAACTTAACTCAAACAAACGAAGAGTTCTTAGTAATTTCAAATATCCTAATATTCGTAGAAACTACACCTTATTTCAACATCCGAGTTTCGTGTTTCGTTCTAAACAAAGTAAACCACACACATGGACAAAATAAGAATGCTGTTAATGTGGAATAATAATTTATTTTAAAGGATTTTTTTTTAATATACCATGAATATTCTTTTCGATTCATATTCAAAGTAAGTAAACTCTGTGTCCGAAAAAAAAATACGAATAAAGCAGTGAGATGATGAAGATCCCTGAATAATTTGTAGCCAGCGTTCTTCGTAAATTTAAGGTCAAATTTTTTAACAGTGTACGTAAGGCCGACCTTTGTCCAGTTGGCGCTCAGCGCCGTGCTTGCGGGACATGCGAGACGCAGTTTAAATGGACTGTATTTTATGGAAGCGACTGTGTTTAACCACGGATACGCCGATTCATCACAGGTGTGGTAAGGAACCATTCCCGCAATGATTTGGGGTGATAGTAAGATGTAAAGTGACTTCTACTAAGCCACAACATGCCATCTCCTGCCATTTCCTAACTTCGAGGTTACATTAAATTTACGCGGCACATTGCATATTTGGTCCTTTTTTTTATTTTTAACTAACAAATGTTTGAAAGGGCTTGTTGCTCTTTAGTTGCATGTCGCTTCCCTTTGACTGTATTTACAATATATATAAGTTAAACTTATTTAGGCGCGTTATGAAAAAATCATGCACCATGCAACGAAACTTTTACAGGATAAAAAAAAGGGTACACACAAAACAATTATAGCCTACATGTGATTTTAAATATTATACTTCAGTGATTGATATTGAATACCGGTTCATATCATTTAAAACATTTATTTATTGTGAATATTAGTGATAGAAATTATGTTTATAAACTTTTTCAATTGTATTTATGTAAGTCCGGTTTTTTTACCGTAAGTATAACTATGTCAAGTTGCTTGTAAGGTTCCACTGTCGCTTGCAGGGAGTGTCTGTGGAAGGTTTAGTAGTCTCTTGGCCGTTTTCATGAGATTATTTGTGAGGTTATTCCGGTTGGTATAATTTATTAGCGTTATTAATGATTAAATTATTAATTGTTGAATTAAAATTAATAAATCAGTATATTTATTTTCATTAAAATTAGATTTTATCTCGATTAATGATATAAATTCAATAATTAATTATATAAACGTGTTGATATTAATATTGAATATTGACTATTTGTTTTAATTTAAATTTTACCAAAAATATTTATAATTTCACTCTAGTCCTGTTTTTTTTATTTTATTAATTTTTTACATTCAGAATTAAAGTTAGTTTTTTAGTACGCCAAGTAAGTAAACTTCTAACGCGCGTACATAAGTTCACGCACCCATTTATTTTTTTATTTTTATGTATTTACACAAAACTATATTTTGTTTGGCTTTCTTTTTCACATGACAAACACTAACATGGTTAACAATTTGCCTATCCTTTTTATTTATAAGATATATAGAAAACATAATTGAGATGCAATTATGATATTGATGATAAGGTTCAACTAAAATACGATTTTGTGATTAATATAATTTTATGCATAGTGTTTTATATTTTCTTCCTTTGATTTTAAATTTAACTAGGGTATAATAAGTATTTTAAAAGGTCGCACATATCGTAAGGTGCGATACATTGACTATTTCTTTTTATTTGTGATGAATATACCTAGAGTTTGGATCTTTTTAAATTTTATTTATTATATTTTGTTTCCATAGCCGCTTCAGGCAGGTACCAGTCGTACATGCCACTGTACTTCAAGATATACTTAGGTGAAATTTTATATTTTTTATGTATTAATAATTATCAATTATTACATTTTCATATTTTATATGTACTAAAATATTTTTAATTGATCAGCAATGTTAGGCCTTGACTCTTGCAGTTATAGGAAATTACAGAAAGTTATAAAATTACAATTAATTCATTGTTATTATAATTTTTTCCCTAGTACTTTAATAAGTAATTAAAGAATAATTCGACCAAGTGCAATTAATCACACGTTCACATTTTCACAGATTTAATGTTTTGGGTTAAATGAACTTGTGATTTGATTCTGGACCATGTGCGCAGTGGTTGAACTTTTGGCTCCTTTTCTTTTTTATCGCTGCACACCACTCCGTTCGCTTCTCAGCCATTTTCTGACCTCAGACCTCTCTCGAAACCTTTCAATTTCCGTGTTCATCTTCCTTGAGATCGTGTGTCCGATTTGCGCGAACGCGCCCTTCTTGATTTATTATTCCCTTAGCGAAGCGCAAAGGGGTAGAGAGGCGTTTTAATTTTGAAGACAGCCTCTGCCCCAGCTGTGTTCCTCAAGCATTTCCTGCGTCTAAAGGGCATAAAAGCCAAAGGAAGACTCACAAATCATTCAACAAATTGTATCTCATAGAAAATTATGTATTAATGAAACCAATATTCATTTTAAAAAAACTACGTTTTCTGTTATTTGTTCCCTTGAATACATTTGACCAAATTTGAGTCACTTAAGGCATAAAAGCAATACGTTTATACTAAAGTATTACATGTTTTACTTTAAAGAAATTTTTACAAGTGTAGATTGTGAAAGTATACCAATACAAAGATAAAGTATGATTAAATAGTAAATTAATTTTAATGTTACGGGTTAAAACAAAATTTATACTATAAAATTAAGCAGGGTGGTCTTGTTGCCTTCTTTCTGCGGTTATAGATTAATTTGTATAAGAGTATACATGTAAAACATAAAAAATAATTTTACAGCTCTTATGTAATTTAATGAGGTTATTTTTATTTTCGAGTACAAATAAAAATATAAACTTTAATATTCTGGTGTAGGGTTAGCCAATCATTTGATACCAAGAACCAGTTAAAAAAATTACAAATCTAGTGGGTCAATATGTACATTATAATCATTTGTCGCAACAACAAACGCCTTGATTGTATGGCAATTTGATTTGCGATAGAACATGAGTATATAAGCAACTGAACGTCACATCAGTAAATCCACAGCAGATATGATTTAAAAAAATTGCATTTAGCAGGGATATGGTAACTTTGTTTGATTTCAATCTATCTACCAGTCGAGTTCCTGTTGGTGTGCCGGGTCTCTGATTAAGGTATTGGTGGTAAAAAAAAAATGTCAAAGCAGTCATGAGGACTGCCAACAGAAGTGAAAACTTAAAACTATAAACAAACAGTTGTTATTTTTGGATATCCAAATTAATTTTTGATAAAAATCAGAGACATTTTCGCAATTTTTACGAAAAAATATTATCACACAACAAATTTGTTTTATCACGTTAGTAAAATATTTCCTAAATTACTATAAAATACGCATTGCATAGTGATTGTAGGTATTAAAAAATAAATAATGATGTTCTTAATTTTTAGGTTATATTGCTACAAATACTCCGTTTTCTTCGTTATTAAAACTATATATCTATATTAGAATATTTTATACTCACTTTTTACTGCATACACACATTCGATTCACATATGCACAGCACTGATGTACAGGGACTGAAGACGCGTATTAAGAAGATATGTACTGTTATTATGTCGTGTGCATTACTTGTCGACCTGTGATATGTGTACTGGTGGCGCGCGCACCACTGAGTGTGTGTGTGTGTATATATATATATACACACATACACACACATTCACAGCTGACGTCACGTGACCATGTAGATGACGACTTACATGAATTTACTCCCTATCCAAACCTTCCTATAGAAGTTTTCACTCCAAAAATCGGTACGCGGGCCATGGGTTGGGCGACAATTACCGTACAGGTGCGTCAGATATTTTTTTTCCTGTTTCCCTTAGGGTTGGCGATGAGAAGTGGTTTGGTTTTCTATGGGGCCAGACTAGTCGGGGGGGGAACGTGTGTAAGTGAGGCTGCTCGCTGGTGCTTCTAGCGCGGTGTCGCCTCTAAAGCCTCGGTCACATTAGGCTGGTTTGCCAGCCGCTGCTTGCTGCTCGGTAACACGAGACACCTTGCAGCGCAGTGTGTACACTCAGCAGCTGCCGCTTCTGCCAGCTGACGAGTGCTTTGTTAGAAAACGCAGTGAATTAACGGACTTCTCAACGAACAATTGAACTCAAATAAACGAAGAGGTCTTCATAATTTCATATAACTGAATCTTCGTAGAAACTACGCCGTATTTCAAATTCCGAATTGTGTTTTTAGTTCTTAACCAAGGTAGACACACACGTGGACAAAAGAACAGTGTTCTCACTGTAGAATTTATAAGTTTTTGAATGTTTTGTGAATACACCAAGAACATTCATGACCTAAATAAGTGAACCCAGTGTCCGTACATTTACGAAGTTAGCCGTAAATTCACGAAGGTCCCTGAATAATTTGTAATCAGCGTTCTTCGTAACTTGAAGATAAAAATATTTAACAAAGTGATTGGCCAGAGCTGTATCAAGTAACGCATGCTCGACTGTCAAAAGCCACGGGTGAACACGAGGTGGTCAGGTGACCGACACTGCTGGTAGCGACCCACCAGTCAGTCTGAGCCTCATCAGAGCACAAGTGGCTGGCCGTGCAGCGCTGCTGGTAGCGCAATTTTTCGGTTTCGTTGTTCGTACCGAAAGGTACATTGTTCCATTTCACGATAAAGGAGATAAAGAGGTCTAAAAATCAAGTTATTTTTTTGAAATGCATGTAAGATGTGTGAGTGCTTATGATGGGAAACTTCATCCAGTGAATACCCTGCATTAAAAGAAATTATAAGAACTCAGCTTTCAAGAACGTGATAAACGAATTAAATTCTTCGGAATTAAAGTTTTAGAAAAGAAATCTTTCGAGAAACATTTGAAACTCTGGTCTTGGTTCTAAAGAAGAAATTTTCCACACCATGCTCGTCACAACTGAATCGTTACCAGCCACTGCTGCTGACTCTAGTTTGCACTCCTTTCAGCTGCAGCAAGCAGTGGCTGGCAAACCAGTCTGATGTGACCGAGACTTAAGCACAAGGCTGTGAACTGGCGGGCTAAGGGCAACTATGACATTTGAGAGGTAACTATAACATTAAATGGCGGAGAAATGAAGATAAAGGTGACTTGTAAGGTGCTTTAGTAAATCGGCATGATTCTTTAATCTATATGATAAAGTTCTCCTAAATCACTTTTTAGTTTTTGAAAGATTTGTGCAATGGTAGTGCATGACTTGATGTAAGCTTTTGGACATACGCCATTGCTAAGCACATGTTTGTCTGTAGAAGAAAACTACAAAAAACCAAAAGACAAAAAACACAAATTAATATTCCTGTTATGGGATATTAGGGGAAAGTCGCGTAAATTGGACCGGCGCATAAATTGGACCACAGGTCTATCTAGCACGTTTGTGGAATGAGGTGGCATCTACCGGCGTCAACATGAATTACTTGCCCAAGCGAGCCCTTCGTTCCTTTGTGAGCGCTGAAATGGACGCGGGCTCTAGTGTGTGAAGGTAAACGTGTTTTCTGTTCAACGAAAGTAAAATTTTATGAGTGTTTCTAAGAGAAAACTACCAACTAAGGTAAGAAATTAATATGATTTTATAAATATTCGTAATCGTCATATATTTTTAATTCAATTCGATGCCTAGTATATAAAAATATTATGCATTCATTTAATTCAGTTATAAACTTGTAAAAATGGCCGAGTTTCCTCATTTGGACTGTTTAAAGTTTCCTAATTTGGACCGGTCCAATTAAAGTAACTTTAAAAAAAACTCATTCTTATTTCTAAACAACTTTGCTGACATTCATAGAACAGTTTTTTTTTAATTTATCTGGGAAAATATAATATACTTATTAGTTTAAATGAGTTCCTTTCAAGGATTTAAACATAAAACTCAAACACATCGACTACAACCACTTGACGTAGCCTTCTTCAAGTCCCTACAAACCTACTATGATCAAGCTGTGCAGAAATGGTTGAGAACCCATCCTGGGCTCACTGTCACCATGTTCTAAGTTGTTGGGCTGTTGGGAGAAGCATACGAACGAGCTGCGGTTATTTCAACAGCTAGCTTCAAATGGTTTCAGAAAATCAGGAGTATGGCCATTCGACCGCACAGTGTTTAGTAACCAACATTTTACGGCATCAGATATTTTAAACCAAAGCAATGGACCAGATTCAGTTCCCTCTACTTCGTCTACAGATAGGCCTATCATTGCTCCAGTAGCAAATACGGCTGCACTTAGTGACAAGCACCTGACCCCAGAGAGAACAGCTGTTTTAAAAGTTACGCTGACTGACATATCGCCTGACCCAGTGGTTGAAAGAAAGAAGGGGAGGGCGAGAAGTTCAGGAATAGCAGGTGAGCTAACAGCAAGCCCGTACAAAAACAGCCTCATCAGTGCCAATAAGAAGCGACTGCGCCCATCAAAAAGGTTGCGCTCTCCTACCCAGTTACAGGAAGTAAAACAGAAAAGAAAAAGCCAGGGTGAAAGTACATGATTCTGCAATTTTCGTGAAGAGGTAAGCATTGAAGACATGATCCAGTGTATGAAATGTAAATCATGGGTACATTCAAAATATGCTGGTGTCAAGAAAGGAGTGAAGAAGTATTTTTGTGGTCAGTGTAAGGACAAAATATAATTTAATACATTCTAGTGTCTTTAACAGAAATTGAGAATATAACTTTAAGGGTGTTTTGAAGATAACGTGAAAATAAACAATTTGAGTATTTTAATATCTATTAAACATTAAGAGTATCACTTGAAAAAGTATTTTGTGAACATTTTGAGAATTGAAAACAATTTAGTTCAATTTAATATCTCTTACAGACATAAAAAATATAATTTTATGAGTGGTCCAATTAGAGATACCAGTGGTACAATTTAAGAAACCGGTTGCCTAAATTGAACCAATTGCAGGGTTTTGGAAAAATATTTTTCCCACAAAATGTATAAATGTTTTTTAACTCTATCTTTATATTATGTTGTAGAAATGTATACTAAATAATAACCAAGTATTATTTTCTTGAAAACATATGTTGGATTCAACAAAATTACAAAATTATGGAAACTGGTCCAATATAGGAGACTTTCCCCTATGTTGTGTACATATCCTGTTGACAACAGCATTTTTTGCGTAATTTGTGTTTTTTGTCTTTTGGTTTTTTTTTTAGTTTTCTTCTACAGACATACATGTGCTTAGCAATGGCGTATGTTCAAAAGCTTACATCAAGTCACTTTTTATAGTTATTGAACGTGTTCCGAAAACACCAGAAACATTCACAAGACAAGCCCTCAGCGCGTTCTTAAATGCTTTCGTAAACAGACACCACTCGGATACCGTGAATAGTTTTCAAATCGTGTGGGTTCTTCTGGAGATTTGCTCACCGTCCGAGTGCCCAGGTAGGTGGGGCCCTCAATTAGAATCGACTGGCATTGTATATCAGTGGTAGAGGAAGGGCTGATGTAAGATCAGACGGCTATGGGACAGCGGGAAACCTGTGGAAACCACCGGTCACACCGCTCCCTTTAAGAGTGTACGTCCCGTTCCAGCTCATTATTTTATATTTGTGTTCCACACGGGTTAAACTTGCCGACTTTTTGAATGGCTGAACTTTCACTATATATATATCGCCTATTTTTCATGTAATAAGCTGGCAAAGTTGCAATTTTAAAGTTTTTGTGGAGTATGGATAAGGAGAATGTGTTTATATTTTATGTCAGTTTTACTGGCTGCTGTGTGATGTAGGTTAATTTCTTTCAGAAAAACATTTCATTTTACCTTGCCTTTGAAAATTACAGAATGTTTATAATTTTAAAAGGTTAAATAAATTTTATTTTATTTTCTAAAGGAATTTTGAACCATACCACGCAGTAGCCACCAGCATTTACTTTAAACACAAAAATTTTCAGTTATATATTTCATTTGGTTCTCATACATATTTTAAAAAAACACTAAAAATTCATAAAGTCTACAAGTTTAACCGTGTTAAACGTAAATATAAAATAACGACCTGGAAAAGGACAAACGCCCTTAAGAACCGCTCAGGACAGATCTTTTCTGCCACGCCCAACTCTTCTACCGGACAAACCTCTTGCCCTGAATCCATCCTGATTGCTTAAATGCAAGCCATGTAGCACCCGGCATGATTTAGCCCAGGGTTCCCCACGTGTCTATGCTATTTTTTCTCTGGGTCCACCTGAAATAGTTATAATATAGAATTAAGATAGAAGAGTTGGCAGTGGCGTCTAATGCTGCCAAGAGTGGTCAGTCTCCAATCGAAGCACACGATGCATACTACATTTCCTGCCTGGTTGATGCCCAGCATGATTAGGTGTACAGACTTTCCCTAACCCGGACCCTTCCTAAAAGTATTACAAATAAGCTTAAACTTAGGCTGGGGGGCAAAAAAAAAACCATGAGTTTCGGGCCCCGAATATTCTGACTGAAGGGAGGCGAATGGGTCTGGGATTTCTATAGTGCATGAGTTTGTTCAAACTAAACAAAAGCAAACTCGAGTGCAGTTCAAGTGTCTCAGAAAAGATTTTTAAAAATAAAATTGATACTTGTGAATTAAACCAAATACAGTGCATAAAAAACATATGCTAAATTTAAAGGCAACAAACACGAGAAACTGTGAATGTCTAAATTGCATGTCTAATTGCAGGGCTCAATTGAGACTACTTGAGCAACCAGTGGAAATTAATCTTATCAATTTAGAGTTAACACTAAATAAACTTATTTATTGAACCACAGGCATATATGTTAAGACGTCACATGAGCCTGCAACCAATGAGCAGATGATTTTTTTTTCTGAGTTTGAAAAAGTATTTCGGAGTCTGTTCTAGAGTTCACTGAAACCCGCAAATTTTTCAAGTATCTATATATAGTCCGTCCAATGAACCAGTGTACATTTTTGATGGATTCACATGAGCAAATTAAAGCAAACTCATTTCTCAGAAATGATGGAAGAATATAGAGGAGCAAAACCAAAAATATTTGATGAAGTAACTTGTAGGAAATAAAAAAAGAAGAAATCGTTCGTGGGATGTGCTATTAAATTATTTCTTCGTTTTAAATCGATTGTGCTGGGTTTTACCCCAGAGCCTGGTTTTATTTATATACTAACTGAGGACAACCCGCTTCTCTGGTTTTCTTTTTAGTACACATCTGCAGTTCATTCCGGTCCAGTTCATTCGAGAATGTTCTGGTACATTCTCACATCAATGACGTGTGTTTGGTGAGCGGTGGTCGCTAGTGGGTATTCGGTGGCCGGTTGACGGGTGATCGGTGGTAGCTGTTCGGTGGCCAGTGGTCGATTCGAAAGCCCCTCAACCCCCTCAACCGCACGCACAAAAACTGGAGAAATCCCTGAAATTATAGGAGAGTGAACATTCTATAGCACACTTTAGTCGGAATGTATGAAAATGCCTGAGTTCGACCACTTTCAACCACCATATCCCCCACATTACCACAGCTAACGACACATGACCACCATAGAGACTCGAAGTTACTAAAACACCCAAACACCAGTGCTCTCCGGTGGGTAGTTGTGTCTGCAAATATATACGGACATATCTCTCTCTCTCTCTCTCTCTATATATATATATATATATATATATATATATATATATAGAGAGAGAGAGAGAGAGAGAGAGAGAGAGAGTTGTGTCTGCAAATATATACGGACATATCTCTCTCTCTCTCTCTCTCTCTCTCTATATATATATATATATATATATATATATATATATCATGAATCATTTGTCGTACTTTTTCATGTGGTGAAGTTAAGGTGCTGACTGCATTGTCTTATACTTAAGCACAGGAAAAATTAACATTCAACTACTTTTACAAATAAAAACCAAAATTAACAAGAATAGTAATACTATATTTCAAAAATATTTCAATTAAGAGAATATCTGACAACAAAGCTGCTGAACTAATAATATATTAAGTATTATTAAATAATAAAATTTGTTGTCAATATTATTTTGTAAACGTCAGTAGGTATAATTTCGCATTAAAAAATGAGATGGTATAATCATAAAAAATTACATGAATAAGGACAAAAACAAAGATTAACAAAAGAAAAAATACTTGTGTAAACTACAGTGTACCACATTAAAAACTTACAAATATATATTCATCATTAATTGTAATATTTTTTTAAAACGATTTTACTTATCTAAAAATAATGAATACCAAACACAAACACACAAAAACTTATTTAAGTTACATGTAATGTCCATTACCCTTTTTTTTAAATTACTTTTTGACGTGACGTCTAATAAATCGATGAACGCCGGCTGCACGAACGAAAAAGTGTCCCGTTACACACATTGTCCCGTTACGATGTGTCCCGTTGCGATGTGTCCCGTTACGCTCATTGTACGCTTGATCCGCATATATCTCTCTTCCACTCGATTGGAACACCCATCGATTTGACTTTTACGAGGCACATTAAACTTGAAACACTCCCATTCCTTTCCTACTTTTCCTATCATCGTCCTATCCTTAACAGAATAACACAGATTGGTAGAAGTTAAATAGCAAACATGTATAAAAGTTATAGTTAAAATAATCTGTTCGTTTAAGTAATAAACATATTTGAATTAATGAGTGCAAATAAAAGTAAATGTATCAATTAAATTGTAGATTTCATTTCACTCCTTCTTTGTATCCATACAAAATAGTGATAATTCAATAAAAAAAATGATTCAATTTTATTCATAAAAGTAAGTATGCAATCATTTCATCAATGTTTTACTATGACGTCACGTTTAAACTATCGTCCGTAAACCGACTTTACAGACAACCGATTTAAAACAGACCTCTGGTAAGCTGAGTGTGAGTGTGAGTGGGAGTGAGACTAAGTGGCTCTTCGAGCAGCCCCAGAGTGGTTCTCCGCCTCCCGGGAGGTCCATGACGTGACTGCGGCGGACGTCGAACCCAGCGACTCCGAGTCGCGGCGCGCGGATTGTCACTTCGCGTCACGTACCCGCAGCTGGCGTCGTCGTCGGGGCGTCGAGCGTAAAAAAAAAAAAAAATCTCGGCCCGCGCCATTACGGAATTGGAGCACGTTTGGAGGAGAAAAAAAAACCCTCCTTCAGGAGGTTGTTGAAACGACGACGTTCGGAGCAGTTCGCCGAGGTACTTTCTCCGTGATGGGACCCCGACACCTAGCGGGCCACTTCCCCTCTCACTCCCCCTCCTCTTCACACACGCGCACACACAGGCTCAAACCCCCCTCTCCTTCTAACAGATGCAGTTCCGCCCGTCATTCTGCATTCCCTGACGTCATGCCGCTGGCGTCTGTTTAGCAGACGTCTCGCGTGCCCCAGTTTTTGTTTCCATTTCCTCTTCGGGGTTGCGTCAGACAACTGTGCTGCGCAGGGTGAGTCCGAATTCGACCGACGAACTTCGGCTGCAATTGCATAACGGGGGTGAAAAAATTATCTCGGTGAAAACGTATAATACCACATACGGTCTAAAAAGCTTCCCAAGGTCTGTGAAGTTGAAGCTGAACCGTTTTATTGCAAACGACAGAGAAAGTCTGCTAGTCGAAAGCTCATCTATCTATCTATATATATAAAAATGAAACCCGTTTTCCTTGGTCACGGCATCACGCGTGAACGGCTGGACCGATTTCACTAATTTTTTTTTTGTTGTGTTTGCTATGGTCAGGAGAAGGTTCTTATGAAAGAAAAAATTAAGAAAATTGTGCGGAAAATTAGAAAATTTAAGAATAATGAATTCCTATTTCCCTTGGTCACGCCATCACGCGTAAATGACTGAACCGATTTCACTAATTCTTTTTTTGTTGTGTTTGTTATTGTCACGAGAAGGTTCTTATGAAAGAAAAAATTTAACGGAAAATTAGAAAATTTAAGAATACTGAACCACCATATATAAAATTATTTCCAAACTAACCCAACACTTTGTACAATATAAATATTTTTAAAGTAACCTTATGACGTTTGACATAGAATTGACAGAATGTTTGCTGCAAATATCTTCAAAGAGGATGCAAAGAAACTGTATCGTTTAGGAAATATTTATCAACATTAACGTTTTACTACATATTGTACCGGTACATTCGGTACAGAGCTGCTGGCACAGGCTATTCTGGCTGTGTACATTCTGCCTAGGCCATTGTCATGCCATAATTCGTTATTACTGTGTTGCAGTTTAGAAATAGAAAAACAAATAAATACATTATGTAAACATTTTCTATGTTTGTTTTTGTGTGATATACTTGCTTATAAAGAAGAATACAACCGTTTTCTTTAATTTACAGTTGAATTTTCATTTTTGAACTTTTTTAATGTAAATTTATGTCGTTTGACATATAATTGTTTTAAAGACTAAGAAGATTTTTGTTTGTTAATAAATGTTTGTTAATCATGGTAAGTTCACAGCTTCATATTGATTTTTAGAACTTTTTGGTGACTACACAATACTATAATTTGGTATACATGGTTATACAGAAAATGTATGAGAGCTTTTTATTTTCAGTTGGATTTTCGTTTTTAACAATGCCACCAACCAGACGTACAAGCTTAGGCCGCAGAACTCGAAATACGGCAAGTCAAAGAAATATACGAGCAAATCAAAGTGATGAGCAACGCGAAGCGCGAAATGAACTTGAACGGAATCGATATCAAGATAGGAATGTTGTGTTTAATCCCCACAGAGCTGCATTCAGTTATAATGTGGCAATTGATTACAGTTCAGAGCAAATTGTTGCTATTGGACTAATGAATATTGTGTGTCCACATTGCAAGGCATTGAAATTTAAAAATGAAGCCCCTGGATTGTGTTGCGCCAGCGGCCAAGTCAAATTCACGCCATTTGTACCGCCACCTAAGATACCTAAGATAGGTCAGCTATACAAAATAAAGTAGTGCATCATTGCTACGCTAAGGCTGTACGAAGTTCGCCGGGTCAGCTAGTAAAAAATAATGAAGAAAAATATTTTTAATTAGTAGATAAGATGTAAGTTTTTAGATGTAACTTATACTAAACTCTGAGTTTAAAAATTAAATAATTATAATATAATTTATTTTTTACGTTTGACATGGTTACAACTTGTAAAATTTTTGAATGGCCGAATTTCAACACAATTTAAGTAAATAAATATATATAGTGCATACTTTTTTTTTTGCATAATTTTATGGCACAGTTAATTTTTTTAACATTTTTTTTGCAGTATGGATAAGGGAACCAAATCAAATTAAAAATGGAAAATTTTTGGGTTTTAAGGCAATGATGGTGGTTACTGCGTTGCATGCATCAAATTTATTTCAGGATTAAATTATGTAATTTTATTTAATCTTTTAAAATTAAAAAAATTCTAAGGATTTTAAAAGACTAGCTACAATTTAAAAAAAAATCTGATAGAAATTAAATCATATAAAATAGCATCCAGTAAAATTGGCTATAAATATAACCTTTTTTTATATATTCCATTTCATTCTCCTTACCCGTATTGCACATTACGGTTAAAAATGCAACTTGGCCAGCTAATTATGCCAGAAGACAGAAAGTTTAACCGTGTGTAACTTATATATAAAATAATGACCTTGGAATATGAAATGCACCCATTAGAAAGGCCATGCCAATAACGAATATGCAATAATTAAAAAAAAAAACACTAAGCGTCTGGGTAAAGCTGTACAGCCACCACCAAACGTTTTGATGTTTGAAAATTATTTCTTTAAAATAATTGGGGGTATGAACTTGTTATAGAATTGTACGGAAAATAATAGTTTATACAAGCCTTAAGGGCGCCGTCTGTTCGGGGTGTTTGTGTGTCAGTGAGGCGGGATAATAAGCGCGACGCACGCTGATATTTCTAGCGCGGTGTCGCCTCTAAGCGCAAGGCTCTGAACTGGCGCGCAGTCTTCTCGTCGTCACAGGAAAACTGTGAAATTTGAGCGGTGACCGTATCATTATATGGCGGAGAAATTAAGATAAAGGTGTAATGCAAGTCCCTTAAGTGCGTTCAAGAATCTGTACCTTCTGTTTTACACCTAAAGATGACTCCGAAAACACGCCTTTTAGCCACTTTAAATCTTCTAAAAAAATAAAAAATAAAAACAGTTTAAAAACTTCATCTGAGATCAAAAGTATTTTTCGGCCCTCAGCGAATTCTTAAGTGCTTTTCGTAAACAGGCCCCACTCGGATATCTTGAGTAGCTTTGAAATGTCTTTTTTTTCTCCTGAAACTCTGCGCACTGTATGTTTGTCGGGCAGACGTCGCCCTTAGAAAGCACTTTAGACCATAAGTCGTACATTAATTTTCTACTTATTTTTTGTGATGAATCTGCAGCCTAAGTGTGTTGGTGGATTTCAGACTCATACTGTACAGTCGTCATCTGCTAGTCGTACGCTCACGAAAAGGACATAGAGTAAATATTTTTAAGGTAGATGATATAAAGAATCAATTTATGTTACTAATAATAAACATTGATGTGAGATAAAAAAATTAATAATAATTGAATTTAATCTTTGCTGAATAGGAATTCTTGATCGCACGAGAAAGGTTGTGCAAATAACGAGAATGTAATAAATTCAGTTCTGTTTTAGAAGGACAATGCCTGAAGATGGTGGAAGTTTCCATGCACCGAAACGTTGATAGATTTTGTTTTGTCGAATAAATTCGTTGTTTATTTTCTTACTTCCTTTTTATTTGAACTGTGTAACTCATGGGATTTGGTTTTTTTCTGCGTTTATTTGAACTGTGTTACTAGTGTGGTTTTGTTGCTGGATTTTATTTGTTTATCAAAGTAATTTTTTTTTTATCACGCTACTGTTCGCTTTATTTCGTTGCTACATTTTTGACAAGGATTTATTGTCTAATCTGTAATTATTGTGAATGTAGATAGCGTTTTAAATTATGTGTTCTTCTCTTCATGAATAATTATTTTGAATGCTAGGGTATCTGCTGAAATCTTACGTCTACGTCTTTTTTACCCTGTGATCTTTTTACTTATTTGGGTTGTTATACGTCGTTCGTAATATTTTTTGAATCGTGTGAGTAAAGGAAAAATACAGTTTCACATAGCAATAAATTTATTGGGAACAACCAAAACAAACAGCATGAAGAAAAGATTGTAAACCCCTTTTTTCATACATATTTTCTAGCTGTACAGGAAAAAAAATGGTGGCCATGAAATCTTCCAAGATGCGACGAAAACAAGATGACGGACATGTCATCAGAATCTAAAAAAAAAATGGGTTGTGACATCAAATCCAAGAGGGTGGTCATACTTTTAGAATTAAGATGGCGGCCGCAACGTTCAGGGATTAGGGCACTCGATGACAAGTTGACGGAATCCAAGATGTCGACTGTGGCTGAAAGTCAAGATAAAAGGTCGAGGTCAAAGTCAAGGTCATTCAATATGGCCGCCGTCTATCAGAATTCAAGATGTGGCATCAGTAACGAAAAGTGCAACGGTAATAATTCAATTGTTCGCCGAGACGTCACAATCCGAAGATGATGTTTGACACCAGCGACTCACCCAGAACCCAGCGCCAGTATCCTCATTCATATACTACTTTTGTCATCATATAATAAAATACAATAATTATATGTCAATCAGGTTTTTTATCGCACAATCGCGTGGATTGACAGCATGGAGCTGTCCGATATTGGTTTCCAGCGCATTTTTAACACAAGCACGCGCGAATAGGAGAAACTGGAGAAAATGCATTCTTTTTTTACGCTAAGCCACCCACGTCGCTGTATATACGACGGGTGGTAAAACTTGTGTCGGTCGTCGGTCGTCACTATCACTAACACTCCCCCCCCCCTCCCCATTCCAGGGGTACGTCAGCCCCGTACACCTCTCATGTCCACCTTGCTGCGGTCTGTTGCCAACGGGTAACCTCCCCCCCCCCCCCGCCCTCCATTACAAACAATGTCCCATACGTCCCTACGCCATCTCCCTAATCCCTGGCCTGGCGGGGTGCTGATATCCGGACGGCAACCTCCCCCCACCAAGCTGTTCATCGTGACCGGTCCTCGTTGCAAGCTGCAACTACGCGATACTGCAGCGCGCTTGCACAATCTCCTCCAAAATATATCCCCCCCCCCAATCACCCACAACACGTATACAGCCATAAATACTAGCGCACATGGAAACACCTCCAACCCCTTTAAACATGCTAGCGCCGTCCCAAACCGATTAAAACCTACCCCCGTCAGCATTACCACTGGGCACAACTCGCGGACACCTAAAACATACATACACACAGATATATGTATATATATCACATCACCCCTTGGTTCGTTAATTTCATCCCAACATGACGGTTCAAAATACGTATACCGTTCTGTACTCCTGCATACTGACGTTCGCAATACCTAGCGCTTTAAAAGATAACACACACATGCATTAGTTTTAGCTCACACCCGCACGAAAAAATTCAATAGGGCTGTTTTCTTGTAAGTCACTTTATGACCCAAAAAATAATTTCAAAAAATTAAATACCAGATTATATGTATATATTTTGCAGATAAGACTCTTACGATGTGCCCCCCCCCCCCTCCTTTCCACCTTTTTAAAGGGGTATTTTATGTGTTAAAATAACGCATTTTTACACGTCATGAATATTGTTCTCTATCAAAATGTGACTTATTCGAAATTCAATTTTTATTTATTTATTTTTATTTTTATAATTCAACCTATCTTTATAAGAAAATATCTACTTGCACTGATTTCCAGGTTATAAAACTTTTTTTTTAACCTACGGTTTCATAGCTTTTCATAGTTTTAAAATTCATATTTAATATTTAAGTATATTTTAATATTCATCGTTTATTCATTTTGAAGTTATCAATTTGACTTAATTTTAACTTCTATGATGAATAGTCAAAAAACGGTTTCTCGCACAATGTGATCGCACAAAGAAACAGTTATAATGAAAAGCTTTAAACTTAAATATTTATTTAAAAAGTAGGCCTAACACATAATATATTCATATGTAAAGAAACATTCTCAAGAGGGTGTGGTAACTCTTAAATTTTCATGTGCCTCATCAATAAGAGCGCACTACTTTATCTCTTTGCAAACCAACCTAAAAACTAATACGGTGCTAGTATGTTAGGTGTCAAGAACAGACTAATAAACTACACTGACCACAAAACTTCTAGGTACTAAACGGGCAGGTTGATTTTCGGACTTGAACTGGACAACTTATAGTGGCACAAACTCCTAAACGGTGGTATTAATTTCCAACCAGGAATTTAATTTACGAATAATTTTATTTTGAGTTTTCCATTATTATAATAAATTAATGTTGTAACCAATAATGATTTAATCAGGGACAACCCGAATAAATGTATCTTTAACTGTTTGATCATAGAATTTTTACAGCAGAAAAATACATATGTGCTTGAGCTCGATTGTATTTTTGTGTTGACAAAACTAAGTAAGCTTATTGTAAAAGTAGAGTTGTTTGAATAACCATACAAACAAATTTTTTCCCTAAATGTAAACAACCTTTGTTTATTTGTGAAATGCATTAGTCTTTATTCTTGTGGCTGGAATCTTTGTGTTAAAAATTATCAAATAGCTACTCTAAGCAAAAATAGCGGACAGCTGTATGTTATTAACAAATGCGAGAATGGGACGAAATAACCTTGCAACGAATGAAGGTGACACTTATTTTAGACATATTTAAAATAAATTCTACATTTGTAGCCGTTATCATGATGCGACTTTCGGAAAATTTTTATATAGTTTTTCATTTCATGGTTCATAGACCCCAAAACCATTGTCGACTCAAAGTTTAAATATATCACAATTTTGTGGACAAGATAACTGTTGCAATTTTTCACAAATCACTTCCAAACTGATATATAAACTCTAGTAGTGGAAAATCTCGGTCAAGTTCGTTAATGGGCAATATCCGACCAAAGGGGTAGAAATGGGGAAGGGTTTTTGAAGAAAAAATAAAAGTTCCGTATCTCGCATAATATAGAAAATATAACATCCGTTTGAACGTATTATAAGTCGTAGGAGTAATACCAAAATCTTTTGTCTGAATAAGTTTTTGATACGACCAACCATAACTGCAAGGGGTTTAAAAAAAACAAGGGTTGGATGACAAAAAAAAAAAAAAACACAACTCCCTTCGTAGGCACAACATCGAATTCGTACAGGTTATGGATTAATCTTATTCTTTTTATCTAAAATTTTGGTCTGAAACAAATGTTAATTGGTGTGATTATATGTCACAAAAACTGGCCGTCACCATGTTCCCGCGCTCCGCAACTTTCCGCGGGAAATCGAGCCCTCCCTGGCCGGGTTGCAAGGGAGTGGAGTCAGTCGCCATCCAGCACTCACCAGGGCCGGCGGCCCCGCGCACGGGGAGCCTTCAACCTTCGCGCCAAAACCAGCACGGAAGATTTCATTAGACGAACCATTGCTGCAAGGGGTTGAAAAAATAAAGGGGTAGAATGAAAAAAAAACACATGATTTTCGTACCATGCACACTATAAAATCCGTTCTGTTCTATTGTAAAATCATAATTATTATCTTCAACATTCGTCTGAAATAATTTTTTTTTCTACGACCAACCATTTTTCCAAGGGGTGTAAAAAAACGGACATTAAATTACAAAAAAAATAAATCGTAACTCCCTCCGTAGGAAAACCATCAAATTCGTTCAAATTGTTTGTAAATATCATAATTTTTATTTTAAATGTTTGTTTGAAATTTTTTTTGGATAAAACGAACCATTGCTGAAGGGTTTTAAAAATAAAGGGTATGATTAAAAAAAACTCATGACTCCCTTAATAGGTATACTATCAAATCCATTCAAATTATTTGTAATTCTTATAATTTTTACCTATAAATTTTTCTGAAATAATTTTTGATAGTACAAACCATTACTGGAAGGGGTAGAAAATGGGTTGAAATGAAAAAAGAAATAAAACTTTCCTATCACGCACTCTTATCAAATTAATGTTTATTTTGTTTAACTTTTTAAATATTATTGATAACTTTTGTTCATAGTAAATTTTATATTACAAATAATTACTGCAGTGGGTGGAAATAAGAAGGGTAGAAAGCCCAAAAGTTTTTTTTCTTTTTTTAAATAAATATAAATATATACCTTCAATCCATAATAATTTGTTGTAATACTCCTACACTTTACCTAAAACCTTTGGCTGGAACATTTTTGATTCAAAGATTTATTACCATGAAAACAGGGGTTGAAATAAAAAAAAATTCAAACATTGTTAGTATCAAATTCGTCGGAATATATAAATAACCTTAATGTTACCTTAAAATTGTGTCGAAAAAAAAATTATGACCACGCATTAGAGCAAGGTATCAAAAATAGTTTTGTAGATCAAAAATAATTGCCTAACTACCTTAGGCATAATACGAAATTCGTTAAGATATGCATTTTTGCATGATATGCATTATGCGTTAAGTTATAAACATTCAAAATATCCTCGCTGCACGAAATATGAGAAAATGTTTAATCGATCTCTTCTTTTTTTAAATTTTGGCAAACATATAGGATGTTATGTTCATTATGTTTTTAATGTGTTCCAGGTGTTTATAGAATTTTACAAAACATTTCCAGAAGAAATAGGTATGTACTTCGAAATCTACCTGCGCCTGTAGGCTGTGACGAACGGTTTTTTTTTACTTATATTAGGCAAAAAAATGTGAAGCACAGTTTTGTTTATATTTAATATAAATTAGTTTAACTATATATATATATATATATATATTTGAGCTAGTCTTTCATTACTCACCAGTAACGTGTAAACATATCATCGGTACCGAGAAAGTTTATATTTTACAAGTTAAATAAACATAAAATTCTAAACTTGGTCTCGATTTGTACCCTAGAATTCTTTAAAATAAATCCGAGAATGATAAATATATACGCAAATTGTTTTCAGCTGCATTTGAAGACGCGAATCACACGTCGTTTCCGCACCCGCCGCTAGAATTTGCTTCCGGTGCGGCTACGTCGAAATAGAATCATTCGATATGCAGAGGTAAAGGTTAAACTATGTTATGAAAAGGCTCCGATAAAAAAAAATAAAAAACTTGAAAAAATTCTAGACCCCTTAAGACCTGATTTTCGACAAGAAATTTTATTAAAATACTGCCCATCTTGTTAAAATTCATTAAACCGTTAATACTCTAAAGTTTTCATTTGGCTTTGAGAACTGAACTATGGTTCACTTCATCCGCAATAGACGGCAGCATCTTGGTTACATATTTCCGTTCCATGAGACTTCTGTACCATTCACGAAATTACTCCTACCTGATGTATACCGAGAGATTAGATGATTACACTTTTAAAAGGTTTTTCTAAAAAAAAAATATATATTTTTTTCCTTTGACATAATGTTTGTATTGTATATTTATTACACATACAAAGTTGATCCTAGCTATACATAATGTCATATTTAGAATTAATGCGATGATAACAAGTTTTTGTCACAAAATCTCTGAAAAGTACGGTATTATTTGCTAGATAATTTGCCTGTACACGCATTCGTCGGGCTTAAGAGGATTATTCAGAATAGAAACCTTGACATATCCTCATCTTTCACAGTAATGCCCTTGCCCCATCATGGCTTCTTCTGACCTCATCAATTCTTTATCTCTTCTGTCTCTCTCTTGCTGACCTTTGACGTGCGTGAGAGATACTATTGCGTACCCTACACATGAAAAAAATTAATGTTGAGCATTATCTTGCGTACATGCGAACGCTATGCAAAGATTTAAATGGCAGCGCGGGATCGTAGTGTTTTAATTTTTTATTCGAACATACTACGTACGCTACATGTATGTTCTTAATCTAGTTTAAGACTTGGTGTCAATCGCATTTGATTTAATTTGTGACTGACTCTTTTACAAATAGCACATAACACATAGCATATATATGGTGAAAATATTTTCTACGTAAAAAAATGCGTTGCTCATATATTATAACATTAGTGTAATTTTTCTAGATAAAAAATAATGGCAAAAGACAGAAGCCTCAAAATGCCATCTTGGATTCAACACTTTGATGGTAATAACAATTTGTTATAATTTATTATTTGAAATTTGAGCTCATTAAGGCATTTAAGGCAATTTTATGGATTGCGTGAAGTTGACTATGAATTAATGCAACGAATAGTTTCCCCCTGTGAATTAAAGCAATGAAGTTCATAATTTAATTAATTTGGAATGATACATATTTGTTATGTTTCATTTATGTATTATCCTTTTTTAAATGTATGGTGACGTTGAGGCGTTAAAGAGCATTTTAGTAACCTCAGCCACAGAATACGCTCTTCAACTGTTCATGAAATGTTCATGAAATCGAACAAAACGTATAGGTTTTACATACATTTTTGCATGATTAGCTTCAGAACTCACTTTCAAATTTTTTCGGCATTAATTAAAACCTACAATGAAATAGATTACATATATTTAACATTATATTTAAAAAGTCAACACTACTAGCTACTTCATGACAAAATCGTTATTTTCCTTAAGAAAACTGAGTTACATACATTTGTTTTAAGCACATAATAATTATTCCATGGTTCTGTAGTACATTCAATCATATGTATGGGTAAGCAGCAAACATGTTTAAAATGGAACTTTGACAGCTAATTTTGTTTAAATAATATAATATGGATTTTTTAAAATTTAATACAAGTGCATAACACCTTTAATGCCTAAGCACTTACTCCATTACGATATCAAAGTTATTCCGAATAGCCCTCACAAAAAAAAATCGAACTATTAAACAGCACGTCACTGAGAACAATGGGTAAGGGTTCCTGTCGATTCAAATGTAAACCAACTCACGCTAAAATTATACAGTCTGCTGCAGCTTCGTTGCATTATATTCTCAGTCAATTGAAAGGATATAAATATGTAGCAATATAGGATAATGTAATATAACAAATACCTAAACGGTTCATAGTCTTAGAGGTACAACATCCTAAATTTTACAAGGATTGAGCCCTATTTAGCAACACGAATTTCAAAGGTATCATACAGCTCAACATGAAACAGGGTTTGATATTGGACACTTTTTGAAGTCAATGTTTTTGGCCTTGTGCAATCATCATTTCTCTCAAAATAATAAAGTATCCAGACAAGTCTCCTAACTTCAGACATTATTAACATCGTAATGAAGCATGGAAGATATTGTTACGAACGTGAGCAAGGCCGGGACACGTGCAGGTGCAGAGCTGGCTGGCGGCTGCCGCAACATAATATGCGTCGCGCGCGCTTGGAAGATAACAAGGATTGTCGCTTTTCCCCCTCCTTCCCACCATTCCCCACGCGGCGCCCTGCCTTTTACACGTAACTGAAACCTGGCAGCTGCGGAGTTACGCGGGCCGCCGAAACGTGTTTCGAGAAATTTCTGCCGTCGTGTCGGTGCGGAATGACGCGACTGGCCCCGGCCGCGCTTGTGAGTTCCAGAAATGGGGGCTGATATATAAAAAGAGGACGTCGGCCTCAGCAAGAGAGTTCAGAGAGAGAGAGTTCAGGCTGGAGCTTTCCCGCTGCGGAGTTTCCGGGTGGTGCGGCAGAGTGGCGAAGTCCTTGAACGAAGGTTCCAGGGCAGGGAGTGAGTTCATTTCAGTGATGTCGGGAGTTTTCCCGCGGCGGAGTTCCGAGCGAAGTTCCGAGCAAGGCGTCGAGTGGATCCTCGGAAAAGGCAAGTGCGTCGGCGGCGGCGGAGTGTGGCGACAGAGTCCCGCGGCGGAGATTCACGAGGGGTGCTGCGGCGAGAGTTGCGTCAGAGGTGCGGCCCAGCGAGGTGTGTGGATTATAAGAAACGAGTGACTAGAGGAAGAAACATTTTTAAGTGCACTTGATTATTTGCCATTTTATAAGATTAATTGTAAGTGACATAAGTAGTGGCAATAAATAAAACAGTTTAGTGATAAAATCTTTAATTGGGCTATCCTATATGAACCCCGTGGTAAATCGTAACAATATTATTGAAAGTTACTTACATGCTCAAAAATATATACGAATATTGCAGAGTAAACGTTCTTTCACAGAACAACAGCATTATCTTGGGATGAGGAAGAAAAAGAAAACAGGAACCTAATCCTGAGAATACGTGCGGAATAAAACCCCACCATCTCCGGAATGCAAGTCTCACTTGTCTAAGCTCACGTACTCTCCTATATGTGGGGAGGATACACGATTCCGAAAAAAAAAACGTGAACTCGGTTGGTATAGTAAATCTGGCATTGGCAAGAAGTAAAGCTTTGGTTGTCAGAAATGTGGTGATTTCACTACACGAGTGACACAACACAAGACAAAGACGTTTCTGGTATAGTATAACTAATTAGTATGATTTCTTGGAAAAGGTACAGCTCCAGCTACCAAGAAGTATTGTAGGCTACTGTGCTAAGTTGTATCTGAAAGCGAACTCCTCCACTTTGTCCTTCTACAAAAAAACATAAACATCCACAAATATTTTGATTATAAATGTGTTTCATGTACGACGTTTCTCACTCCTCGAGTAACGCACGAAGGGAACTCACCTCACCAGCCGTCTAATTAAAGACCCGATTCACCAATTGTTTCAGAAAAACAGCTGAGTGAGCTCACCGCATGTTAATCTGTGGTTAATGTGTAACCATTGAACCAAATGTAAAATCACCTACTACTCAGTTACGTGTGGATACATCAGTTTCATATTAGGTCATATAATGTGTCAGTTACGCGTGTGTGCATCAGCTTAACAATTGGACCAAATCTAAAATTTCATACCATATCATACGTGCATGTATTGGCTTAACCATTGGGTCAAATGCATAATGACAACTATTCAATTACGCGTGTTCGGCGTCAGCTTAATATTAGGCCATATGTGTAGTGATCTATTACTCAATCAACTACACGTGTATGTATTGAGCCAAATGCTTAATGATTTACTACTCAGTTGCGCGTGTATGCGTCGGCTTCACTGTTGGGGGCACTGTTAGAAATTGCAGTAAATGTACAGACTTTTAAACAAAGAATTAACTCAAATAAAGGAAGAGTTCTTCGTAATTTCAAATAATTGAATCTTCGTCGAAATTACGCCTTATTTCGACATTCGAGTTTTATGTTTCGTTCCAAACAAAGGTGGACAGAAGAAGAGTGTGTTTGCTGTAGATTTAAAAAAGTTTTTGAATGTTTTTGTTAATATACCAAGAATATTTTTTTGGTATACTTAACCCAGTTTTCGTAAATTTACGAAGATCGTTGTAAATTTGCGAAGATCCCTGGATAATTTGTAACCAGCTTCCTGCGTAGATTGAAGCTGAAAATTTTTAACAGTCGATTGTGCGCCTGTGTGTGTCAGGGAGTCGTTCAGTCGCTAAATAAGAGCCGACAGGTGCCTGCCGTGACTGCGCCCGCAAGCCACGTGCCGTGGGGAAGGCGGCTTAATAAATCTCCCGCCAGAAAGCGTCGTGCGATATTTCATCTCCCATACACGTCGCATGCCTCGAATTCCTACTTCAACGAGCACAAAAGTGTCGTTCGCGAAGGGATGTATAGGCGGACGTGTACAAGAGCCATAAATCAAGCTGTCATAATTGTTATGCCAAATTGGGTTGGATAGTGACGGAAAAGTGTCTGACAAAGCATCCTCTTTTGCACATAAATCTTGACACGAGATTTCGAATCAATGCAGGCATAAAATTTTTCAAGTATTTTATCATCCAATCTTCCTTTCTGTGGGTGTCAAAGAAGTCATTCATATAACTTTTTTTGTTAACTATATACAGCTTATTTTTTATATATGCCTATTAGGAAATTTGCTTTTAAATTAAAATATATATATATCATTGTCAGATTGTAGACTATTAGCCAGAATTCGAACGACCAACTTCGACTGCAGGTTCATCACGAAAACAGTTAGAATTGAAAAAGAAAGTTTACAATTTATTGTTTAAATTGCTTCCCAATGCATGTATTCACTTTCGAAGGAGCTGAACAATTTTTGTATTGCAAATAATAAAAAAAAGAATTTAAAATGTAACACTGGGCATCTGCATACTTTTTGAATTGAGAAAGTTGTACAATCATGACCAAGCAAGACCTGTCGCTGTCGCAAAATTATTTCATTGTTACTAATAGGGGTTACAATAGCTATGTCGGAAAAATGTATGGAATATAATAGAATTACATCCAGTTATTTCAATCAAATAATTTTAAGAAAGCGACAAGTTTTGCGTTAGTTGTAGAACTTATTTTAATCAAACAATATACAGGCGTTTAGTTTCCCACATTTAATACTTTCTCTGTAATTTGCCATAAAAATAGTGTTATCAACTACTTCGTTTTTTTTTCGTAATGATTCTGCAGTCATAATTTGTCGGTAGAATATTGATTCATTATCTATTAATAGTTATAATTTAAATCCTTATACTATTACCAAACCATCTTACACTCTACCATATGTGAAATAAATATTCAAATAACTACGATTTTTTAAATCTTAACTCTTCAATCAAGGCGTAAATAAAAAAACGTAGCTACTGCTGCTAAATTAAATTGGGTGTCAAGTCAAATTATTTGTAGGCCTGCTTACAAATATGTTTATTTCTAAAGTTTGATTTCAAACGCGTTGAGTAAATCATGCAACGAAAAAATAAATAATTCATTGTCTTTAATTAATAACTATTTAGTGAAAGTTCCAAAATACAGTAGAGCCGTTAAAGCCACTTGCAGGGTCATTTCCCATGCTAGTGGGGCTCCTAAAATAAACCCGAGAGTATGCGGCACGTGAAATCCTGTTAACTAATGGATGCATTAGCCAGGATGCAAGCGTGTTAGCAAGGGCGCAATCCTTTCAAAATCTCTCTCTCTCTCCCCCCCCCCCCCCCCCAATCTTCATCAAGCTACAACTTCCCCCTCTCCCGAGGCTGGCTGTTCCACTGGGCGCAGAGGGACCCTCCACCCTTGCTTTAATGCCGCCTTGCTTGAGTGTACTTACCAACTCGTTCCCACTTAGCTTTGGTTTGGCGGTAACAAAAGCTCCAGCTGGGCTCTCCCTGCTCTCACGAGAAATATCAGTGCGTTTTAAGTAATATTACGCCTCTCCATCTTGCAATTTCAAACGTTTTGATGCCGCTTGCAATAAAGCTTCCGTGCGTTTTACATGGCATATGACTTAGCTTTGGCTATTTGTTAAAGTTAACAGTTGTGAACTGGTGTGATGTCATGATAGATGTATTCGCCCGCGTGAAGTAATAAGTTATTTCCTTGCGGCGCCTACAGACTAGAGCCTGTTAGTAAACATTTGGTTGCAACCAGGTGCAGAAAGTCTGGGACATGTGATTTATGCTTTTAAATGCCAAATAGAAGTCGGGTACTTGGCTGCGGTGGTAGCCATGTTTGTTTATGTTCTAAATGCGATAAAAAATTGTTTCAAGTACAAGAATATCTACTGTTCTATTATTTCTTGGTCGTTTATATTCATTATTTTTAAAAATTCTACCCATTATATATTTTTTAATTAAATTAATATTTGGTAATCTTTAAATGCAATCTCATTGGTTGTCATTTGCTAAGTGTCCGTGCATTGTGGAAGCAGCAGACGCGATAGTGAAATGTACCTGGAGATCCGTCTCCTTTTCCGTGCCATTGTAGAACGGGCCTAATTGTCACTCGACTCTAATAGTATCCATCTATTTCGGCCTTCCTGGAATATACCGTGACGATGTCGACTCTTTACCGTAATCACTTTAATATTTTTCCAAAGTCCTAGTTTGAGTGGTAAAGATACTGAGGTTTTTTTTTTATAAATTGTTTATCCCTTAACACTAGTGTAGACATGACGGCTATTTTTTCCCCACAAGTAAACACGTTTTTAAACCATCGTCAAAAAACTACTCTAAGCCTAGCTCTGAAGTAAGCATCGTGGTTCGTTTACTTGTGGATTCATAATGTGTCCTATAGTTTGCGGAATTCGTACCGATTATTGTTAAAAAATAAATGCAAAGTATATCCAGTATTGCATCGGGAGTTTCTCATGGTTGTGAGCGAAAAATGTAGCCTACTTAAATTTATTGTGTCCTTGTATAGCTATATAAATAATAATGAGGATCACCTGATATATGGTAGGGGAAGGCTATGTCTTTTATTATTGGTTATTATTTTATTACGAGACTTAAAAACTATTGCTTTATTATTAAAATTCCTTTTATATGCAAGAATATTATGAAATAGATTGCATTATTTAAAAAATCTTAAAATTTACTCTATTGCAGAGATTCTAGCCGACGACTACCCTCGATTTTCGAAGGATTACTACAAACATTATCATATTGTTTTGAAATTTTGAATTAAATATTAAAATAAGTTACGCGTTTCAGTAAAATAAGTGGACACGCTTGTATATTTATACATTTTAAGTAAAATTTATTTTTTACGATCATAAAATACTTTATTACTTTATATATAAATATATTAGGGAGTACCTATTTAAAAACTATTTTTCGGTAACTATAAACGTTAACGTCTTAAGGTAAAATGCCCTGGATCGTGTGCTAAACTCCGTCCCTAATAAAAAAAAGTATTACTTTATTTAGACACTGCATTTAAACTCCACATAAAATCTTATTTAAAACTATTATAGTGATATGAGCAGCCAAAACTGAAAATGAAACACAGGAAAAATAATAAAAAGGACTAACTGTCCGTCTGTATACCTACTTAAACTGCAAATTACGTTGGTGAATTTATACCTGAGAGTTAAAAAAAAATATTTATATTATTTAAGCATTAAATATTCTCAATGTAAATACTTCTGGTTGGGGTAGCAGTCAGTAGACCGAAAGTCATTTGACCGGAATGTCTGAGAAACGTATATCGGTCAAATGTTGGGTTAAATTATTGTCGGCCAAATAACTGTTGGTCTATTTGCCTTTCTATCAACTGCCTGTTGACAAGAGTTAAAGCATTTTTACAGCGAAATAAACTTTCGAGTTTTCGGTCGAAAGACTTTTCAGTGAGATTATTGTCGACGAAACGACTATCGGTCTACTGTCTGCCGGTGAAATGATTTTCAGCTGCGTAGACGTGGAGTTTTAGTTCCTGACGGATGACTCCACGCGCGAGTGCGTGACATATTTTCAACCGAGTCACAGATACAACCAACGTGCGTGGCAACACGTTACGCATTACGTTTGCAAAGTGACCCACAGCCATAGACGTACACCAATGGATCGATGCGATACGGAAGCTACGCAAAGACCGACTAGAATCAACACAACTTAGATGACGGACGTACTTTCTGAAGCTGTTTTTTCAATTTGCTATGCGAAAGGATTCTTTCACGACACTAAACGGAACTGTTTACGCGATCACCAATCCCGGAGAATAGATGCAGGTAACCTTCGATTTCCCAGTTGAACCAGGCAGTTCAAACTCCTGACTCGCTTACACTGTAATTTTTTTTTTTGTAAATGGAACATAAATATTCATGTAAAATTATATGTTTGTAAATTCGTACATTTACATGAAAAAACTTTATCATTACAAAATATTGTTCTCAGTAATACTGGATTCGTATTCTTAACCGGTCATTTATGCTGTTTGCTGTTCCATTATCTACAATAAATTGTTAAAGTTATTTGTAAAACGTTCCCTGAATTGCTTTCCAGTATTAACTGCGCACATAATAAGAATAATAAGAGAAAACAAAGTCTAATTATTGAACATACGATTGTTTTTTATGGTTTAAAGAAACTTTAATGAAATATCAATTAAAATATAAAATTATGCGCCAATTTTCGTAAGAAATGTTCAGTATTATCTCTAAAAATGTATTTCACATATGCAAAAAAAAAGTAGCTATGTTTTGTACAACGTTACAATATCTTTCTTGAAGTATTAAAAACTATTCCTTAGCAACTAGTTTCCAAAGGAATCTTTTGTTAAAGTACATAAATGGTTTTTCTGTGTACACGCAGGTTTTTGAGAGGTGATGTGCAGATTTTGTCCTGCGAGTGTACTTGCAACTATGGGATTTAAAAAATGTCTGTAGAGGAGTTTTAAAGTCACTAGTTTTGTATGAATTAATTATAATGTGCAAGGAACAAGAGTAAAAAAAAATCGGCAATTTTAAGATGTCAAAGTTTAGTGTTTAGTACACATGCACGACTTAATATGGTCCTTAGTGCTTCCCAAGGTTTGAATTTGAAGCCAAATTACATTTTTATTTTATTGAAAGTAATAGAGAACATTTTTAAGATGTGAAGTGTCTAAAGAATGTTCAATTGAACGAAATATCTTGATACAATAACAAAAACGTTTCAATGAAATAATCTGTGGTGAAACATTGTTTTTAAACATTTTCTGACGTGTTTTGAAGATGCTCATTAGGCCATAAATCTTGTAGACCTATTTGTTTTGAACTTGTTATTATTCTTGATGAACCTGCGGCCGTAGTTGGTCGTTCAAATTATAATGTGCTTTAAGACTTGCGTATATATTATACAGGATGTATATTTTCTTGTATCATTCCTAGCTTGAAAAAAAACGTGTTTTCAAAGCTTTTTACAAGTACCAACAATTTGTTTCCTTAAAGGCTTAAGATAAACACGAACTAGGGTGGAGGAAAGAATCCGATAACACATCGCTGGTGTTACGGGGTGAGACGAGTTTTGGCATTCATCCAAACTTCCGCCACTGCTGAGTATCCATTTCCGGAGATGTTGCAGCAGCCATTCCCGTCTCCTGTATTGCGCGATACCTTTTGCCTTAAAATATAGCCTAACCTACATCTCATGGATTTCAGTTTGTAGCTGGTGGAGTATTGAGTTTAAGAAACGATATGCGGTACAAACGAAGAATAAATTATTTGAAATCATAGCTATTCCGTAAGTCTTGTGGAAATGTAACACATTTTTTTTTTTAAATTTAACTGTGTTTTTCGTTAGTTAAAGTGATAAATAAACTTGGTCGGTAGATAGCCGTGAGCAAAATGTTTATATTTGCAATATTATCGTCAACTCCACCGAAAGTAAATTATGTATTAGAAAACCAGGTTATTTTCACTTTGTAATTGTATTGTATTGTTTTTGTTTGTAATTTGTTTTGTAAAGCTTGTTCTCTGTTTTACTTTTGTGTTTTTTTTTATTTTTGCTGTGGATATAATTTTTTTTTTTCCAGTAATGTGATGGACAAGTAAAGACAGCGTTTTACGTTTTCTTTTGTGTTAATCAAAAATCTGAAACAGCATTTTTTATGTAATTTTCTTTACAAAAGTAACCTAATAAATCATGTCTTATTGTTGTAATTATAGGTACTGTTTAAAATTAGTATTTTAGGAAGGCTAATATAGTTAAAAATAACATCATCAGATATCAAGCTTAATTTTACTTTAAAAATCCAGTACGGTAATAGCATGTGCCCCATTTTGTATGTTATAGTAATGTAACTCTTTAAGTTTTTAAAATAACAGTTTATAAACTTTTAATCTAAACAGCTTATCGTAAAAATTCACTATAATTTTTTAATAACGCACCTAAAGAAGTATGACTTCAAAAAGTTTTTGCACGCACATTCCATATATTTATATATATAGGATGCATAAATTCCGGGATTCAACATGATATCACACAAAATTAGGGTGTGTTGTAGCCTGATTTGGGGGGGGGGGGGGGGGGCGGAAATCAAAAACGTAGCTTTGCCAAAATACGTTTTAGTAACGTTAAATTTAATTTATTGGAGAAATTACGTAACTAGACTCAAAAAAGACTCTGAACTATATAATTAAAAATTAAATGGTCAGTATTGTGTTAAAAAAAATTCTATAGTTAATTTACGAAGATACTGGTTACAAATTATCCAGGGATATTCGTAAACTAACGGATATCTTCGTGAATTTACGGGCACTGAGTTTATTTACTTTGAACGAGACTTACAAGAATCATCTTGGATTATTAACATAACCCTCAAGAAATTTTCAAGTTACACAAATTCACTCTTCTTCTTTCTACATGGATGTATTCCCTGTCTACAACTGAACACAGAACTAGATAGTCGGAATCGCTTAGCTTCTATGAAGGATTCAGCTAACTGGGACTACGAAGAGAACAATTAGTTTTCTTTTCACTTTAGTTCTTCGACCAAAATTCTGTAAATGTAGCTCAATTTACAACAGTGTGCGTGTGTACGGAAACATTAAACGTAACATAAGAGACAGCCTAGCTAGATGAACGAAGCGGAGAAAAACAACTGAATTTACAGTTTATAATTTTACGCTCGCAGAAAAAAAAATCTATCTAGTATCCTGTAGCTCAGTCAATTTGTAACCCAATAAAGAGTTCGACCTTCGATAAGGTCGTGGAATTTATTTATTATTATTTAATATGTTGTTAGGAAATATGCTAACAGAAAGAGTTAAACGTTTACTTCTTCGAAAGACCTGTGTTAATGCAAAGAAAAAAAAAAAGCAACATTTTTGACATTTTAAGATTTTTGCTCAGTGTGCGTTTATCGAAAACATAATTTTTTTTAAGTAGGTTACATTTTCTACCATTAATTCCAAACCGAGTTCCGTTGGGTCAGAATAATCCAAGATACAGCTCTTAAAAAAATTGCAATTGTCTTCTTTTTCAAGAGAAACGCTCATTTCACGAGGAAAGTCGTAAAAAATGAATTTCTAGTAAATTCATTTAGCTTTAACTTAAGTTAAAAATTACTCCCGTAGACGCAATATTTCTCCCAAAAAGGGCATAAAACAAAAATTCTGGGGAAAAAATTAATATTTTTGGGGGAAAATTAATATTTTTGGGGGAAAATTAATATTTTTGATCTGAAAATTATGTTCACTTGCGAAATAAATATCAAATATTTAAGGATATAAAATATAGTATATTTCGAACCCACGTGAGTGCTAAGGGCCTGCTTGCCTTGTATTGTCGACACGACACGTTTATCATGCTATATCTGTGACAGTTTGAACAGCAGCGTGTGCAAATAAAAGCTATCTATTTGGTGGTTATTCTCCGGTTTTAGTTACAAGCACTGCTCTCTCGTACGGAAACTTATTTTAATGAATAATCACCTATGTTCGTCTGCAATAATATAATTGTGCACAGTTACACAATTTTTAAAATTGGTCCAGTAGTTTTCAATTTTCTTCTTATAAACAAACTAAACTCTTTTTTTTTCATTCTCTCTCTTTTTCTATATATATTATTCGTTAAAACCATATATATAGCACCAACAGATCCATTACGCGTTACAAAAACCACTGACTTTTAATTAAATGTATTAAACGTTTAAAATTTACCAGTAAGTTGTATTCGTCACACCATCTATTTAGATGAAAAATGTAGGGTGGGTTCATAAAACCCTTAGTCACTAAATTATATTTATATAGTTTTGTATAAATATATATTTATTTATTTTTTTATATGAAAGTCTTGTTTTGGTGATGCGATACATTATTTTTACTGCGCACCGTCATCGACATTTTTCCGTCGTGGGCCGGTGTCTAACTAGTGACTTGGGAAGGGGAGGGGGGAAGGTGGAAATATTTCCCATTAATCGCCGACAATAACAACTGGAGGGCTTGTCAGCTTGTCCTGCGGACACGATGGATCGCAAGGATATTGTTTTTGCCATCGTTATTATCATTTCTGCGGCTAGACCTGCGCCGGACACCCCGATTCTGGAGTGCGGTTAATGACCTGCCCTTCGGGGGACCTAGCTCGTCCGTCTTGTCGCCAGTCTTCTTTCCTCCGTGGCCAGCGAGATATGGACCGTGGAGCAGAGTGGCTCGATAACGTCCACCTTCCTCCCCACACACACACACCTCCTTCCTCTCTGGCCACCTCTTTGTCGCCGCGGCCTCTGCCTGCGGCCAAGAGGGGTCGTTGCTGTGTGCGAGCGGGGATACGGGGGAGGGGTGGGCAGAAAAGGGGCGAAATTGCGGACGACCGCAGGAAGAAAATTTCTGGGGGAGCTTAGACACTGATACCTCTTTGTGCGTGCGTTAACTTTCGTGCGCGCGCAATATCAAAGCGACTGCAGGGAATGGCGAGTACCTGGCCCCCTCGTAAACTGTCGGGAACGGCCGGTCGTCAGGTTATTAACAATTCCGTTTTATGTTTTCTTTCGTGAGGTTGGTATTCCGCGCCCAGTTTTCCTCTGGCGTTTCGTACAGGAATGAAATATTTTTTTTTTCTGTGCACGTCTAGAGTAACACATAGAATTGAAAAAAAAAGGGGGGGTTGGGTAATTCTAAAATTTGCACTGTCTTTACTTAAAACATGTGTTATAAAGAGCTAACTCGAATAAGAGAAACCATTTCATTAAGTGGAGATTTTCACATGCAGCAAACGTTTATGTACAATATAAATTATTCCTTTTTTTTTTTCTGTAAAATTATTAAACAATTGTTAAGCATTAGGGCGCATTCCGTTTCGTTTAAATGCAAAAAGGGCCTGTGAAAAATGCATTTGGAGAGAGATTGGGGTCTGTTATTTTGGAGGCACGCTGACTAAGATTATGTGTACGCAAAATCGTTTATGGTACGAGAATAGTAAAATATTGCTAAAACAAAAAAAAATTAAAAAGCACGTTGTCTGATAACGGCATTTAGCGTGGCTAAATGCTAAAAAAATACTTGCATCACACTACACACGTACACACACACCTACACACGCGCGCGCGTGTATACACAAGACACGCACGCACGCGCGCGCACACACATACACACACACACACACATATATATATATATATCGCTACTACGGTTGCAAATTATTTGTTCTTAGATTTGTTGTCAAGTTATTTGTTGCATAAATGTGTTTAAAATGGTTTACAGTTGCTATTGAAGGGTTCTGGCATTCAAAGAATCGTTTATAGTGTATATTCTCTACAGTAGTGACTTAAAATAATTTTAATATAATAACTTCTTTAACAAATATCTTAAATTCCTTACTGCGTACGTAAATTATTTTAAATAAAAATAATACATTATCGTAAATATGAACTCATAACAATTCGTCCCTTAGAATGTTTCTTTCGAGCACTTAATATTAGAGCTATGATTATTTCGCGGATTTAGTTCACTCCAGGCTATACTTAAACTGACTTGATATAGTAAAGCCCTCCAAGAATGCTCATGTATCGATATCAAGGTTCCAGCCTTTGGCGAGGTTACATGTTTTTGAATAACCACTTCTTCTCCTTGTGTATAACTGTCTCAGGGTCGTCAGGAACACAGTAGTCCAATCACCGACGTGGCAGATGTAGATGTGCTCCTCTTCTATTTTGCTACTCGATGAATCCATGGAGTAATATTGGCTCTACTGAATAGTTCTTGTGAAGTCGCAACGCCCAAAGCCTCGTGAAATTTTCAAAAAGTCTTAGAACTGCATCTATCGAACGTATTGTCAAGCTTTATGTCCTCGTGTTATTAATTACATTCGCTCTAGTACTCGTTTACAGGTACAGGACTCTTGTTTCCCTGAGTGTTTTATTTCGCTAAGTCACGAGATAAGTTATTTGTGAAAATAACAAGTTATTTTTGAAAATACCCGCAGTATAAATTAATTACAGTAACAACTCCACATATATGTAATCAACTATTAAAAAAAAACATTTAAAATGTGTTTCATAGATTGTGCATTGCGAAAATGTTTTCACCCGATAAGTAATGTCCAAATATATTAGTCGTTTAGAAATTATAACTCAGTAACAACTTGTAATAAAATAAAATGAAATTAATTGGGCTTCAAGTCATTGTCAAAATCAACGACTTTATAGACGTCGCAAGGTGATGAGATGCTAGTGCAATTTTGACGGAATAAATATGTGCGGGGATGGATAGGGAAACGGCAGTCCCCCGTGAAAACCCACATGCACACTGAAACTTCCAGCCCGTCTCCCACATTAAAGATGTTAAACATTTACAAACATACCTCACCCGGGACTCGAACCCAGAAGGTCTAATAATGAAAAACATATTTATTTGCAAATGCTTTACTAGTAAATATTACATGAACTATCTGCAAATTGAGAAGTTATGGAGAAGATGGACTTAGAGTTTTTCGCCTTAAAGATATTGTAATACACATCGTGATGTAAAACGTAAAGTCCTTTCTTCTAGTGTTAAATCGAAAAAAAAAAAACATTATTAAAAAAAATATTTTGGATATACGTTATTCCTTGTTAACACTGGATAACGGACAAAGAATAGAGAACTACACAGAAAAAAATATATGCATAGACAGCACAGAGAATTTCGTGGAAGGAATTATTCAGAACAATATCACAGCACAGACAAACACAGATGACTGGCAACGACGAGACAGTTGCTCAACACAGACAAACAGCACCTTTGGACAACACAGCGACAGACAGTGGGACTCTACGACAATACGGTTACGAGTGGGAAGACAGGCTTGAAATGGATAGCCCAACTAAATAAATGCAGTTTTTATTTATTAACTACCTACTATTGACACCATTAAAAAAAAACTACAAAACTTAAAGTGTTTGTACACAAAATATTCACTCTTCCATTTAGTCCACAGTTTACTCTCCCCACTGTAGCTCGACTTGACAGTGGCTGTCCCTGCTTTACACCCCTGTCCCAACTTACTGCCTCGCGCTACTCATTCGTCCGCCGCACACAACACAGTTCCGATGCACCAGTCTACGATACACGCGGCCCGTCGCACGCCAATGGGTCACTCGCCCTCTTCACTTCACTGCCTCGGAGGCTGTTTAGCCGTTTTTATACCCCTCAATCCCTTTCTCGAATGGTCTCGCGCCCCTTTGAAGTTTCGTATTTATCAGGGGTTGACTTGACACCCGAAAGCTCCCAGAACAATGGCGTTCTAGTTACGTTACTTCACATAGGTGGGGATCTGGGAAACCTGCCAAAACCCCTCTAGAGCTGCGAAGTTCAATGAAAAAGCTAGATTTAGGTGAGAAGGGCGGTATCTAGGCACCGCCGCAAATTGAATTAGGCATGTAGCGATGATAGACCGCGCCCCACCAGCAGATGAGTGAGCAGGCTGGCTGATAAGCTGGCCTATCTTGTTGCCTTTCAAATACTATCCTCGTAACAATACTAAACAAATAATCTGGACCACATAACGAACCCAGCTATGAAATTAAACAGATGTTCTGGCAACACAACGACGAAAGCCACAGAAGAACACAGTAGGCTTCCTAAGAAAAAAAAACGTTTTGGGATCTGAGTTTAAAACCAATCATCTCTATTGCAACTATCATTCAAGGAACGATATATGTGTTGCTTAATTATAATACTCTTAAATTATTATTAATTTCAAACTATTTGGGGAAAGGGGCCATATCACTACAGGTTAATTAACCTAAGAACGATAATGTTATTATTAATGAGAGGCAAAATGTTCGCTACAAATTTATCGTATGTATATATTTTACCGTAATAAATTCATTTTTTTTTCAGAAACAAGGCTTTGGGGGGAACGCGTGTATCGATCAAATCCTTGGGAATTAAATCATTTCGTCTCTGTAACGCCAGTGTTGGCGAGATTGGGTTTCCAACGAGGTGGGTTTGTGTTTTGCCAGGTGCTAAGCCGCTAGCCATGGAATCAATAGCGCGCGGACGTCCGTCCTATGGGAATGCAAGGGGGCGGGAGGGGGGGAATTTATCCCGTACATCACACCGGGCCCGCGAGATTGGATATATGAGCCGTATTTCACAATCCCTTCCTTCTTTTCTCCCTTCCCCCTTCCTCCATCCATTTTCCTTCCGTCTTCTCGGTTCACGGGTGGTTCCGTAAAGCGACCGCAGTCATTGCGCCGTACGTTCTCTTTTCGGCAGCACAGCCTCTGGGGTAGAGTCCGTCTGACGTAACTTGTCCCAAATTTGACGGTTGTCAAAAGTAGTACCGATGGTCTGCATATTTCTCCGCCACTGTTGTTCCGTCGGCAGTGTTCGTAAACAACTTCGTGTGGTTGTCAACGTTCGCTCAAACGTCGTGCGTTGCTTTGCAAAAGTAACAGTTGCGAAATTGGTTACAACCTACTGGTGTTTCTATTGTAAATTGTCGGTTAATATGTCAGTAATGTTTCAGAGGAAATATTACTTACTACTTCAAGTCATAATTATCGGGTAGAAGATATAAACAGTTTACGAAGGCGCTATCCGACCTGAAACATTACTCTTTCGGCTTTTAGCAATAGATCGTCACCGAACTAAACGTTCTTGGCTGATACTATTGGTTTAAGTTAACTATACGGGAGAAGGTTTTCAACTAGTAATTTTCTTCTAGGATATAATTGATTACTATTGGCATGCACCTTTGAATGGCATTTGTCGGTCTGTTCCCGAATTCGGACCCACAGCTGCAGTCGGCTGTAAGCCTGACGACGGGAAATGTCTCAGTTCTCCAAACGTCGCGACCGTCTCGTCGTATGAAGACTGCCGTGTTTTTCCCGTTTTGTCTCTATTCGTTGTGCTGTCTTCATTTGTGTTTGTACTTGCTGTGTCCGAATTGTTAGTTGTTGGTTACCTATTCTTTAGTTTGAAGGCTGCGTTCAATGTGAGAAAATAGCGGTGAAAGCTTATCAGAATTTTTTTGACACTAATACAACCTGGTGTATTTGACAGTCATTTGTTTGCATTTTCAAAATTTTCACCCTTTTTTTGTCACTTAATTTTCAATGTATACCCGTTTAAGATGATAATCAAAAAAATACCCGTATATATAGAAAGCAATTGATGGCTGGCTAAACAACAGATTACATCTTATCTTGACAACAAAAATGGCTGACATATAATCCTGTAAGACGCAATTTATATAATTCAATTGTAACTACCTAAATGTGTACATTTAATAAGGTAATTTTTTCCTAAATTATTTTACATTTATTTCTTTGTTTATATTCTTTCGTGTGATTTAGAGTGATCAATAGTATAACTACAGTTAATAGTTTAAAAACATTTTTATCACTTCAGTAAGTGCTAATTTATTATTTTGAGTACCTAAAAGCCCAATTTTTATTTCAATCCTAGCACGAATTGAAAGTATTAATACCTGTGGTATATAGTTTTCAATTAAATATTTGTACGTATCTTTTGTAACATACTCTATAGGTATATTTAGGATATCTTTCATGATAAAATAAAAATTCGGTGTTACCAAAACCTTGAAAATCTCAGTTTTCTATGCTTTTTGGGAAATAATTTTTATTTTGTTTACAAATAATAAAATCCTAAAAATAAAGAGTAATGCGATGAAGGCTACATACGAAAGTTTAATTTAAAATCATACAACACGATTAAATACTCTTTGTTCATGCTGGAATCATAATATAAATTGGCCTTAAAGTTTCTCAAAAACATGAAAAAAAGTTATCAAATTGATAAAACCGTTTACAAGAATTTATTCATGATTGTAATTCACAATTATTTAAAATCATGAGCAAAATCACGAATTTATAAAAGCATAGTAATTTAGGTACTACCCTCTTATATTCCCTACTCCGTTGAGTAAACCCTGCACTTCACCACCAAAAAGGGTTTTGTTTTGGTAACGTATAAATCAGTCTCAGAATGAAAACAATAAGGAAAAAAAATAACTTAGTGTTCCCAGCTGCGACGTAAAAAGATACCTCCTTTCATATTCAAGGTTATAGCTACGCCGTTGTTTTCTGCAGATATGTTTTTTTTTTATTCCAAATCGACGCTGCAGTCGGTTTCAAATATTTCTTTATTCAAAAAAGTGATGGTACTAAAATGAAACAACAGTCGCTGGTCGCAGTTTTCCATTTTATCGCTCCGGTGAAACGACACTATCAAAGCTAAACTCACATGGGATCCCTAGCTGGTGTAATCTTATTAGAGCGCATCTTTTATATCTGCGATATATTCAAGAATGTTCTTTGTCTAAAATCAAAGGTCGTTTTTATTGATCGTCTACGCTTGGACAATAACACAAAAAATGGTTTATCAGTGAGTTCTTAAACCATTAAGCTAGTGCTATTACTGAAAAAATTCCTTCATTAAGGCCAAGAGTAGGTGTTGATTAATTAAAGTTCAGATACTGTTAAATAGTAATTATTAATATTTTTATATTTGTGGTTATTCTTGAAAGTAAATAAATATTTTTGTTGCCATTCAAATCATTTTCATGCATTACATATTACGTTACGGTGCTGTCCCTTAATTAAATCAAACTTGCAATAACAAAAGATTAAAAAAAGGTTCTGTGGGCCAAAGAAAAGTTAAATTCCAGTATTTTTGTTTCCATCCCTCCGCCTTGAAGAACGGCAAACAGTCGTATTGGTTGCTAGCTGAATGCATAAAAGAATTCTGCTACGAGCAACATCGGAAACTGTGTTTTCACTCGTGAGCCCGGTTAAAATGAGAGCGTCCTGGTCGGGGTCGGATTACAGAATGTGCCGTACACAGAGAAAAAGGTTTGTTTGAATCAAACAAATATTTGTTTATATATGGGGAAACAAATATTTACTTGGTGGAACAAAATATTTCGTTAGTTTAACCAAACTCGGTAAGTAACAAAAATAATTTGTTAAACTTAACCAAATATACATTTGAGTTGACAAAATCATTTTGTAGAGTCAACAGAATATTTCCTAAAACAAAATATTTGTTTGAATTAACAACATATATTTATTTCACCATATATAAACAGATACTTTGTTGAGGCAAACAAACCTTTCTCTCAGTGTACCAGAAGAATGGCAAAATATATTTTATTTCTCAGAAATGATAAAATAACTTTCAGCTGTGAAACTGAAAGCGTCCAATATGTTACATTTCAGGAAAGTGCATTAGTTTGTGCGATGTGTACTATAGTAGAACACCGGGAGAATCCGCAGATTTATTTGGTGACGAGCTGAGATTCTAACCCACGTAACCTTTGTACTTTATCTATAATCGGCCCCAGAGTTTTTTTTCTTTCGAGAATTAAAAATAAGCAACTATGCCTTTGCGAATATAAAGTATTAGAATAATAAAAGTGAGGAATCTTTTTTTCTACGCAACTTTTTGACCATAGTTTATAAGCCATATTTGAATGAATACATAGACATAATATTCAACTCTAATGGTTACAAATACTTTAAATCAGCTTTACGAGAAGTATACTTTCGAATTTACAGCGAATTGTTTGTAGTGGTGCGAAAAGCTTATTGCTCGCTTGTTTGGTTTTCAACTTAGCAACACATTTCTGGACTACATAAACCCCCAGTCCAACTTCAAGCGGTTCTGCTGACTACTGTGCACACGTTGAAGTATGTTTGTACCCTGAGATGTACAAGTTTATGTTGTGCAATCGATTGTTACGTGTTATTTTGAAACTGTTTTACTACTTTTCGAACACAAAAAAAAATTCTTTTTCTTTCGAGTTGTAAATAAAATCGAATCGAATAATAATATATTTTTTTTTGTTTTCATATTTCGGTGTTTCGAATTTTCGCACATTTGATTCCGCCGAGACTTGCAATACTCAACAGCCAATGAACGCGAGACATCAATCAATCAGCCCGTGTGCGCATTGAACTGTGGTGTCTAACCGTGCAGCCATTTTTCCTACCCTTCACCCCCAAGAGAAAATCACCTGAAATTTATGAAGTATCGTTGCTACAAAAAATTATCTACGGGTCTCAGTGCATTTTTATTTTCGATTTATAAGAAGTTACAAGAACCATACTGGAGTGTTAACAAAAATTAACTGGTTAATTTCACAACAACAACAAAATACACACTATTCCTATCCAATGCACCTGTTTGTGCCAAATATTTACGACGGAAACATAGACTTCCAGAAATCTGAATTCAGCATAGTGTCTACGAAGAGCCAGTTGTCTAAAAAAAAAGTAAATATGAGCGAACCTTTCAGTACTCACCAGTGATGCGTAACATCTGACCTTGGCAACGAGCAAATTCTAGTGTTCTCGTGTTGCAAACACACTTATAACATGAAACTCAGACACGTAATTTAACCTAGAAGTCTTTGAAATAATGCCGAGCGTGATACATATACGCAAATTATGTTTTGGACTCAATTTATGTACGCGAATCACGCGTAGTTTCCACACTCGCCGCTGGAATTCGCTGCCGGAGCAACTACGTCGACTAAGGAATCATTTCATTAGCATACCGAAAATTTTTAACTAAATAATGAAAACGGCTCTGATGAAAGCGAAAAAGACTTTATAAAATCCATCTTGTTAGAATTCATGAAGCAACCTAACTCGATAGGATATATGATATAGTTAATACTATTAAGTTTCCCTTTGTCTTTGTGAACTTTGGTTCGCGCTATACGACACAGATGGCAGCACCGTGGTTGTTTGTTACACATTTTCCTACCAAATGCCGTATACCGAGAGATGAGATGTGGCACATCAAGAAGTCGGACTTGGGGGTGATGACGGAAGTGTTCAGGGCAGCCCGTTAGCAGGGCGCGGAAGACATTCGGTACCTTCTTCGCGCTTCTTCGCCTCGGCGAGAGCACAGTGCACGGTTGGGGGGGGGGGGGGGAGAGAGAGAGAGAGGGGGGGAGAGAGAAAGAGCTGACGGCCAGCGAAGTGCGCAGTGTGCAGTCTGATTACAGAGTGCTGCTTGAGTTCCGAGGAAAGTGCAAGGGGTGGAGGGGTTTTGGTTTGGAGGGGGAGGAGGGTTGCAGGAGATCAATACTCGCGGCCTTCTCTCGTGTCTTGGGGTTGCCGCGCTTGGAAGACTCTGCGAGGCATACTACACATTGCTATGGTCATTTTTGTACCTATGCATGATATACTTTTTTTTTGGATGCTATATTGAATATTTCTTGCCGCGATTACGAAAATTTGCATATAATTTCAAGTATTCTTAATGTTTCATCCATGAAAATATAGGTAATCGAATATTCAGTAACAATATTTGGTGATGCTTATTTGCTAAGAAGGTGACGTCTACAACTAGATCATCAAGGACACATACTGGAGGTGCAGAGCTTCAGGAAAAAAATAATCATGTAAACTGCTCAAGATAGCAGAGTGGTGATGTCGTTTTAAGAAAATCATTTAAGTTCTGTTTCCGTACTTCGTTCTAAAACTGCACATGCGTGTTTTCAGAATTTCTCGAATGCAGTCAGGGGACTTGCATTAACACATTTGTCTTCATTTCTCCGCCATATTCTGTTATGGTTCCCACTCAGATCTCTTAGATGCCTCTGCACGACAAGAAGACTGAGCGCCAGTTCAGAGGAGACACCGCGCTTAAAGCAAACTTGGTTTCTTGGTCTGGCCATATTGTATAGACACTATCTCAGCGGTCACCTGGAGTGATTTCGGGTGAGAGAGAAAAAAAAGGATAATCCAAAATTACGAATAATTAGCAGGGATTCGAACCAACGCCCTCCCGCAAGCAAGTCTTACGTTTTAACATCACGTCGCCTCTCTTGGATCCATTTTCAGTGTCTTTAAGATTCGTTAACAACATGATCGTTAAAGATGAAGACAGTGCAGGAGACCTAACACAATTCAAATAAATAAAACTGTGACGCAGAAAGAAAAAATCTCCCTGAAGCTAAACGGCGGATCCTTAGATACAAGCTCAGTCAATAGTCCATCGGCTGCCCTGGTCTACGGAATAGAGCTTCTGCCTAATTGGCTACTCCGCGCGTTGAAAGTTCTCTTATTGGTCGCGTCAGTCACCTGGCTAGTTTCTCCTCTAGTGTGCCTAGCTGTGCTACTGTTGGCCGGCTCGGCCGTTTTTAATGACTAATGGGCTGAGGCTCGGCCATTTTTGCTGATTTCTGGAGTTAAGCTTTGGCCATTTTTGGTGACCTGTAGAGCTGTGGTTCGGCCATATTTGTTTACATGTGGAGATGTGGTTCGACCATTTTTGTTTACTTGTGGAGCTGTGGTTCGGCCATACTTATTTACCTGTGCAGGTGTGGTTCGGCCATATTTGTTTACCTGTGGAGCTGTGGTTCGGCCATATTTGCAGACATCTGGAGCTGAGCTTCAGCCATTTTCGGTGACGTGCGGAGCTGTAATTCGGCCATTTGTGTTGACCTTTGGCCATTTTGGCGACCTGTGGGGCAGTGGTTCGACCATTTTTTGGTGATCTGTGGGGCTGTTGTTCGTACATTTTTGGTGACCTCAGCTATTAAAACTTTTTTATTTAGATATACTGTGATCAGTGTGTGTGTGTGACTGACACGCTACTTAAATCCATCTCTACCCCTACTCGTGGGTGCGCTACTCTCCTTCCTCGTGAGTACGCCACTGCGACGCTTCGTGGTTCCGCAACTTCCACGGCCCGAATAAAAAAATACTGTATCAAAGTGTTAGAAACCATCTTATAAGAATATATATTTACTTTAAGAATAAGGATAAGTTTTAAATTAAATTATCCTAAACTGTATTCAACAATATAAAGTTATGAGAATATTTAGTTATTTGTATTACACATTAGCCTTTGCTAAGGCAGGGAGAACGCATTAGTAATTTACACAAAAATACCACAGAGAAAGTTTTAAAATATAGATTGCATTTACATTACGTTTCGGAGTAAAAATAGTGTTTACTGCCACACACGACAGCTGTAGAGAAAAAAATTTCACTGTTTTAAATACGCTGCATATAAAACGTTACAATTGGAGCAAACATGGTAGAAAAGAATCTGACATTTGTTTCTTTACTTAATTAAATACTCTCATGAAATATTGTGGAGCGAAAACCGATAGTTATAAGCGAAAATATTAAAATTTTTAAAGTAAATTGAATTTTGAACAAATCACTTTAATGTGCAAAAGGATACGCTCCCCTCTTCCCTCATAATTAATTTATGTACCAAATTTCACGGCTAAGCGAAAGATAGAAAGACGAATTCTCTCCTTTCCTTTATTATATAGATTGTGATATATAATATGCATTGGCTAAAAAATACACCGATTGTAACTTACCAAACAAATGAATAATCTTAAGGGAGGCTTTAGAATATGTGTGTAACGTGCAATTGACGTATCCGCAACCACAAGGACTCGCCACAGCCAGTTTCTCGTTGTCGCCACAGAAGTTCAAATGGAACAGACATGGTTCCAAATAGCAATACTGTTACACCATTCGCATCTTGATCATTACATTAACCGTAACGTACTGAGCGCTGCATTTTTTCTTTAAGGGGGGTATTATCCGAAATTATTTTGCTTCCATAATTTCGGGTTTTTGCTTATTTTTTAAAATAAATTCTTGATATAACTATCTTTAATTGTTTATAAATTATTTTATCAATTTCATTCGTGTTTATTTGATGGATTGTTAGATTTTCACGTCAACCCCAGCATGAACTAGAAGCATGTCATCGTTTTGCATGCAATTTTAAATTATTCATTTGTGTGTAGCCTGTGTTTCATAACTTATTTTGGATTCCCCAAAACCCTGAAAACCTAAGGTTTGTTCAATACTACCCCTTTAAGCTACTTTTCGTTGCGTACTGATGACGTCATCGAATTGACTTACCCTGTGGGATTTAAAATGTTTCACTTCAATATTTTAAAATTAAAATAGAACTTGTAATTAATTTTTTAAAAAAAATTCACTTGCATTATCGTCACAAAACTCAAATAAAGAGAACTGTTGATGTTTACCCAATAGGTAAATTTGGCAATGATGCCTTACTTTATATTCATCGTTTTACTAATAACAATACAATCCTGTTTAGTTTTGTTTTACATGTTTTCAAGTACGATTTGGCAACAATTTATTGACTTTTTTTAATTTTATCGGTTTCGCGTGGTTGACGAATGGATTCACAGTGCCTAACACAAATTATATATATATATATATATATATATATTTCGTGTGGCGAAGGAATATATCTGATGGCACAAAAGCACATTTTAATCAGAGCTTATAAAAAAAATAAGTTCAATTGAACGTGAATCTTTTTTTTTTTGTTTCGGGCGAACAGCGACTGAGTTAAAAACGCGTAAAAGCAAATGACATCCAATGGACATTTGTTCGGTATCGGGCCTGGGGGGCGGTAGAATGGCTAGGGGAAGGGGGGAGGGGGAGACATCGACGGTCGAACGGGAAGCACGCGCCAGTGGCGTGAACTGAACTGAACCGCGGCCGATAGTCGTGTCATCGTATTGCTACAGCCCCCTCCCCCACCTCCACCACATTTCTCGCCACACCATCACCACTGTCTGCCCATTCTCAACTCACCGCCCTTCCTGGAACCCCTGTTCACGCCGACGAGCTCTGGAAGTGGGTCGGGAACAACGAGAAGTTGGGGGAAGGGAGAGGGGGGATGAGCTTTCCGCCAAATGTACCGCTAACGATGGTAGGGGGGAAAAAAACGCAATTTTTATCTCTTTTTTTTTTTTGTATTTTTCATTTTTTCCTTCCGGCAAATGTCAAATCCCTCCCGCCATTGAAATGGTAATAAGTGAATACTTTTTTCTCTCTCTCTCACACACTCACTTCTTCATCCTGCTGTGCGGGCGCATGCAAATTGATGAGTTGCGAACGTTGGCCGGTAAAGAGAAGGATGGCCTTGGGGGGGGGGGGGGGGGACTAACTGTGAACTCTCGACATCTGGAGAACCTCCTACCGCCGCCCTCCCCCCCCGTGTTCCCCTGCTCTCCGGCCCGAGTGCCTCAAGAACCTCGCCTCGTTCCTGTGCTCAGAATTGGTTTATTCCAGTAAATAAGGGGAATGCGGTGCACAGACAAACAAAATTTTCTGTACGTTTTACAAAAAGATTCCTTGAGAAAAACATTTGCCATGAAATAGTTTGTAATACTTCAATAAAGATATTGTAACTTTGCATGTACGAAATACTTAATTTCGCGGTAAAACTGATTTTTTCGTACGATAATTAGCGCATAACTTCTTGTATTTAAATTAATGTTTATTGAAGCATATTTTTTTAAATCACGGATAAGATGATTTTACAATGATTGGAATGGACCTTGTTTTACTATGCTTCTTAATGTGAGCAGTTAATACTTGAAAAACTATTCAGGCAACGGTTTGCAAATAACTTGAACTATTGGAGGTACTGGGATAACATAAAGCATAAATTTACGCGTAAAAACCCGAGACCAGTATCTTATAGTGATACAGTTGTTTTCATGTAAATGTACAAATTTACAAATATCTGTAATTTTGCATCAATAATTCTGTTAAATTAAAAAAAACAATTACGGTGTTGACGAAAAAACACATGTCGTCATGTCGTCGAGTACTTGTTAGGTTTGCAAGGTGCAGTTTTAGAGATGATGAATGATGCCTGCATTAGATTACAGTGTCTGACGCAAGAAGGTGGGGTATAGGGGGTATATATCCCCTCCTGAAGTTACGAGAAAAAAACAGTGGGATCTCGTGGGAAAGGTTCTTTGATATTTTGTGTAATTTAATGTGAGCTGTTACAACACTTGGAGTCACAAACCACAAAGGGTCAAGATGCATCACTGCCTTTGTGGTTTAGTTATGCTGGGACCAAATTTTGTTAAAAATTTAAGAGAGCGAATTATGGTTTTCTGCGCTCACTATCTGTAGGGGCCCGCCTAGACAGGGGTGTAATTTATTTGTGTTAGGCAGGATGATACGTGTGTCGCTTGCTGATGCTTCTAGTGCGGTATCGCCTCTAAGCGCAAGGCTGTGGACTGGTGCGCCGTCTTATCGTCAAGTATAGGGCAATGAGATGGCGAGGAAATGAAGATAAATGTGTAATGAAAATCTCTTAGGTGCTTTCAAAGATGAGTAACGTGTTTTTCATGCCTTAGAAAATTATTCTGTAAGCAAGGTAGTTTAGCCGTTCTCACGCTTCTAAAAATTAATTTAAAAAAAAATAAACTTTTGCCTTCGGCGCTTATTTAAATGCTGGAACCAGTTTTCAAATTGCTGGGTTTCACTTACTGAATCTCTGTACACCGTATTGTCTGGCCAAGTAGGCGAGGCGCTGAAGTTTTATTCTTATACCGGTTATTAATTTTATCGCGTTTCTTCATACGGATAGGATAGCAGGAATTTGACATTAGTATTCAACGGCGTAGCGCACCAGGATTCGCCGAAGGTAGAGCCGAGAATCCCCTGCCGGCAACTTCCCGCTGCACTTGAACCCGCGACCTTTCGAACGATCCGAACGTGACGCCGTCTCAGTTTTCCTGCACCGCGGAAGGCAGTCTCGGAGGACGTCTGTGGGGAAGCATGCACTTTATTGGCCCCCGGTCAGCCCCGAACACGTCTCAAGTTTCACCGCTCGCTCGCGCAACTTCGCGGCGAGAAACAAAAATATGATTGAGTCTTACAGCGCTCGCCGGAGACGTGTGACATCTAAACTGGGTAACGAGAAAATTTACGTGTTATCATGTTACAAACACACTTATAATATGAAACTAGGACACGAAATATAATGCAGAATCCTTAAAAATAATGCCTTGAATAACAAATATACAAAAATTGTGTTTTCAACTAATTCAGGAATGTGCAAAAGGTACCAAGTCCACTTTTTGAGCAAATTCATGTTATGCGAGATTCCGAATCTCCAAAGTGTTCTCTTTGCTGTCAGCAAGAAAAGGAACCAAGTCCTGTATAAGAAATACGATAAACGGACTAGTAAATATATGTGGAACTTGCAAAAGGTACAAAGTCCTGGACTTGGTACCTTTTGTTGAAGATATCAATCTCCAATTTAAAAAAAAAACTTGAAGACATTCACAAGTGTTTGCGGTACATTGCAGTTCATGATGTAGCTCTCACATTCTACGACAATATACATACTACATTGGCCTGCCACAGACTAACAGACATGCCCATGTATGCCACAAGTGCATTATTTTGTTTATGACTTACATTATTGTTTTTGAAGGATCTGTTTTCATGTTGTTTGTAGTTATTTCAATAGCATGTACTAAGGTTCCACTAATCTATATCAATGACACTATGCATTCTCAGATGTGTAAATATAATACTTATTTCTTTATGGGTAAATGGTATCAGGTGGTGGTGTTGTAAAATATGTTTTTGTGTACCCTATCATATTATTAATTTTTCATTATAATATATCAGAACTGTACTATTATCTAACCAAAACATTATGTTTTATGTGCCATTGTTTGTGTACCAAGTCCACTGACTTTATTGATTTTTAAAATATTTCAGACAAAAGTATATATATGTGAATTACGTTTAAAATCATCACACAACCACTATACTTTCAATTGATCCATTACTGATAACCTGTTTCATTACCAGGTGAAAAATAATATGTTTTCTGTTGTTTCCCAACAATCTACTTACTTGGACTTGGTACCTTTTGCAAATTCCTGATTCAACTACATTTCTTGACGTGAATCACACGTAGTTTCCGCACCCGCTATATGTGTGTGTGTGTTAATGCCGCCACATGCAGTGGGATGTCTGGATGACTTCGGAAAGTTGGTATAGCAGAAAGAAACACGCGCTTTAGATTTCGCCGTTTTAAACGTCCGGCCATTGTGCGCGTGCATTTCATTACATTTCCGTTGCTTACATAAATTTCACCTCAAAACGACTAAATAATTATAATTCCAAAAAGCCCCTCTCTTTGGAGGCAACTGTAACTTGTAATGGGAATGATAAACATAATAAAACACAAACTGTTTTATGTTTTATGAAAAACATTTTGAATATTATAAAGTTTTCCGCTTATTGCTTGTCTTTAGCAGCTTGCGGGACTAATTTGTTTGGTAACTCCCACGCACAAAGCCCTTCTCCATCCAAAAATTATTTCACTTTTATAAACCTACATTATTCCATATTGACAAGAGCTATGTTTTCTTTAAAAAAATATTGAAATTTTAAACGTACAGGAAACAAATAAACTCTACAAATATGGAAGCGCAGGTATAAATTGAGTGTGCATTTGATAAATTTTCTTTACTTTTGTTATCTGTTCTAATATATGTATATACCTTATTTGTTTAGTATTATAAAGGATGAATGTAAGTTGGTTCGTGTTTATAAAATAATTCTATAACAAAATCAAAAACATGCAGCAGGAATTTACCTTTTACTATAGTAGCTATTATTCTTAAAGTGAATAGTTTTTAAAGGTTAAAAAGTACCTATAATAATACCTTTTTATAACTTAATCTATTCGTACGAAGCCAGCTACCAGAACTTTTATAATGTTATAATCTTTAAATACTACAAGACAAAGTCGCTATCCGCGTCTGTTTGTTCGCTTACGTCTTCTAAACTACACAATGGATTTTGATGAGATTTACAGCATCAATTAGAGAATTTCTTCCGGAAAGTTTATATGAATAAGACATTCATATTAAAGTCAAATTAAAATTAAAGATGTATAATTAATTTAAAATTGTGTAATGAAGTCGTAAAATGGCGGTTTTAGGACGCTTACATGGCTTACGCTGAGTTATACATGATTGCTAAATAAAATAAATATACTACAAAATTGTAGGTCTTAAAAAGGCTTACAGAAAAGTCTGCGATAGCGTATGTTTATCTTCTAAAGATGACCCGCAGTAACCATTTTTATCTTTCAAAATTGGTTTAACAATAATGATTTATTTGCGAAGCTGTTTTGACCGACATGGTATTAATCCTTATCTAAAAATATGTTAATTACCTTAGACATTTAATTTGTATCAAAATTTACCTTTACACCATATCATATGCGATCAATCAAACCGTGCTTTTTTGAGCAAATATTAATTGATAGGTACCTTATTATTTTTGTTGGTTTATCTGTAGCGTCCGGATTGATATTTCTCAACTTCGTCGCTTGTGACTTCTAAACAAATTCTGATTCTGTTCTCATTAGAAAAAAAAATTAAACCGTGTTAACAAAGAAATTATTTAGTTATGTGCAGAAAATGTTAGGTTGTTCTTTTTTTTTCTGAAACACCGGAAACTTACTTACTAATTAAATCTAAATGACGCCGCATTAGTAAATCGCATCTGTGATAAGCTGATGATAAGGGGGGGGGGATGTTGGTGGTTTGCTAATACATACATACCATGCATACATACATATATGTTACTCATACATAGAACAGTTTTTCTGTACTTTTACAAAAGATTTCTTTAAAACCAGTTGCCAAGAAATAGTTTGTAATTCTACAAAAAGATATTGTAACTTTGTACAACACATAGATAATGGTTATTTTTAATACTGAACATTTCTTACCGAAATTGGCAAATAATTTTTAATTTTAATTTATGTTTCAATCAAGCTTATTTTTATACCATGAAAATACAATCGTCTATTCAATGATTGGGCTTTATTTTATTTTACAATGCTTATTATTTAAGCAGTTAATACTGTAAAGCTATTCAGGGAACTGTTTATAAATAAACTTTAACTATTGGAGGTACAGGAACAACACGAATCATAAACGCCTGGGTAAGAATTCAAACCCAGTATTACTGCGAACACCATTTTGTAGTGATACAATTTATACAGATGCACATACACAAATTTACAAAAATCTGTAAGATTACATGATTATTTATGTTCCATTTACAAAAAAAAAATTACGCACTTCAAAACCCCCACAACCCGCATCGCCAGGCTAAACCAACACTCCTGGCTGCTCTGTCGCGCTGTCTGTAGCTCCAGACGGTTATCGACATCCGTCGCCTGACATCAAGTCACCACGCCTCGCGAGATCCTTATTCTATTTTCCTTCGTGTCTGGCTTCGCGTCTTGCCGACGACGAATATGTCAGAAGCGGTTAAGCTTTGTTCCCACAAGCCAAACAACGACTTTTTTTTTCCCGTCATCACCATCAGCTAAGCGCTAGTTCTGTAAATTTAACAGTTTACCTCTCTTGATTTAGTTGTTTCATCACTAATATTTCCAAAGAAATTTTACTAAGTGTAATATAAAGAGTGTAAGAAGTCGCGCACGTGATAGTGTTTGTATTACACTTGGTGAATATCTGTTGAAAATACTTGTGACAAACAACAAATGCAATTTTTTGAGAGTTACCAAGGATTTTGTATTATGAGCTATCTGGGATGTTGGTGAAAGATGGATAAAACACCAGAAAAAACTTATATTCAGATACCAAAGCAGCATAGCATCTTCTTCAAAGATCATTAAGTTACCTGGGAAACCATCTCTGGAATTACATACCAGACACCCTCCAATTGAGCAACGCTGTTTGCAAAACACTTTACATTTCAAAAATGTTACCAGGAATCATGCCACCTTAACAGAGGCATCGCACTGGCTGTCTGACCCTTTCCGGATATTATTATCAAATATTAAACATATGATGAGGTATAATGTATGAATGCAAAATTTTAAATAGGTAAAAGTGGATTCAATACTTTATTTAATCATTAAGTTCCATAATGGTGTTGTATTGCATATAGTTCAAAATTTTTCATTGTTTATTAACATTTTATTATTTTTACAGTGTAGTAACAACGAAAAAATTGTAAACTGGTTTAGGATAAATTTTTTGTGTATAGATAAAGTGAAAATTTACATAAATAACCATCTGTGGCGGATGGTGCGAACTAAGTTCACAAAGCCAAAGGAAAACTTTACAGTATTAACTGTTTAATGGATTTTAACAAGAATGGCAGTATTTAAATAAAATTCCGTGTCGAATTTAGGTCCAAGGCCATGGTTTAGTATTAATTCAAGTCATTTTCGCTTTTATCGGAGCCGTTTCATTATATCGTTTAAAATTTAAGTCTGCAAATCGAATGATTCAATAGTTGACGTAGTTACTAATTCTAGTAGCGGGTGCGGAAACTACGTGTGATTCACGTCAAGAAATGTAGTTGAATCAGGAATTTGCAAAAGGTACCAAGTCTAAGTAAGTAGATTGGTGGGAAACAACAGAAAACATATTATTTTCGACCTGGTAATGAAACATGTTATCAGTAATGGATCAATTGAAAGTATAGGGGGATTGTGATGATTTTAAACGTAATTCACATATATACACTTTTGTCTTAAATATTTTAAAAATCAATAAAGTCAGTGGACTTGGTACACAAACAATGGCACATAAAACATAATGTTTTGGTTAGATAATAGTACAGTTCTGGTATATTATAATGAAAAATTAATAATATGATACACAACAACATATTTTACAACACCACCACCTGATACTTTTTACCCATAAAGAAATGTTAAGCATTAAATTTACACATCTGAGAATGCATAGTGTCATTGGTATAGATTAGTGGAACCTTAGTACATGCTATTGAAATAACTACAAACAACATGAAAACAGATCCTTCATATATATATATATATATATATATATATATATATATATATATATATATTCGCTTACGTAAACATCGGGGTACGTACCAAGCCTAACGGCGAGCAAAATAAATCTTTGTGATAGCGGAAAAAACTCTCAATACATTTTGTAATAGTTAATAGTCTTACGGAGAAATAATAGCAATTTTTGAAAATACTTTATGATCCTGGGATTACAACATTGAAAACCAAATATTTTCTGCCTGATACTCTATTATTGTGTCCATATATCTCAGTGGTTAATTGTGTGATATCGGATTTACACTTTCTAGGTTAAAATCCCGTCATTGGAGATTTTTTTCCTTCAATTTTTTGCACATAACTTACTATTAATTCCAGGGGGTGGCACCCCTCTACGCCCATTAGCATGGATAAGAAAATGTTTGAAGATCTCTGGATGATTTTTATCGAGTTCCGCTTCGTAAATTTAAAGTAAAATTATTATTTTTTTTACAGCGTGTGGACGGATTCACAGACTCCCAGCACGGAGCTGGGTATTTTTCGCACTGTCACCAAGCCGTCAGCGGGCGGAACGGGCTCCCGTCACCCGGGCCAATCACAGGTGGACGTATTGATCGACGACACAACGTAGTGACGTTGGTGGGTTGGGGGGGAGGGGGGTATGGATTGGGGTGATGTTCTCATGCCGCGTACCGACGATATGCTGCGGTGCTCGGACAACTAGTGGTGGACGCTTAGTGGGTGGGTGAGGGGAGGGTGGGGAGTAGAGGGGGATATACCTCCTCCTCCTCCTCCATGATTGAAGTTTGAGTGATGCAGGGTGAGCTGTTACAACACCTGCAATTACAACTGTGAGATAAGCCACGTCGTCTATGGCTGCTTCTATACCGCCATATGTAAGTGTCAACAGGATTATAAGTTTTTTTTTTAATTCACATTGAAATTAAATTTTTTTTTTTTTTCAAATTTTTTTTACTCCCACTTTCTAAAAAAAATGGACAAGAATTTGTAAAATATCAATTAAGGCAGTAAGTTACTTTGTGTTAGCAAGATGAGCTGTTGTAGCGTCTTCAAATTCGACAGTGAGAGAAAACGTTTCGTGTATGGCTTCTACTGTGGGCCCATATATCAGTGGGTTAGTGTCAGTAGGAATGTAAGTTTTTTTTAATACAAGTGTTCAAAATTTAATTTTATAATCTAGTCATGTTAAATCTCCCGAGAAAAAAAAAATCCTTTATCTATCACTCAATGGAGCTTTATTTAGATCGTAGCGTAAATACTGTGTCATGAAACTTATCCAGAATTTGATAGTTCTCAGAAGTAGGCTAGTACCCTACTCACTTCTTTATCTGTCACTTGCCAAGCGGCACGTGATGTTTGCTTACGAACACTAACAACCGCATGAAGTTGTTTAAAAAACTTTGACGGAACAAGTGACAGTAGGACACATAGCACCGTTGGTATTACATTTGAGGACTGTAAAATTGGAGACAAGTTACGCGGTACAAGCTATATCGTCGTACGAATATGCACGTAGGAAAGAATGTTTTCATTAGGGTTCGAAATCAAGGCAGTTTTGAGCGCGACAAGTAAAAAATTTCTATGTTGTGGACATATTCAGTTTTGACAGGTTTTATTTAGAAATCTATGGCATAATTATGCTGTTAACTGGAAATCATATTGCAAAGCTAAGTGATTTCGTCATTTAAATTAAGTATTTGTCATCGCTGCAATACAAAAAAAAAATCCTTTCCGGCACAGCCTACAGGTTGATTTAGAATGGTACCTTTATTTTGGAAACTCGCATGATCATGCACTGGGATACTTGCATGCATTCTTATACACTCGCATACTTTTAGCTACACTCGTCTTAACACTCGCATACTTTTAGCTACACTCGTCTTAACACTCGCGTATTGGCACGCTTGTACACGTATCTGAATAAATCGATCTGTGAAGTTAGACTTTGAGCGCTATTCACGGCCACGCATCCGACTTTTTATGTATCACACCTTAGCTCACGGTGTACGGCATTTGGTGGGAGTAATATCGTGAATGCGACGGAAGTCACATGAAACGGAAATGTATATGTGGCGGATGGCGTAAACCAAAACTCACAAAGCCAAATTGAAACTTTGTAGTATTGACGTTTAGTGAATTTTAACAAGATGGACAGTATTATAATAACATTTACTGTCGAAAGTCAGGTAAAAGGGCGGGGTTTAAGATTTTTTTTTTCAAGTATTTTTCGCTTTTATCGGAGCTGTTTCATATATAGTTTAAAATAATTTCGGTCTGCAAATCGAATGGATCGATAGTCGACGTAGCTGATCCGGCAACGAATTCTATCGCCGTGTGATTCGCGTCCGGAAATATAGTTAAAAACACAATTTGCTTATATTTAAAGGATTCCAAGTTACATTATGTGTCAAGAGTTTCTTATAGTTGATGTATTTGCGACACGAGAGAGAACACACGAATCTGCGCGTCGCCGAGTTTAGATCTTAACACATCTCCGGCGAGAACTAGAAGACTGGCTCTCACTTCTTTTTTGACGTGACAACGTCTAATAAATCGATGAAAGCCGGCCGCACGCACGAAAAAGGATGACTCGTTGTCCCGTAACGCACATTGTCCCGTTACGCTCATTGTACGCTTGCGCCGCATCTATCTCTCTTCCACTCGACTGGAACAACCATCGATTTGACTTTTTCGAGCCACATTTAAACTTGAAACACTCCCATTCGTTTCCTACTTTTTCCTATCATCGTCCTATCCTTAACAGAATAACACAGATTGGAAGAAGTTAAATAGCAAACAAGTATAAAAGTTATAGTTAAAATAATCTCTTCGTTAAAGTAGTAAACATATTTGAATTAATGAGTGCAAATAAAAGTAAATTCATCAATTAAATTGTAGATTTCATTTCACTCCTTTGTATCCATACAAAATAGTGATAATTCAATAAAAATGATTAAATTTTATTGATAAAAGTATGCAATCATTTCATCAATGTTTTGTTATGACGTTGTCACGTTAAACTATCGTCCGTAAACCGACTCTACAGACAATCTTTTTTTATTTATTTCCGGCTGCACGGTATGTCTGCCGGAGCGAGGCGCGGGCGCGGTTGTTCCACGTGCGCCTGCGACGGCCGAGAGTGTTTTATGCGACAGGTTGAAGTGTAGGTTCCTGGCGAGAGTGTGGGGCCGGCTACACAGGGTGTCCCACACCGCAGCAGCGGCGTGAGCTTATTGGCGCGCGCGCCGCGTGGGGAAGGAGTGGCGTGAATTAAGTCATCTCGGGTAGGCCGACAAGATTGGAGGGCCACAACCCCCCCCCCCGCACACCCATCACCTTAAATGAAATTTATGCCGCCGAGTGGTCGGGTTGGCTGAAGGAGAAAGATCGGCCGAGGTCAGTCAGAGGTCGGGTCGGGCAGAGGGTGGTAAGAAAGGAGGGCGAAGGAGGAAGAGAGAGAGAGAGAGATAGGCCAAGTCGATAGCCTCGTGCGCCATTGTGACGGAAGCTGCCCTGGGAGATTGTGGTGCGCCGTTCGTCGGCCCGGGGGAGGAAAGGGGTCCAGGGGTGCGAAAGAACTGCTCTCCCTTCTCCTGGCTCACCGCGGTCTCTCGGAGGCTGCCTTCCCGCGGCCTTGGGAAAGATCAGCATTTTATATCACCCCCCCCCTCCCCTGCACCAACCGCCCCCAGCACTTGATCTCCGTAAGCCTCCGGTACGACTCTGGTTGCAGTCGGGGACGTATTCCGCTGAGCTGGGCGCTGCTTAAATAAAGCCGGACCCTGGTTTTTATGCGGGGCCTCGTAAAAAAAAAAAGTGCGGCCCACCCCAGTGGGCCATGTTGAGTCCCTTGCCCCCCCTCCCCCCCAACTCCTCCGACTGTACAGCTGCCACCGCACTGACTGTGTCTAGTGCGGAATTATGTTCTTGCAAATACGGCCGGAGGATTTCTCTCCCCCCCCCCTTTTTTTTTTCCCCCTTCCAACACAACTACCCCATCCCCTACAGAAACTTCGATAGCATGCACGTTCCTTTTTCTGTGGATAAATGGAATGTTCTGTCAAACCGTACTCGAGAAAGCAATAGAAAGTTTTAACAGTTTGAGGCTCGATCTCTGACGCCATGTTTATTATTTTCTTTTAGTTTCCTGTAATAATATCCCGATAGCTCACTTGATTTGGTTGTCGGGTCGCTAATATTTTCGCGCCAGATCTTTATTTGCTAAACTCTATTTTAGATCTGTAAAAGGCCATGCAACTGGTCATAACTATTAACACTTGCGTGATGTTTTACCGCTATTAGGTAATATTTAGTACATTGCTGATAATAAAACATGAGGCGAAACGTAAAACACAAGAAAGCTAACGTAATAAATTTAAAACAAGCCCTCTGATAATAGTAACTACAATACTTCTTGAGCAGTTACCGTAACTTTATATTGTGGATAAATGATGATAAATGTATATTACAAATCCTTTTTGCTTTTAAGAGTCTCTGCCAGGAATTTCGTATCTAAATATTGTTACGATTTATAATGTGGCAAGAACTAGTTTGCTGTCTGGCCAAATTGCATCCAACTTACACTAACTTACCAGGCTGGCACCAGAGCTGTTTCGTCGCTTATCGCGTGCTCCCATCAACGGGGAGGGGACCCCTCAGGACTTGCTCTTAGCGATCAGAGCCACTAAGTGAACTGGCATATGTGTCCGTTTATAATCGGCATTCGTCTGAATATCATAAATATTATCCCTGATGTGGGGATCCTATGATTTATTTTCTTTATATTTTGTTTTTCATGTCCCTTGACTGTCTTAGATATTCTTAATAGTTAAGTCTTCCGGGGCTTAAAATAGACGAGGTGTCTAGATATATTATGAACTCTTAATTTCTTTATCAATTCTGACTTTTAATTTATATATTTATATAAATTTTTATTTTATATGTATTATTTTGTTATTATTAGCACACCAGTTTATTACAAACACTATTATGAACGATTTTAAAACTAAGTTTAAATACAATTTTTTTTTTCGTATGGATCAATGATACGATTAAAATCGTATGAAATCGTGTAATATATAGCCTAACCAGAATGTTTGATCACTCCTTTGTGAGAAGAACCGCCAACAAACTCGCAAGGGCAGTTCTAATTTAAACTCATGTACGAGGGTTTCTGAAAAGTTTCAGACCTCAACATAAAGATGAGAGCACTCGTCAACAAAATTGGGGAATGGGTTTGCTCTTGCTTTGAAATATACCCTCTGAAATTTCAGGCATTTTGGAGGAACAGTTGTTGCGCGAGACTCTGCAAAATAGTTGTTTGCGAAGGTGATGGCCTCCTCATTCGACAAAAATCTCTGTCTTCCGAGCGCAACTTCTAGCCTAGGGAACAAAAAAAAGTCAATTGGGTTTAGATCTGGTAAGCAGGAAAGGTGGTGAAGTAGTTCAAACCGCAATTAGTAGATTTTCACCATGGCAACCGCTGAGGCCTGAGCTAGTGCATTGTTTTGGTGAAACATTATTTTTTGTTTCTGCAAATGTGACCTTGTTCAGCCATTTCTGCCTTCATCTTGTCAAGTACTGATGCGTTGTATTCTCCTACCATGTTTTTCATTCTTCAAGATGATTGATTAAGACAGTTCCATGACAATCCTAGAAAAACATTCACCACTACTTTCCCGGCCAAAGGGGCAGTTTTTCCCTTTTTGGAGCTGATTCCCCTTTCGCAGTTTTTGGTGTCGAAAAAGTTCATCGTCACCCACGCTGGTACGGCCATGTTTGAAATCAGCTACCCAAAACATCACTTTGGTAAATGATGGTGCAGAGTCTTAGTACGTTGATTTAGCGTAGGCGTATTGCTTTTCAAAAACAAAAATATTCAATGACAGCTTGGTACTCCATTTTACATTTTTACAAAAAAATCGCATCGAATTACGTAATTTATTGTAAAAAAATTGGTTGTCTGTAAAGTCGGTTTACGTACGATAGTTTAACGTGAAAACGTTATAACAAAACATTGATGAAATGATTGCATAGTTTTATGAATAAAATTGAATCATTTTTACTGAATTATCACTATTTTGTATGGATACAGAGGAGTGAAATGAAATCTACAATTTAATTGATAAATTTACTTTTATTTGCACTCATTAATTCAAATATGTTTATTACTTTAACGAACAGATTATTTTAACTATAACTTTTATATATGTTTGCTATTTAACTTCTTCCAATGTGTGTTATTCTGTTAAGGATAGGACGATAGGAAAAGTAGGAAACGGATGGGAGTGTTTCAAGTTTAATGTGCCTCGAAAAAGTCAAATCGATGGTTGTTCCAATCGAATGGAAGAGAGATAGATGAGACGCAAGCTTAAAATGAGCGTAACGGGACAAAGCGCAACGGGACAAAGCGTAACGGGAGAAAGCGCAACGGGACAAAGCGTAACGGGACAATGTGCTTAACGGGACAATGGGTCATCCTTTTTTGTGCGTGCAGCCGGCGTTCATCGATTTATTAGACGTTGTCACGTAAAAAAAACCGAACGACCAAAATTGATGAAATTTCAGAGATTACATTCCAAAACATAAGCAAACACATTCCGCAGTTTTTTTTCGACGAGTGCTGCCATCTTCATGTTGAGGTCGGAAACTCGCAGCGCCCGAACGCCGGCCCTGCCACCGCGGCCTCCTCGCGGCGGGGAACCTGGTCGTGACAAGCCGTGATGCATAGAGGTAATGAGGCGCCAGGGAGATTGTTAGCCGCGCGGAGACTCGAATCGATACTCGCAGCACGCCCGCGATAATCAAATCAGTTTATCGGTAATTTTCCGAGGCGCAATTTCCACCGAGCGGCGAAAATTTTCACCGCGTCCAAGTTTTTTTTTTTTTTTTTTTTTATACTGAATCGAGGGTGTTTCATTAGTGAGCATTAGTTAATACGTAAGCTGCTGTTTTAGGGGAGGAGGGGGAAAAAAACTGGTACGCCCAATTTCGTGGGGCAAATCTGTTGGTGTTAAACCTGCTCGCAATCGGCAAGAAGCTACTCATGTTTGTTTTTCGTAATACAGTAAACTGAAGTCGCTCGACATAATTAAAATTGTATGTGTATATATAATTAATATATATTAAGGATCCATAGAACAGTCGGAATGTTTTTTTAATTTACGAATTTTCTTCCATTAAATAATAAATATATCATGTCGTATAATTTTGTGATCGTAGTCACTAACGAGTCGTGATCTTGTGGCGATTGTATTCAACACGTTTCTTCAACATGGAAAACACACTCTTAAGACGTTCTGTTGAAATACATTTCTAATTAATTGCGTTTGCTAAGCTTATATTCAATTTAAAGTTACAAAACATATCTCAAAATGCAAATTTTTTAAACGTAAATAGACATATATGACATTTGTGTAGGTGATAATGAACTTTCTTGCTGGCGTTTTCCTTTTTTTTAAAAAAAAAAAAAGTAAGGATTCTCAGTCCTGCAGCTACAATAATTGTTGTAAAATGCTGTAGGTATGCAAATTGGTGCGTCGCACGTGAAATGGATCATACAAATCGTAGCCTATGCCATCCCTAGATTTCCCTTGCGACAATTTGAAAAAATAATAGGTTAGTGGTTTGCTAAAAAAAAATATTATTCTTGTCTTAACGTTTTATAAAAAGTCATACTCTTTTAAAATGATGAATACTAAATTAGATTTTAGGTTTTTACCTTGCCTGGTACACTCTCTTCAGTCACTAGCCTCAAGGCTGTGCTATGCTCGATTTGGCATATTTTCTAGACAATATTTCCGCGTGATCAATTTTTGTAATAAAAATAATTAAATTTTTCGTAAATTCGTTTTTTGCATTTTCTATCTAAAGTAACTCACAAAATAACTGCAAAATTATGGATTTCCTAATTGTTTTAATCTTAAAAAGAATATCCTGTGGATGTATATTACTTTTTTTAACTCTAATTTACGTGTTTTGAACAAAAATAAATGTTAAATGGCAGTTACCACAATAATTAGCATAAATTAATTTTTGCTATTATTTTAATGAAAACTAGTATTTCGGAAATTACATAACTGGTTTTGAAGTATTAAAACAAAATAATTAAATAACACTAGATTCTTGCTGTAGAACTCTTTCAATCTATTTTCAGTTCTTTTATAATAATAATAATGAATCTGTTAGAAATTTAAGAAAAGAAAATTTACGGGTTTTTCAGCTCAAAATGCGCCTCCAATAAACGAGTGTTTTTATAGTCGTAGATAACTGAATGTTCTTAGAAACTACGCCAGATTGCGACTTCTGAGAACTGTTTTAAGGTTTCGTTAAAACTCAGAGTTTAATTTTGTGGGATCATGTTCAAAGTAACTCAAATCAGTATCCATAAATTTGCAAATATATCTGTAAATTTACAAATATCTCTGGATAAAATTGTAGCTAGCGTTATTTTTATATTTATGATTTTAAAAAAATAACGGCGAATGCATCCGAATGGAAAACGGTGCCAAATTTCGAAATCTCAATAATACGAACTGACCAATATTGGAACACTGCCTGAAAAAATGGTGGATCTTCAGCAGAGCTCCTGAAGATGTTCATTTCATCGTGAACCGGCTACAGTTGCGGTCTGCGGTGTAGTGCGTGTGTGCAGGGAATGATACCGAGAGAACGGAAATAAGTTTCTGGACCACCGAGCCGGATAACCCTGCTTGAAGAGGAAGTTAGGTTTGGGGTGGGGGGGAGGAGAGAAAGGAAGTAGAACTCGATAGCAATGTTTTCGGATGGCCAAATGTTTCATCATCATTGTTGTGGATACAGTAGTGGCGAAGTGTAAACGCATCGTCCAATCTCATCTTCATCCTAAGCCTTCAAAGCCCTGATAAATCTTGCTTCTTTCCTCTTTTTTGTGTCTAACTTCCATATTATGTTCTTTGAATGGTTCCTGTAATGTATAAGATTGATCTAAAAACAACGGGAACAGTTCTCAGTCGCCAAAACGTTGCAACTGTTTTGTCCCTTAGGCAGCTTGCAGTGTTTGTTTGTGCTGTGTAGTCGTTGCGGCGTCCAGAATATATGTCTAGTCTCATAGCAGGGGTCTCTTGCACATTTCTTTGTTGTCGTTGTGTGGTCCAGGTTATCTGCTTTAGTATCATCGCTGGGTTCGTCTGTTGTCGTAGTGTTTCCCAAGGTTGATTTTTTTAATTACTATTGTTTTTGCAACTGTTTCGTCGTCTACAGCCCAAGAGGGTCCACCATCTTTGTGTCACATTTCTGTTCATCAACTTCCGTTCCATTTTCGCAAAATTATTCCTACAAAATGCCGTATATCAAGTGTTACAATGTTTACACATTTAAAAAAAAATCCTTACTTTTTTTTAACAAAAGGTATAAAAAAGCAAGTTTCATAAAACATATTAATGTTACCCTACTTTATTTTTTGTCGGAGATGTTTTATGTTGAATTTCGATATCTGTAGCAGTTGCGTAGGTTTTCTTATTAAAATCACCCATAATGCATGGTTTTAGTTCCCGTTGTTTTAACTTGTCGGGCACCTTCAATTCATCTGTCCTATAAAACAATACAAATAATTGGTAGTGGTATATTTTGGTTCCTCCGGGGACTAGGTCTGGCCATCTGGGATTGTGACGTCACTGCGGCCCTCTTGGATGACCTTGACCTTTGACTTTTACCTTACCCCGGCCACCATCTTGGATTCCGCCATTCTGAATTATGATGTCACATTCGCCATATTGGATCTATTACCTTGTATTCAGCTATCTTGGATGACATTGACCTTTGACCATGACCTTGCTCAAATATAGTCAAAAATCGCCAAAAACTCCTCAAAATTTGCCAACGATCCGACAAAATCTGCTAAAATACCTACCTAGTTTTAGGGGACAAAAATTACGCCAAAAATTCTTTAAAAATCAGAAAAATAAAACTTTCCATACAACGAGGGGAAAACACCCTCACCATAAATTCAAAAATTTGGATTTCGAAAAAACTTAAAAGACTTTTGCGTTATAAAATACAAAATGACCTCAAAACGGTTTAAATTCCCCATGGGCAAGCCGCCCTAAGCCGTCGAGGTTATGACCTCGACGTTTAGGATGTCACGGCCGTCATTTTGAATTTTTATGCAATCTTTTCAATTTTCGTTATATTCACCATCTTGAAAATCAGTATTTTTTATGCTATAAAATCGGGAAAAAATTTATAATTATTAAAAAAGTTAATAAAAAGTTCCGCCATTTTGGAATTACGCTATTACGTTGCCATATTGAAAAACCATAATTATTATCAAAAAATTTAAAATGTATAAAAAAATAATTAATTAAATCTTAATTAAACACGCACTTACGTCATGTAGCTTGGAGTCCACAGGGTTCGAACCCGGTGAGGGCAAAATAAAAATTGTTACGGATCCTTCATCCATGGAAGACACTACAGACTGACTCCATGACGATACGTCCTCCATCTTGTTTTCGAATACTGGAGGCACCCATATTGGATTAAGACATAATAGCTGCCATTTAGTTTTTGTCTGCTGGTGACAGCCATCTTGTATTATGACATAATAGCTGCCATCTTGATTTTGTCTGCTGGAGGCAGCCATCTTTATTTTCAGTACTTGCTACCAGGAAAGCTAGTGTAATGTCGTCTCGTCTGCCAGAGTGCACTGCTACCATTTTAGTTTAATTTCTACCTGCTAGAGGGCAGTAATAATTTATTGCCAGAGCACCCACCATCTTGTTGCTCGTCCTGGCTGCCATCTAGTAGTTATGTAATTATTAAGCTAGAAATTCGGAAAAAGTTCAAAATTCATAAAAAAATTCACTTATTAAAATAATGAATGATTCGATATATTTATATCCTTGATTCGATATTTGACCGATGTAAATATTTTAATTCTTAGTAAAAAGTATTAATTGATATCAATATGGTAAAAAAACTTAAATATTATAAATATGGGAAAAGTCCTCAAAGAGGCTTAAATTCCTTTACTACCAGCCTCCAGTAAGCCGATGATGACATATTGACCACCATCTTGGAAATTTGTAATTATTTATATAGAAGTTCGTAAAACATTTCCAAAAGTAATCATACAAATCACTCATTAATGCACGGTTTGAATCAATGGATATACTTCCTTGCTTCGATCCTTGGTCAATAACAAAATATAGATTTAATTTAAAAATACCATAAAAGTGAATGTTTCAAGAAATAAAACAACACAATTATAAACAAAAATATTTATTTCATATATACTACACTACTACAGGAACACTTGCTAAAGTTAGCAATCTAATAAATATTTAGTTCTACATTGGCTTGAACTGAATAAATCTTATCTCAAATCGTATTACTGAAGAAAGAGACCAGCCAAATCCTTTAACTACATAGTATTTTTCTTCCCGACAGAGATTCTTGATACTGTGTTTAACAGACTGCTTTACATCGTTGAAATTATAAATGTGAGTATTCATTGTCTTGAATGGACACTTCTTCACGATGTCATCGAATGGATATGTTTTGCCATATACACAGTCAAACCACAAGTTATATTTTAAAGATCCATACGTTGCTACCACATATATAAGCTGATTATGTTCTGCTTGATATCATCAAGAAAAGTTCAGATGTATTTTGACTCACTAAATGTATTTAGATATTAGTAGACTTTCGACGTTCCACAAAATGCAGATTTCAACAAGTGAAATCCATTATCATTTTCCTGTAATGCACCAAGCACATATTTTTTTGGCTTAGATTCGTGTCCAGCCATTATCGCAATTGGTTTCTGAACATATTATGGTTTTGTGCTTGTACGCATACGAGTCTCCAATCTAAACCGAGGAGTCAAAATGTCTGCAAGTAGTTCAACAGTAGGCACACGGACTTCCCCTTTGCAGTTTTTCGCATTTCGTCGCAAACTGTAATACGTGTAAACCAAACATGGCACTCATCGCAGCGAAACTTCATACGAGAAGGATTCATCACACATTTGCTTCACTCTTGTCTTCGTGCATCATGGGAAAATACGAACGACATACCGCAGTAGCTGCAAGGATGCCTAGTTGATGAAGAACATTTCACGCTCGAACCAGTTGATGATGTAACTGATGTAGTACAAATTTCCATTGTACTATTAAGCACATCAATCATTCGCTGTTGTAGCGAAACCTTTACTTTCTGCCGCGCAGCTGGACCTTTGCATGTCTTCAAGTATCTTTTAGACTTAACATTTCTGGCAAATTGCTTGCGAAATTTTTATAGCCAAACTTTTTGCGAGGTAGATTCTTAGCACACGCTCTCTTCTCGTGTCGTCGAGCATTACTGTTGTTTGAGAAATTCTTGTCACAGTAACGGCATCGATGCTCGCTAGTTGTTGAAGAATCGCCAACCATTGTAGTCTCCATCGACGGCGAAACGTCATTCATCGAGGTTACATCTGCAGCCAGCACTGATGTCATTAAAGTCTCTTCTTCTGGTGGAACCATGCATGTTGAAGTCTCCTCTAAGTGTTGTTGGTGACGATGATACGCATTTCATCGCGATCTGCGTAGTTGCTGACGAGATCTCCGCAATGTATTCTCCAGCGTCCAGCAAGGTCTTCGTGGTTGTCGTCGACGGTGCCAACGAGATCGGCTTTGCCATCGTCGTCGCTGCCGTCGTAGCTGCTGTCAGGGTTCCCGTAGACAATGGTTAAACTTACATCGAGTTCGAAGTTAAAGATGGTAAAGATGCCATCATGATCTCAAAAATAGGTAATTACACGACTTATGCATAGGGGCAGGTGTTTTTCGCGAATAAATCTGATCGCTCGTTAGACTGCAAAAAGTTATGTCCGCGTTAGCGATTGTTTACTTGCGATTGGCTGCCTTCTGCGAGAGAAGACATTGCCCTGTTTGGCCGGGCCAGTAAGAACATGTTGGCTTCCGCAATGAACGACTGTGATTTGTGGACCGACAGGAAACATGCAACGGAAAGAAACACAACCAATCACGGAACACAGACGATGCTACAGTGTTTTAACACAAAGCTGGTCTATAAATCTTTTCGCGAAAACTACATGGCCCTACTTATTCACCATATGAGACACACTAGGTGATATTTACACGGCCATAGCCAGTAACAACCCGAGAGTCGCATCGTATGAGACTTGCTTATATTTCCGCGATTGTCGGAATATTATAAAAGTCACAACACGAACCATTTACATTAATTAATACACGAGTCAAGGAAACATTAGAAAAAAGGAAGCACATTTAACGAAACGACAAAAATTCAACAAAAGAAAAGGACGGGCAATTGACACACAATTAATACAGTACACACACTTGACACGCAATGTGCACACAGTATACATGCAATGGACACGCAATGGACACACAGTACACACACAGTACACGCAATTAACACACAGTATACAAGCAATGAACACACTTTACACATACCAAGGACACACATTTGACTAAAAGGAAGCACATTTAGACAAAAATTCAACTTAGTGTGATACGATCTCATCACAGGGATACAATCTCGTCGCAAGGGTACGAACTCTTGGCAGGGATACAATCTCATCAGTAGGATACGATAATACAGGCTTGACTACGTACATTAAAGAAAAGGACGTACATTTCTTAAAATAGGGCCAACGTCGCCAAAACGCAAGGAGGTTGGATGTTGAACGATGCTTGCGTTGCTTTATTACACGTTCCGTGGTTTTCAAACTGGTACTCTGTAATGTGGTTGCTGAACATTTTTGCGTATTGCGTTCGTTCGTCCTTGCGCAGAGTTCGTAAACCAGGCTTTTGGCGCGCCGTCGAAGGGACCTCATTCCAGGGTCGGTTCGCCTTTGTTCAAGAACACAGTCGACAATCGTCAGGATTCCCAGACATCCCGCAAAGGTCGTACCTACTCCGTGGGACAACTCCCCGCGAGTTTGGCGCCGCCTCCTTCGTGTCGTCAGCTTCCACAAGATGTCTTCCCCCAACCGGCCGAGGAAACGAAGATAAAGGTTCTCGCGTAATTACCTCCGTAGAGAGTGAGGTTTTGCTTCAGGGCTAACTTGGGTCGTTTACCGTGGCGTGGGGCAACACCGGGTTCGTAAAACTACGCAAGAAACGCAACACGCAAAATAATCAATAACGACGTTTTGAAAACACCCATTCGTAAACTACGCAAGACAAAAAAAACGCAAGTATCGTCCAGCTTACAAAATATTGTGATTTTGTTTTGGGTTTTGGCCTTCCAAATTTGAAGTGCAGTGTTCCCAAAGCTTTTAAAGGCGCAGATGTATTATTTACACAGAAGTCCGCGATGTCGTTGTTTATTACGTAAGCCTAGAAGACATTTTCACTTCTTAAAACTTTCGCTCAGTGAAAGAAAATAACACTCCTAAATCAAATTAATCACTATTTAATATATTTTTATGATAAACAAAATATGATTGGTGAATAATTTTATTTCTATGGTTTTTCAATTTTTACCTTTTCAGTTAATTCCTAAATTAGTCTTTTTTCAATCACACTATTTTTGTATATTTTATGTAGTAATAATGTAACGCTAATAACATTATTATGTAACATATTAAATAAATAAATAAACATTTTGTAACTTGATGTAATTTTTTGGACATACGCCATTGCTAAGTGTACCATTGAGATACAAATTATCCACTTCAGTAGACGAATAGTCTATGTGTTAAGACTTGCGTGCTTAACAAACGACCGTGGTTCTCTAGCTTCGGTTTCGTGCTGTGGTATTGCGTCGTCGCGTTCCTTGCGTTGTTTATAAACCCCGGCCTGAATCCGAGCTGGGATTCACTTTCCCTTCCCTTAACCAACCGCTTCCTTTTATCATCTCTGTCTCCTGAGACCTACCCACGCGCGGCCTGGCTAGAAGTGAATAAAATAGAAATTTACGACGTTGCCGCGTTTTACGTGCGCGCGTTGTTGCTTTGTTGGGGGAATGGTCCCTGCGGGGGGAGGGGGGGAGGGGGGTTCCAGAGAAACTGCTATCTCGCGAAAGTGGTCCAACGCGGTCTGAGGCTTTGGGTGCGTCGAATCGCTGAGACTGTTTGCTGAACAACAAGGCAACACTGCAACAGTGAGTGCCGCGGACTGTGTTGTCATCATAGCAGATGCGTGCCTCGTGGCCCGTATGCCTGAACTATGCATCGAACCCAGGGCCTGCGATGAGTCCCAGGTCTACCTACTGGCACTGCCTCTACGCGTGAAAGTACGCGTGAAAGTTTGATTGCAAAGAGAGTGCGGACATTAAGAATTTTTTAAGAAGTAGTTTTTTTTTGTAGCACTTCGAGATGATCAGAACTGAAACTAACGTACCAGTTGTGCGTGCCATTAGAGAATTGGAAAATGCCACGTTATAATTTGGTGAACGTCTGCAAAGCAATTGTGTCCACACTAAACGTACTCTTGTTGAAGTGAAACATTTTTGCTAAGGGGGGCTACAATCTTCGGGCGTTACGAAAATACCGATCGCACGAGGGGAATAGTGACGTACGTGGTGGGGGAACCGGTAGAGGAGGATAGTGTGTCAGCAATAACGCCACTCCAACGCATGCTCTAGCGGTCGAATGGGAATATGGCGTGAGGAAGGGAGGGATATGTACGTAGCGTAGCATGCTATATGCTATTTGTAACGGCCGGAAGGGGAGACGGCAGGGGAGAGGTAGAAATGACGCAGTAGTGATGCTACGGAATTCTAGTGCCGCTGCTTGTGTTTGTCTAATCCTCAGATTTCCTAACGGCTAACGATTAACGCTACCATACACACACATACATATATATATACATATATATAATTTGAGATCATATCAGCATCCTAACAATGATCAATTATTATCTCGTGTTCAGTAATAATTACTAATATGTTATCTCTATCTATACCTAATAAAAAAAAACAGTTTCACTTTTGTCGTGCGTTGATTATACGCACACATTTTTTTTTAATTATTGGATTACCAAATACTTGACGTCGCATAGCGTGACGTTTAGTATAATATAATTAAGAAATCATAATTTTTCAATAGATTTTAATGAATTTTTTAAAATCATTAGGGACCTGCCTAGTGAATTCTTAAGAAAAGTGCTCAAAATAATATTCAGTCAACAAAAAAAATTCTGCGGAAGTTTTAGCCTCAGTGTTAGAGAACGCATAGTTGTGACACTAGCCTTTGTTGCTGCAAAATGAGTGACTGATGTTGGATGTCTTAATGACGAAATGAAATTTGGGCCTTCGGATAATTATAAAAAAAAGAAGAGCCGTGTACATCTGGTGTCAATGATGATATTGTCTCAGAAATCGAAGAAGATAAAAAAAGCCAGTTTGCTTATCATGGATTTTTTGATGTGCATGTTGACTATTTAAGATGGCCAACAGAAAAAAAAAACAACAGGAAATTTAGAACTGAATTTTAGATTCTGCCACCACAACTGCCAATAGCGTTCACACATGCATTCGGAGGTTTTCTTGCAATATGTAACGGGTACAGTAACACGGCGGTAGAACGCACGCTTGTTTATTTCAAGGGACTTGCTTTGAATCTCGTCACTGACTTTTTTACCCTTTTTTTAATTTTTAATAACATTGTAATATAATGATAGTGTTGTATCAGCTCAATAAGGTTAAGTTTTGTTTTTAGTAATTATATACAGTCTGATTTCTGACATGTAAAAAGATATGTAAAAATATACATAAATGAATTTTTGTTGCGTTCGTTTTCTTTTTTTATTTAGATAAAGATGTAGATAGGAATATATAAATAGATATAGATAGAGCGGTATAAAAAGATAGAGATAAGGAGAAGTAACAGATATATAGAGATATAGTGAGGGATATATATGTAGCGAAATATGGATAAGAAGATAGATTGATATATAGATATAAACATAAATACATAGAGAGATAAAGATTGATATAGAGATATGGATAAAGATATATAGAGATAGAGATTTAGAGATATTTTTGTATATATACATAGATTTATAGAAGGACATGCATGGTAGGTTAGAGAGGGATGCTTTGTATATGTGTACCTACTTCAAACAAATTACAAAAAACAAATTGAAGAGGAATAGCAATGCATGCCGGCCATTAGTCAGTATGTATGTATGTATGTATATATATAACTGGGCATCAAGTGCGCTTGTTCTATCTCATCTTGACTCCATGGAATTTCCCCAGCGCCGTCCCTAGCTGCGCGCTGCGCCACGTGAAATATGCATCGCGCCCGCCGACCCGGGTTACGGCGCTACGACTCCGTTCCTCCGGCTTCCCGCCCGCGCGGTGTGCATAACGGCCGCCGCTTCTCGCGCGCATACTTGGACCCAGCAGATTGAATTTATAAACTTCTCTCGGCTCGTTCTTGAGGCCCGTTTCTCTTCACGCTTTTCCCCTCTTCCTCACACCCCTTCCCCATTCATTCGATCCTTTTGTTTCTCTCCGTTGGAAGCAGCCTCTCGGAGTGCCACAGGCTGCAGTCCTCTTGCGCTGCCTCCGTACGCAACCCTCACCAACCCTAACTTTACTTATTTTTGTCCAGTTATGTACGGGCCTTAATGGACCGTTGTAAGCCCATCGATACTGAAGGTAAATTACTCTCTTGTAACTAGTGTGCTTGGCAGTGTTATCTGCAAAAAACTATCTTTTTTTAAACTAATGCAAACCTGTGTCAATTCTTATATTTGTTTGAGCTGTACATTTAGCATTAACATAGCATATTGCCGCTGTAGTCTCTACCGAACAATCGAATGATAGCCGCGCGGATTGGTTCAGGATTCAAGCATACATACGTAACTACAAAAATGACTATTTACATAAATAACTACATTAATTCCTCCATCTCTTCATACCTCCATTCCACCATTCCTTCAATTTTTCATTACGTCATCCCTTCATTCTTCCACTCATCCCTTCATTTCTCCCTTCACTCCCATCATTCCATTAATCTCTCATCCCTCCAACCTGGTTTACTATTCTTCCATCCTTTATTCCCTCTTTTTATCCCACCAACCCTCTATTCTTACCTCTATCCATACCTCCATCATTCCAGACCTCCATCATTCCACTCCTTCCGTCAATCATTTCATCCACATACAACTCCCTCCTTTCATACTCTTTCCATCTCTATATCAAACTCTCCCTCCAACTCTTCATCTATCTCTCTCCCTCCATCCCTCCATCCATCTCTCCATTCCACCATCCAACTCTTCCTCCATTCCTCCATCCCTCTCTCCATACCTCCCTCCATATTTCCACCCATCCCTCCATCCCTTCATCCATTTCTCCATCCATCTCTCCATCTCTTAATCCAACCCTTCATCAATCTCTCCTGTAATTCCTCCATGTATTAATTCCGCCCTCTGTTTTACCTTAATTTCTCCATCCTCTAACCCCTCTTCCATCATCACATCTATCCTTCCATCCCTCCATCCATCGCTTTCTCCAACCCTCCATCCATCTCACCCTCCATCTTTCATCTATAAATTTATGTCTCAATTGCTTTCATCACTCTCACGCCACACCATTTTAGTGATATTGCTTTAGGGGCTGGTTATTTTTCTTTACCATATTGGCAATCACCTCAAATATAACATTTATATAAACCCCCTGTTTCTCAGTGTCCGATATTAGTCTTTTTGTGCTTGATGACGGAAACAGATGCCAGTTTCCGAAATGTAGCAACTGTTTTGTCATAAGAAACCTACTGAGTGCGTCGGTATTGTCGTCGTAGTTTTGTCCATAATACCTGTTTATTTTCATAGTTGTGTTTGTTAGTATAGTTTAATGGACTTTCTTTGATACAAATTTTGTTGACATTAGTTAAATAGTAAATACGTAATTGATTAGCAAACAATCAAACTCACAAAGTTTAACATTTATTTATTAAAAAAGGTTTTGTTTCTCCTAAATGAATCCAGTAATTTTTGTATTTGAATAGTATTATTTTTTAACAAATTAATTAATTAAAACAGAGCTAAATTATGTATTTTCTATTTTTCTTCTTTTCACCATGTGATTTGCACTGTGATACGATATTTTTCTGAGTATTTAAAGGGGGCGTAGTTAAAATACTGATATTAATTGAGAGACTTAGTAAATGCACCATGTTCTTGAATGTGATAAAATATATATTTCAATTTAGATTTCACTAACCATTTAAAATTGGTTTGTCTAAGGAGGAGTCACGAACAAAACATTTTTTTGTTGTTGTTTAGCTTGGCAGGGATTGCATATTAGGCTAAGGTGCATTACCAAAATAACTTTATTCTCCTCTTCGCCCTAAACTTGCCTCCCACTTTTATATTATTTATCAAAAAAAATATTTTTTTTTGGTTCGCCGTCAATCATTCCTTCCCATTCTTTGGTTAGTGAGTAAACCATCTTTTCTATCGCAGTACCCAAATCCAGCTACTCTTTATTTTCCTGATTCACACCGACTGTGCCTTTCTTATGGTACTCTTTTTAATACCTCGCTTTTCACTCTAGTCTTTTGAGTTCTCTATTTTCTTCCAGTCAACACTCAGAAACTACACACACACACACACACACACATATATATATATATATATATATATATATATATATATATATATATATATTCATCTTGCCGAGCCGTCAGTCTCCGACTCTGTGCGTTGCCACATTCCCAACGTACAATTGCTGAGTTTCTCTCTTGGACCTTCGTTGAATGGGAAACATGTTATGATCCTTTTCTACTCTAGGACATAGATTTTGTGCAATTTTTTCATGTTATATTGTTTAATATTTCACAGTATTTAGTTTTTCTTTTGGATAAGGGGGAGAGGTAAAAACCAAAATATACCATAAAGGTTTCAAAATGTTTTATTTCCTCAAAATTTTTAATCGTTAATATTGAACATTTTCCCTCTTTTTTAGGCAGATATCATAACACTTTAAGGCTCTATCTCATACACAATGTTGATTTTTTTTTCGTTCTTACTTTTATTTGAGGGCTATTTATAAATTTTAACTCTATATCCTCCCTTGAATTTGTTATTCTTACTCAAATATTTTCAACGCCAATTTATTCTCATAGTGTAATATACAGGCTTAAAAAGTACGTAAATATGCGCAATTATTATCACTTGGGCGCCTCTTTAGACACATGATATTATACCAAGTGGATATCTGTTGGAAATATTTGTGACAGAACAACAAAGAGAGTTTTCAACTAAACAAGAAAAGTTCTTAAATAAAATTAATGACGAAAAAATGATACAGAGTGAGAGAAACTCAGCCTTAAGATAGTTTCAAAGACTTTAACTAGGTGAATTTTAACGTTAATATTACATTTGCTGACATTCCCAATAATAAACGCAAATAAGTTCACAAGGAAAACTTATTTGTAGCAGCCGTTAGTATTAACTACAACATTCCATTAAATCATACCCTATTATTTAACTATTTACAATTTAGAAAAACAAACGATTAAAAAAAATTTCATGTCTTAAAAATAGTGGAAACTAATATAGCGTCCTGCAGATCCTGTCTCCCCCCCCCCCTTTTTTTTTAACGTTTCGTCGTTAGCGAAGCGAAGTCATTACACAGAAAAAAAAATTCTGTAGGTTTCCAAAAGATTCCATTGTTATGGTTATTTTTGCATATACGAAACACTTTTTATATATAATACTTAGTATTTATTATAAAATCGGCGCATATTTTTTTTATTTTAATTGATTTTTCATTCAAGCTTAATTTTTTTAAACGATATAAAATATATTTGAATATTTAATAATTGGAGTTTTTTTTATTATGCTTATTGATGTCCGCAGTTAATACTGGAAAGCTATCCAGGTAAAGGTTTACAAATAACTTCAACTATTGTAGGTACTGGGACAACACAAAGCATAAATGCTGGGGTAAGAGTCCGGACTCAGTATTACTGCAAACACTGTTTTGTAGTGATACAGTTGTTTTCGTGTAACTGTACGAATTTACAAATATCTGTAATTTTACACTTATATTTCCGTTCCATTTACAAAAAAAAATACTGTGTAAAGACTGATAAACTCAACAACTCAGCTTGAAAATCTGGGAAAGGAAAGTTTTGGTAGGAATTAAATACGTTTATTCCTTAAATAAATTCAAATTATGTCATGAAGTTACAAGAACTTAGCGTTTAAACCTAAAAAAATTTCGTTATTTATTTTTGTTTAATTTTCCTCGTTGATACTGAACTTTGGTAGCTGATTATAAACATTTTTTATTATTTTGTAAAAAAAATACATATTTTAAAGTTTTTAATGATAATATAAAATAATGTTCTGGCATGGGAAAAATCCTCTTCGTGAAATTTTTTTTTCAACTTTATTTGCAAAACTTGTTAAAAGTCTTACAACTTACCATGAGCACCTTCGGAAAACTTTTTTTCTTGGTTTGTTAATTATAATATACATCCGAATGTTACGAATTATTTAGATTGAGATTACAGCGAAACTTTGTCCTAAAAACTTTATTGACGACCAAAATATATATTTTATATGTTAGTCGTGATTCGCAGACCGATAATCTAATTTCTCATTAAGCACTAGGATCAACACATTCGCATTTTAAAATACAACACACTCCCCTCGGTAAATACATTACTCAACAATTAGGAGAGTTATAAGTTATTTGTGCGACGCGTTTGTGTAAATATTTCACGTCATTAAGACTAGTAGGTACTTACAATGCTCAGGTTTATGTCTATCACTCGCAGTCATTTTAAATCCTGGAGAAAAATACATCTTTTCATCTCTGATTCAAGTAGTCGTTTTTATTGTATTTTATGTCTACGTACAATTATTTAATTTTTATGGTTATTTCTTATCTATAACCATCACTCGAACTACGAATCGATATAATTTGCAGTGGGTAATTAACACTATGGAATGATCATAAGATTACCCACCGTAACATTATTAATGGGACCATAAATATGACTACAATTATTTTTAACACCATAAGAAATATTATTGAATAAACTGTGAATAACTGCATATCAAGTTAACTTTTGATGTAAGCATTTCAATTTTTAAACGCTTAACTTTTATAACTGTTGAATTATCGAGCGGTGCCATTAATACTACATTTACATTAACCGTCAGGCACTTTCATAACTGACGATGAACGCGAATCCATGACGTTGCGATAAAAGGTTATTTAGTTATGACGTCTAATAAATTATTCTGCACGTTGATATAAGGCGATAGTAAAAAGTTGTAAAATTAAACTACATATTTTAATCTGATTTAAAGTTATTTACTATCAACATTGTTTTAGGTATATTTCGAAAAATACTGCCTATTGTAGCCGTTACCATAGTGCAACTTCCAGAAAATTTGTATATTTTTACGTTTCATGGTTCATGGACCCCAAAACCATCATCAACTCAAATATATATATAGATATCACAGTTTAAGGAACACGATAACTGCCGTAATTTTCACTAATCACTTCCAAATTGATACACGAAATATAAATTTGGAAAATCTCAGCCGAGTTCGTTAATGGAAAATATCCAACCAAAGGGGTAGAAATGGGAAAGGTTTTTTTTTAAAACAGAATAATCGCTCCAACTTCCATAATATGTTGTATATTACATCCCTTTGAACGTATTATAACTCTTAGGAGTAATACCACAAACGTTTGTCTAAAACATTTTTGATACTGCCAACCATAACGGCAAGAGGTGAAAAAAACTAGTGTTGGAGGACAACAAAATCATAACTCTGTTCGTAGGCACACCATCTAAATCGATCAAAATGTTTGTAAATCTTATTTCGAACTAAAAATTTTAACTCAAACAAATTCTTATAAAACAAACCATTGCTGCAAAGGATTTAAATAAAAGGGTTTTAAAATAACATAAATTCATAAAATCTGGACCTTTTATACTATTAAATCAATTTCTTTTTATTATACAACAAATATATACTATCTACTATTTCCATTCGAAATATCTTTTTTTATATGACCAACCATTACTGAAAAGGATAGAAAATAACAGGGGTAAAAAGACAAAAAAAAATCATAACTCCCTTAATATGCACACTATAAAACCGTTTTAATTGTATGTAAACTGTATGGATATTATCGAAAACCTTTGTGAGAAACAATTTTCTATATGATCGCTCATAACTGAAAGGGGTGGAAAAAATAAGGGTTGGAAGCCAAAAAAATAAATTTGTTACTCTCTTAATAAGGGCACAATCGAATCCGTTCATATTGTTTGTAAATCTTATAATTTTTATCTAAAACTTTTGACTGAAACAATTTTGATAAGATGAGCCTAGGCTGTAAGGGGTAAAAAAAATAACGGTAAAAATTAAAAAATTCTTACTTTACGTACCATTTACACTATCAAATTCGTTCTAATTTATTGTAAAACCTTTCATTATTATTATCATAATCTGCAACTTCGGTCTGAAATAATTTTATATATGACCTACAGTGACTGCTACGGATGTAATAAACAGGGGTTGAATAACAAAAAATTCGTACTCCCTTAGTAGGCTCACTATCAAATCCGTTAATTTTTTTGTAAATCTTATAATCCTTATCTAAAACTTCTGCCTGAAACAATTTTTAATAATACAAACCATGATTGTAAGGAGTTTAAAAATTGGGGGTGGAATAAGAAAATAAATAAACCTTCTCTACCATATACTCTATCGAATCCATTCTTATTTTTGTTTAACTTTCTAAATATTGACTAAAACTATTGTTAAAATAATTTTTTATCTAATCAACCATTACTGAAAGGGGTGAAAATAAAGTTTGAATGTAAAAATTAATCATTACTTTTTTTAATATGTACTATCAAATCCATTATAATGTAATGTATAAATGCTAAACTTCATCTAAAACTTTGGCTTAAACAATTTTTGATGAAAATAAATATTACCGTAAAAACAGGGGTTGACATTTAAAAAACTTCAAAACTTTCTTAGTATCAAATTCGTTAGAATTTATTTCAAATCATCTTACTATTATGTTAATCCTTGGTGCAAAGCAAATTTTTATATGACCACGTTAATTGTGCAAGGGATGAAAAAATAAAAAATTAAAAAATCACCTTAGTTGGCATATAATATGAAATTCGTTCTGAGCTAGTCAATGCTAGATTGCTAGATATACTGTGTTAAAAATATTCGTAATGTTTTCGCTGCATGGAAAATTAGCAAATATGTAATCGATCATTTTGTAAAATTGGAGTAAATGAGTATGTTATGTACATTAATTTCTTAAAATGTTCCAGAAGTTTATAAAAGTTTCCAAAATATTTCCTGAATGAATAGTTACTTCGAAATCTACCTACGCCTATAGACTGTGCCGAAAGGGATTTTTGGTTTCTGTACCTTCATTGGAAGACCACAAATTGAACATTTTTGTGGTTTTTTTAAAAATAATACTTTCATAAAATATTTTATGTATTTCATGTTTTACTGACTTTCCAGTTCACAGTAAACCATTCAAAATTATTAGTGGTGCAGTTTTATGTACAAATTTTTGCAGAATACGTTTTGAACATAAATTTACAGGTTTTGGTTTTTAAAATTATAATTGTTTAAGAAGTTTTAATTATTCCTCACATGTTTTCGGAGTTTCCAATAGAATATGACGCTCAATGAAATAGTACTTGCTAAGGCATGAAAGAAGAACGCGCGGTTTATGCTAATTAAATATACAAATTTGTTTTTGTCCCTTTGAATGTTCGAAGTATTATGTTCTAACAGCAGTCGTGTGTTGGAATGTAAAAAAGAAAGTAAACAACACATGATCTAGATCCGCCTTTCCATTACGCCCCTGAATTATCGGTTCCGGGATAAAAGTCAACACCGGTTTACTGCGCTACGTTTAACAACCGTATTAAGAGCACCTGCTCCTCGGACTGGGAAATTGCTTTCCGTGCCCTATGCCTGCGCAATCCACAATCTCTCCTCCCCCCTCTCCCTTCCTTCACTGTTTGAACTGAGGCGGTGATACCAACCGTGAGCTAGCTGTGAAATTTACGGCTGGGCGGCTACTCGCGCATCGGGCAACGCCAACAAAACAATCGAAGAAACTGTTACGAACGCGTAAATAATTCACATCTTGAGCTATTTAAGGGTGTGTTTCGCACCGCCGTATTTATCTATTTTTGATTCTCTCGTCGTCGCTCTTAATTAAGGGCTATTTCTGTGAATTTTACACTACACCTCTATTGAATTTTTTTTTTTCTGTCGCCAATATTTTCAACGGATATTCACTGAATGTAAAATATCTTATGTAAAAGTCGCGCAAGTGATTATAATAACGAATACTTGCGCCACATTGTACATCCATTATGTTACACGTAGTAAATATCCGTTGAAAATATTTCTGGCAGAAAAACATATACAAGACAGAAATAGTGCTAAATTTAAAGATATAGTTCTTAACTAATAGTAATGACTATACAATTGACAAGTAAACATAGTGAGTGAAACCCAGCCTTAAGGGAGAGAAATAAGAACTGAAAGCCACCATCTTCGTTTCCGCAGTTTTTAAGCTGTAACCGTTTTCCATTGTATAATTTTCGTAGCTTGTCTTCGTTTGTGCATATAATATAAATAGTGGAAAGCCTTAAGTTAATAGCGCCTGTTAGCTACAAATGTTTTTCCCTTGTGAAGTTCTTGGCGTTTAGTATTTAATTGATTTGTTGAAATTATGGCAATGTAATAATTATAAATTTTAACATTATACTGTGGTCTTTGAAGATCTATTGATGTGTCATTTCTATGTTAGTGAAGATAAATTTTCAAGATTAAAATAAAAATGTTATGGCATAAAAGTTGTGGAAAATAATTTTGTGGTCTTCTGATTTTTTTCTCTTCTACTTATAGAATCAGTCCAAATACGCTTCGCTGAAGCATTCAATAAATTCGACAGCCCATAGTGATTTCAATCAGCGGAATGATAATAAATTAAAATCCTGCTAACTGTAAAATCAGTAGGTTTCACTTTAAGAATCGTGATTTATAATTATATCAATCGGAATATAAGTGGAATTCACTGGAAAAATTGCGAAAGCCTCTGTTCATCCAGTGAGATTTAGATAGTGAAATCTTTTGTAGGAATCGAATGATTTAAGTTGAGAAGGGCAAAAAAAAATATTTGCAATCAAAGTCCACTGATTCGGAGCAATTTTAACTGGTTAAGATTTTTAATGCTGGCAAGATTTACCTACCGCCAGTCAGTTAGCTTGCTCGTAGCGACTGTCTTCAGATGCTGTCTTCACCTGCAACAGAAAAAATAAAACTAACATTATAAACATAAATACTTTTGTTCTGTAGATTGTGGCAAACATTTCAAGCACACTTTCAGTTATACATATAAATTTGTATACTTTTTATGTCGCTAAATGTTTACTGCATCGTTACGCGAAACTAGTGAAAAGTCAGCATGTTTTGTTAGTTATCACATACACGTATGTATACAGGCAAAAATTGAGTTAACTTTGTGTAACTTGCCATTAATTTTGGATCATTTTCAAAATAACCTATTTTCTGCGGCAAAGAAATCATTTTATATGCACAAAATAAGCACACAACAACCTTTTCTATTACACGATTTAAAGAACCATAGAAAATTAGCTTTACAGGGTTTTTGGAAAACCTAATTTGTATTTATTTAAAAATGATATACTTAAAAATAATATTTTCAAGACTAAGGCTTTATAAGAAAAGTTGATTATAAACTGTATACCACATGCATGTTTTAATGCTTTCGGTACATCCTAGGTCTGACGTATTAATTTGCCTCTAAGTCATAAGAACTAATAATTAAAGATTTGTTTATTCAATACGACCTTTTATAAAAAAAATTACGTAAGCCTTTATTATAAATTTATTTTAAATCATGAGCAACAACACATAATATTAGAAGCAAAATAATAAGGGATACTCCCATTAAAGATATTTTAAAAATGTTTTCATAGAGACTATTATTACAGTTGTAGTAATTTAAAAAAATCAATACAAAATGCCACTGATTTCACAGCTGAACGTACTTTCCGAAGCAAGTCGCTATTGCTTTCAAGCATTATACAAATTTAAATTACACGCTGTTACGTAGAAAATTTTGAACATTAAACGACAGAAGAATTGTATATCCAAAAATCTGTTTAAACCCATATTGCGTCTTTCGTTTCTTACTCCTTCTCTTTAGCTTACGATAAATTTTTCTCATATTTACAAGCCGAAATTTACCTACTTACATTTGACCTGTAATTTTCCTTAAGATATCGCGTGCTTTTGGCCTTTCAGAAGAAGAAGAAGAAGAACTGTGAATGAAGTTCTACGCGGAGAAAAGTTTGCGTATGATTTCAAAATGGCAATTAAAACTTCGTTAACTCGTTTCACCAGAGATAAAAGCAGCCCCGGGTACGGCGAGCGTGTCATTTTGCGATGAATAATGCGGATTTCGTCAGTCACGAAGCGGTCGGAACTTTGTTCGAAGCCCGAATGTCAGTCTTTAAATCCGCCGTTGTGATAAACACAGGTTCCTAGAATTTAATCAACTGAAACAGTCCGATATTCGATTTGACCAGGAAAGTACCCGTTATTTTACTGCACTAATGTGTAAAAAAATAAACATAATAATTAGCAATTGGGGTTTGTCTATAAGAGGTAATTGCAATTATTCCCCCCAATAGATAGCACCTATTTAATAGCTTTACTAAAGCCTTTCAATAAACCAGAAATACACGTGTACGTATCCCAGCACCATGTTACAAGTAGTTGAAGCGTGGTAGTTCTGCAACACTTGTTTTATCATAATTCTTAAGATAAAATACCGCGCGTACGTTAACACTAGGGCCACGTATTTTTCGCGAAAATATTTTGAGATTGTTTGTTCAAACACTATAACATGGACTTTAGTTCGTGATTGTTGACTTTATTTTTGACACGCGTCTACTGTCGGAACACGAACCACAGCAATTCAGTGCGGGAAATAAGGCAATGGTTTGTCTTGTAGATGGCCGCCAAGATCAATCAGAAACCGCTGGAACGGTCGTATCTAACTGCAGTTTAAATGGGGCTCTGGGATTTTTTTTAAGCGAAAACGTCCTGCCGCTAGTTATCACATCTTTCATGATCCCGCATCCTCTCGCATCCGAGAGCAAGCTTGCGTCCAACTGCCGCAACGCTAGCGGAAACACAGGCGTCAGCACAGGACAGTGGGACAGCGCTTTGTTGCGAGACCAGCCTCCGTTGCCGGAGGGAATGGGAAGGGGGGTGGGGGGCAGGGACGAGATTTGGCAACACCGCCGCGGACCTGAGGATTAAAATATGGCGGCCACGTCCAAAAAAGTGGCTTTTGGGGAGGCCGAGACAACGCGACGGGGCCCCAACTCTCTGTGTTGCCTCTTGCCGCCGCATCCAGTCTCGTCGAGAGTCGGCCGTGAGCGCGACAGAAGAACAGCGAAGATCAGAACTTATATACGGTGTGATAGCAAGGCTCTTAGGTTCTAGACGGGTGAAGACTTCGGCTCATGTAATAATGTGATCATCAAAATCCGACAGCAAAGTTAATGTCGAGCCTCTGTTTAACAGTCTTTGATTCCCCTCAAGACACCAGTGGGAAGAGAAGGACAGCGACATAACAAATCTGCTGCTCGACTGCCGTTGCACCGGAAGCCCGTAACAAGACTCGAGGACTCGTCGATGGACACCCCTGACCAATCACCCAGCCGTGGTGTCGGTAGAGGCGTGGCTGCCAACTCCGCGAAACCTCGCTTCGCCTATCTAGTTTCCCCGACTAACAACAATGCTTTGTTTTAATAATGCGTCCCGCGTTCCCAATTCCACTCGCTTAAGCCTCCCTCAAACACCCCTCTTCTGTACCGCCTCCGCAGGGCCGCCCTTTCGAATTCCATTACCGCTCTAATTTCGTAATGGAACCGAGCGTTGCTACGGCCCGTGTTTTCCCATTTCCTGCATTCAGTCCGGTGGCGACTGATGGATTGCATTCTGGACCGTAGGAGCATCTTCCCCCCCTCAACCCCGCACCTTCCGTAGTGTGTTGTGTGTGATTGGCTGCCGTGGTACGGACAAGCATCCCGTCTGTCCGCAGGTATTCAGCCGCGCGCGATCCTCATGCGTGTTGGTGTGCTCCACCATGCTCGTCGGGCATGCCATTCCGAGTGCATTCTTCAGCTCGATCATTGATTGAACACTCGCGGTGATGACTCCGTCCGATTTCATTTCTCGGGCATGCCTGTCACACTGGACGATGAGTCATGAAAAACTGGAGATTAAAAAAAAAATAAAAAAAACAGGGAAAAAAATTTCGACTGAAATTTTTACTAATATTATAAATTTTAAAGTGTGTTTGTTTGTTCTTCTTTAACGGAGCAAAGGATCGACATGATTTGTTTTGCATATAGATATTTTATGGGCCTGAGAGTGACGTAGAATACATATAACTTATACAATGCCATCCCTAAGGGAGTTAAAAAGTAGTAAATTCAGTTTTATAATAAAAAATAACTGGAGGTTGGTCATAGACACACAGTGAGTTTGTGTCATTTCTCTATGTCCACCACACGGTCATTAATTAAGGTTTGGCAATTACCTATCCTTCTCCTTGGCGAAACCCATCCGCTTAATGAAGATCGCGACTGCTAGCGAACTAAAGGCGTTAATAACAGTTTAGTTTAGAATTTCGTGAATAGATTGCGTTGCCTTGAAACTGTAACGCACTATCATTTGGTGCGTCCGTCACGTCTTGCCTAGGGGTTACTAGCTATTCCACAAAATGAAGCTGAAGATTGGCGTCCCAGTTTTGCTGATGCGTAGCCTTGATGCACAGAGATTGTGCAGTCAATGGGCCTTAAAAATCAAAATTTCTAGTTTTTCAAGTGGATGTCCTACACACTTGAAACTTGGTAGTGATGTTCCTTCTATGATGATGTGTTTAGCCCGGACAACTCCGGGTATTTCAGCTTGTTTATTTATAAACTGGTCAAGCTCTAGCGCACCCGGAATGTTTCGTATGTTACTTAGATTTATTTATTTATTGCCAACCAATAGATATAAAGTCCAAAGCACAATTACAAACATTAAAAAAAACACAAAATAGTTTGTGAAGGGCTGGCGTTACAAAACAGATGCAATTAACATACAAAATAAAATAAATACTACTAAACAATAAGAGGTTAATTAAACTATTAAAGTATGACATCGGGTTTTTAGTGTTAATGGAAATTACCATCCATAAGTGTTGTCAGTACTGTTTTAAATAGATTAATACTAATTATTATAATAAGCAAATCAGTCTGTGTCGGTGGCTAATATAACCTTTATAAATAATAATTTAACTTTGATTTATGTTTATTGTTTTTTCTTACACCTGCTTTTGAATTGCTTTTAACTTTTAAATATAACTTCGTAACTTCGTGGAAATCATATGTTCTGTGAATGTAGCTAGTAAATTTGAATTAAATATCAGAAGGAACATATACTGGATAAACAAAAAATAAGCAGATTTTCTCTCACTGTGAGAAACAAGACAGGCTGTTTACTTGGAAATGCGCTATTGCAAGAATATCAATAACATTTTTTAAGCGTACAGGATGCAGAAAAACAAACACATATGCTCGAGAAGAAGCGTGCGTTAAGCGGACGCAGGCGAAAAGAAACTAAATGACACTTCAAATAAAATAACAGCATTTACTGCTAAAATAGTCGTCTGATAAAACTTTGCATTTGAAATATTAAAAAACGTGCAATCTTTTATCTTTCTGATTCCATATCACATTGTTTAGTGTTTCTCTATAAGGTTTATGATTTTTCTGATTTAAAAATTGTGTTACTGATATAATGGAACATATTCATTCCAACTTTTTTTAACATATCATTTAGTAACAAAACTAAAGAGTGTTTCCAATATTTTTTATTTTAATTTTTACGTCTCCTAAAGTAAGAAATTTTGGCCGGTCGTGTGAAAACGATTTATTAATATTTTTACAGTTAAAACATTTGAATTACCACAGGAAGTTTTTTTTCCGTAACATTTACTTGTAAAATGTTCAATGCGTTATATGTTTTTGCTTGGTTTTAAAAAACGTTTCGTCTATTTAGTTCCGCAAATGTAAGGGGCCCGCCTAGTCATGGATGTATTTGTGTTAGTAAGGCGGGATAATTAGGTCTACCCTCGCACGGTATTGTCTCTAAGCGCAAGGCTCTAGACTGACGAGCAGTCATCTCGTCATGCATTGGGCAACTATGAGTTTTGAGCGGTAACCATAGCATTATATGGAAGATAAATGAGGATTAAGATGTAATGCAAACCTCGAGTGATCTCAAGAATCATTTCCGGATGTTAAATGCACAAGTGTTATTATATAAACACGGTTTAAGAAATTTTCATTCTATAAAACTACAGTTAAAAAACCAAATCAGGAAACAGATCCACTCATCCGCCTTGACTTATTCTTAGATGCTTTTCGTAATCAGACACCACTCGAATATCTTCAGCAGTTTTTAAATGGCTTTTTTTAATCTTTTCTTTAAAAACAGTTTTGTTTGCTGCCGTCGACATATTTGAGTAGTTAAACGTAGAGATCTGAGCGACATTAATTAATATATATATATTTTTATGATAAAAATAACCTGGGACAGTTAAACAACGACAAATAAATGGATAGAATAACTGCAGCGTTTGAGACGCCACAGTTTAAAGACTAACCACTAACACCAAGCGAAGAGGAACTGCAAGTAAGTAGCTGCTACGTCTTGTAGCGTCGTCTTCGTTGCCTCGCCTCACTAACCCGCGATAGCTTCCCGGCTGTGGCTTCGAGAGTATCGGGTTAACTCGATCGTGTGTCCGGGTGGGTTGGAATGGCTAAGGAGATGGAGGGAGGGGGGGGGGGGCGATGTAATTCCCAGCGCTCGAGGTCCACAGGCGGACGTAGAGAAACTGTTCCCCGTACCCGAGATAACTGGGTAAAAGGTCACAGGTGGTAACTCGCTGTTCCCAAGACGAACGAGCCCTCCCCATGTCGAACGCGATCGATACAAACACGTCAGGGGACGTAGATTCATCGGAGTGGCTGCTACGTTGCGAGGAAATGCTGGACAAGCGGATACAATTAGCTGCAAAAAGACTGCAATTGTACCAAAATACATTTTGATATCGTTTTGTCCTTTACTGTGCGCAATCAAGTACGCAAAGAATGGACAAAATAAAGGAAGTGTGTACTTAGGTACACGCGTTATTAAGTTATACTTCTATGGCTTTGCTAAAATATTTTAACATTAAGTATATGCATGTATATGTGTTTTTGCTTAAACGACATAAATTCCACAAACAAACCGTAACCTTATTGAGCTGATTCAACATTTATGATTTAAAAGCGAAAATTTATTCATGAAATTTTTTTCATAGCGTTGAATATATATAGGTTAACAATTTTTTGTGTCTCTACAGTATGGTGAGCCCTGCACCATCTCTACATTCCAATGTTAACTAAGGTTTGTAATGCCAGGATTCTAACGTATGTTTTTGTTGTTATTGTCATTATTTCTTTTTATGATGTAGTTTTTTTTCTTCAATATTATGCTCGGTGTAAATTTTTTGATGTTCACTAAAGCAATATATACGGATGAATCACGTGGGTCGGCCATATTTTCGAAATTTGTAAGACTTCCACAGGTGGTAGCACCGTGGTTACGCATTTCCGTTCATTCGACTTCATTTCCATTCACATTCACTTCCGTTCCATTACTCCTACCAAATGCCGTACGTATACCTAGAGCTAAGATGTTTACAAATAAAAAAAAATACAATATAATGTCTTGTGACACTTTTCTGCGGGCATCGTGAAGATGGCGACTGCAGTGTTCGCCGAAACGTTCGGTGATGAGCGTCTTCCGGACACCCAGAATACTTCCTACGATTGCTATCATACAAATAAAATATGTTGCATCCGAAATCGCTTTTTTTTTTGCACCAATTCGTATTGGTACATTCGCTTTCTTTCTTGGAGTACCACAGGTTCTGCCCATCAAAATTGGAATTATATGCAGTTTCGAATAGTCGGTGCTCGCCTGAACTGATCACAGCACGATGTTCCGTCTCAAGATAGTGGCGTTGGACAGATAAAAAATATATTAAAGGGGATTCTGATGTTTTTTCCCCACTGAAGGTGGAAGTGGTCGCTGTGAAATATGCGAAGACACCGCAGTGATGTATGGCTCGCAGCATTGTGATTCACGCTCCTTGACCATCTTCAGCTGTCTTAAGTCATCCCCTTTCCCCCTCCAGGTTGTGAGTGGCACTTCACCTTTTCGTTCAGGCAGCATGGTGTTGGTAATCAATGGGGTGCATATGTTCTAAAGTTTAAGTTACTCTGGCCAACTCTGGACTACCCGCATAAAGGACAATATGGACTTAAAGTTTCTTTAATATCTTGAAAGGAGTTCTCTAGAAAAAAATATCTTAAAAAAAAATGCCCTCATTCTGAAAGAGTGGTTAAACAAACATTTTAACAACACATAAACAAGGAATCAGCATCAGACTTCATTATAACCACAACTGTTTTGCAATCCACAGTTTCAATCTGAACTTAAATTGTTATATTTTAATTACATGACAAAGATTCCACACGCCTACCACGTCAGGACGCACCAGTCTCTGTACTTGTACTCTGTAACAGTATTTATACGTTAACAACAATTTGGTTTTAAATGTATTTTTTTAATATACATAACACGTTAACATTTTGAAAGAAAAAATACGTTTTAAGATCTGATTGGCTGCACTAAATGTAATTAAAATATAGTAATTAAACAATATGATATTTTTAAAATAGTAAAAAAAAATAATTTACTATGGTAGTGCTTGCAGTAGTACCTACCTACTTACTTACATGAATTCAGTATATTGTATGTTTTCATGTTTTGTGCACACAACTTGATAATATAATTAATATAATAATATAATATTTAGTTGAATTGTTTTCGGGACTGAATTGATTAGTGTGAAATATTTTATAATGTATTAACTCCTAAAGAGGGCCCTAGAAGTTGATAAGATTATGAATTGGAACATTTTATTTTGTCAAAAATATATATAGTAAGTTTTAAATTAACTCTATGTTTCCAAAGGTATGACATACTAACCTAAATATTAGGTTAATGAAATTTTTTTTGGTGTTGAAAGTAAGAATTAGGTGCCCTGAAAATCAGTGAAAATTCACTAACTCTGGTTTGATCCTGTGTTAAGATACACTATTTTAATTCATATTTAATTAAACTTGACAATGATATATATGATATAAGTGTAATTATTTATACCTACATTATGGTTATAATGAAAGGCAAACTTAATAATAAATATTAGTACATTGATACTATGGGAGTCGTCACTATTGTTAAAACTCTAGGTCTGTGTGCACCTGATAAAATTTACTAAATACTTGTACTTACAACTATAGTCACAATTATTTCGCAGGTTATTTTTGAGCTAGACATAATCACGCCATTTAAAAGTGCACATTAACCGATACCAAAGTCAGAGTTTATTCGTCTTTGGATTAAGTAAGCACGTGGTTGGGTCAACAATTATTTCCCTTGTTTGTTACTGACTCAGGGACATTCAGTGTTAAGAGATCTATTGTCAATCACCAAAGAAAAACACACATATATAGCTATGTAGTTGAAGTCTAATTTGCAAAGAAACGGATACACAAATATTCTCGTGCCTGAGCTTATTTTCACTGAATACACGTGCATGCATGATTGAGATTAATGCATTATTAATAGCAATACACTGTTTAGTGAGTTTTTAGTTTGTGATGGCTTGGACATGCTCTAACAACCCGTATGACTCAGAAACATATCGATACCAACTGTTCTATTTCCCGCGCAGTGCGAAAATTACAGTAAATGTAGGGAATTTTCAACGAAGAACCAAACCTGAAATAAATTAAGTATTCTTCGTAATCTTCGATAACTGGATCTTAGAGGTGAAAGTTTCGTTGTAAACAGGTTAAACACAAACTTGAGAGAAATAAATAATATTTTTATAATTGCCGTATATTCAACAAGATTCTGAATTTTTTTTAGAATAATAGGATTGTTATTGTTCATTCATTCATACGTTAACTCAGTTCCGTATATCTTCGAAAAACTCTGGATGATTTGTAACCAGCGTTCTTTGGAAATTTGAGGTGAAATTTGTTAACAGTGTATTTGGGAAATGAAAGGGAACGGGAAGAGAATAAAGTATGCGTGCGGGTCAAGAGAATGACGTTTGTGTCGTGGATCTCATCTGCCAGGAGTTGCGACGCGGCAGGAGGGGGAGAAGGGCAGCCAGATGTATATTTGATAAAACCGCTGCAGCGGTTGGGAGGATCTCTATAAAGCTAGCAGGCAGTTTCTAAAGTGGTCGATACTTTGAGTGTTTGAGGGGGGCTTTTACCCCCTCCTTTTAGCTTCGAGTTCATTTCGGTGAGGGCGTTCCAGACGTCTCTCATGTTCACGAGACCAGACTCCTTCCATCACGGGAGTCCAAAAAATATTAACTGTCATGCATGTGATGCTTTGAAAAAAAAAAACTGTTACAAGTGTTTTAAAAGTATATTCTCAAGGTATTAAAGTCTGCTTTAAAATATATATAAAAAAATTCTGAATTAATTAATCTATAAAATTTTTTTCTGAATTAATTAATCTATAAAATTACACTCTTATGTATTTATAGTTTTTTACTAATTACGACATCAAATGACTCCAGATTTGTTTACATGTAATATCTAAATTCCACCCCCAAAATTACAGAACCATACAAAGAATATATTTTAATTGTTATTAATTGTGCCACCCTCTACGTTCATTGCTTTATTGAACACTGTCCTTGTTATTTTCCTCTCCCCTGGGTGTTCAGGCTTCACTGCTACGCCCCACGTCAGGCCGCGTGGCCGGAGAGCCGTCGACCACTTGACACCCGAGCTCTTCCGAACGAGAGTTCGGAAGATTGTTCTCAGCTGTTCTGGAAGCTGAAGTTGGTTTGGCTCGGACGTATAGCTCTATATATATATATTAATATATACCCCTATGGAAGCTATAGTAGTGCGCAGACGTCTACCAACAGTCCAGCAGTCCACCACCGACTACGCCGTGACTACGCCGCCCGCAAGGAGGTCGTCGTACTGTCCGGGTGCAGCTACAACCGATGCCAAGACCTGGCCTCTACAGGCGCTGCTAACGTACCACGTCATCGCCTCTGGTCCCTGGTGGGCGAAGGAGGCGAAACACGGGGAGTGAAGTTCTGCGACTGACGTTAACCTTGGCAGTGTTCGGAGGATCGGTGTTGGATCAACTGCGCGCCAGTCTCGAGTGGAGGTCGTTATTACCCCAGGGCTTCGTGGTGCGTCCCGAGTCATCTCGTCTGGAGTTGTCATCGAAGACCAGACGTCCGTTCAGAAGGGAAGGAGGATGGAAGCCGGCCGCCGAGGTCTTCAGTGAGGACGTCTTGATGCACTTCGCCGTCGGAGAAGTCGGTGAATGATTTCAGGCGAGTGTGACAACCGCAAACACCCAAGTACAGTGAGGGGTCATCTACAGTAATTATCTTCGGTCGTCACTCCAAAGACACACTTTGCAAAATGCCTAGTTTTGCCACTCACTCATCATTCCTAGAAATAAATAATTAACAGTAATAAAGTTGCTTAAGATTGAGTTGCTGAAACATTGAAATATTTTTGAAACTACTGGTTTGAATAGTTGTAAGAATTTTTCGTGAAGTGAAATATTTTTATCTTTTATTGAAACTCTTCTCTACTTGAATATTTGTTGTGATTTTTAATTGGAATGTTGAAACTGCCGGTAGCAGAAACATATAAATTATATCTTGTTGTAATTTTGGGTAAATACAATATAATTTGTGGTATCATAGCAGGCAATGATTCTTTGTGTTTAGCCACTGATATTTTAATTTTATCGACTTAACCTATTTTGTGTGGTGAAGCTTAGGCTTACCCACACAAAGTATACAAAGTAACGAGAAATAATAAAAATTAACGCGTGTAGCTAAGCTAACCTAAAACCCATTTCTAAATAAATTATTAGCAAATAAAAAAAATGTTAAACAAATTACAAAATTCTTAACTAGGTCAAAGATAAATGTTACCACGCACCAAACACTCAGAGCAAAGACGTTAGCCAGGGCTAATAAGTAAGAATATTAACTTTATATTTCTATATACCTATCTACGAGAGCGAGCTACTCGCCAATCATGAGGGGAAGCTAGTGACAGGAGAACATGTGCAATGTCCGGGTTACATTTCTGTTTGTTTTGTCTGACGCGGACTTTCAAAAAAAAAATTATTTTTTTCTTTGACAAAGTCGTTCTTTAATTAAAAAATATCCTTCTTGTTGTTCCTTCCGAGGTGCAACATGTGTGCATTTATCATTCTTGGTTTAGTTTTAAAAGAATTCTATCTTAAATTTCGTGTCCGAGTTTCGTATTACACGTGTATTCGCAACATGAGAACACACGAATTTTCTCGTTACCGAGGTTAGATCTTACACGTTTCTGACGATTACTGAGAGACACGCTCACGTGTTTTTTTTTCTCTCCCAACGGTGTAAGTATCTGCCAAAACAGTCTCGCCCGACTGCGGCAGTAACTTAGAGGCCGACGTGGAATTACAGTGGCCGACCTTTTGCAGAGGTATTCATGAGGTCGGTCGAAACACGTCCCTCCCCGCCAAGCAACTACTATCCCGGGGGGGGGGGTGGCGGGGGGGGGGGGGATTTGCAGGGAAAAGAACTGCGGACGTGGCTGCTGCCTCGAAGACGTCACGTTTATTCCGGGCGAGAATTTCTCGTTTTCGGAAAAAAAATCTCGAACGCCAAAGCCATTTTTACCGACGTGGTTCCATGTTTCCTCGCAGAGAAGGAGATCGCTTTATCACGAAATAGCCGCAAAGTGCTATGTGAGAAAGGGCTTTACCCAACGGAATTCTTAAGGAGGGTCAGCCAGTTTCCCTCATATTTACAAATTCTGCTGAATTTTTTTTTGCCTATTTTTTTTACACAAAACATAAGTTACAGCTTTTAAAGGCCTTGTGCAATTTTTTGAAGTGCGTACAACTATAAATTCAATTATGCATTTTTTCTGATTTGATTTTATGTATTTTAAGTAAGTAACATCCTAAGATACTTTGAATCTCATATTTTTGAACATTATTTTAAATAAATTGTTAATACAACGATATCACTTATTTTTTTAAGCGAGCAACAGCAGAGGTTACATTAGGCTGCAAAGTATCCAAAATTTGATCCAATGGTTAGTTGAACCATATATGTACTCTTTTTTCTGTACTGCAAACTGCGGACAATTTTTTATGTTTGTAACATCTTAGCTCTCGGTATACGGCATTTGGTAGGAGTAATTTCGTGAATTGAACGGAAGTCGCATGGACGGAAATGCGTAACCACGGTGCTGCCATCTGTGGCGGATGGCGCGAACTGTAGTTCACAAAGCGAAAGGAAAACTTTATAGTATTAACTGTTTTGCGAATTTTAGTAAGAATGCCAGTATTTTAACCAAATTCATTGTCTAAAGCCAAGGTTTAGTATTTTTTTCAAGTCTTTTTATTTTTTATATCGGAGCCGTATCATTATATATTTTAATCTTTCGCTATGCAAATCGAATGATTCGATAGTTGACGTAGCTGCTCCAGCAAAATATACTAGTGGTTGCGGAAACTACATGTCTTTCGCGACAAGAAATATAGTTTAAAACACCATTTGCGTATATTTATCACCTTTGGCATAATTTAAAAGAACTCTACGGTACATTTTTGTGTCCTAGTTTCATATTATAAGCATATTTGAAACATGAGAACACGTGAATTTCCTCGTTACCGAGATTATATGTACACATCGCCGGTGAATATTGAAAGACTCGTTCACGTTTTTTTTATATGAATAAATATTTAGAATATGAGAATCAAACCGGGGTTCAAATGAACTCACAAAATTTTTGTGTCAAGATATATCTTAAAACACTGTCGCTTCTTCGAGTTGACATTGGGCGATAAGTCTATAAGCGCAAATGTTACAGTTGGACTTCCTAAGTACGAGTTGATTGACACGACCTGAAGGAATAGGAGTCACGGAAAAACCCCTAGGAAAACATTTCATCGAATTACGTAGACTCGGAGAGAAGGGGAAACCCTGCAGCATACTCTTGTGAAACTGTATTTTTTTTTGTAAATGGAACAGAAATATTAATGTAAGAATACATACAAATTTAAGTTTGTAAATTTACATGAAAACAATTGAATCACTGCAAAATAGTAGACTCGGATTCTTGCCCGGAAATGTATACTTTGTGTTGTCCCAGTACCTCCAATATTTAAAGTTCTTTTTAAACCCATGAATAGCTTTCCATTGTTAATTGTGCATATTAATTAGCATAATAAAAAAATTAATTCCATGTATTGATTATTGGATTATATTTTGCATGGTTTAAGAATTTACTCTTAAATGAAACATCAAATAAAATAATAAAATAATGCGCCAATTTTGGTAAGAAATTCTCAGTATTATCTCGAGTAGGTGGCGTTTTTCATATGTGCAAAACAAACCTTATCCATGATTTCTAAAAATTGACAATACCTGTCTTATAATATTACAAAACTATCTTTTGGCAACTGGTTTCCAAAGGAATCTTTTGTAAAAAGTACAGAATTTTTTTTTCTGTGCGTAGAATCTGCTTGATCACGCACCCGCGTGTGTGATAGCCTTGCTCCATAAAATAAAACCAATTTCGCAAGTCCTCACAAACTGCAAAAAAAAACATTTACGAGGTAGGTTGACTAACGATGATAAATCCGCGATAAATCACAAACTCCAAGTACAGTGAATGGGCTTTGATCCCGCTGTTATATGTTTCCGCACATTCTGCATCCAGCATCAATCAAGACGCTTGCGTTGGAATTATTTTTTTTTTCAGGAGGATTTCTTTTTTTTCTAGAGATTTAGGGGCGCAATTTTGCACAACATTACAACTGTTCACGTACTTTTTACAGCCATAAAGTACCTTACCTTATTACAACTTGTTGTAAATAATATTTTTTACTGAATAATAAATATATTTTTTTTTTGGTATTCCCGTGGAAAATGTATTGAAGTTCAATAATCCGGTAAATTTTCTTATCTGACCTGACAGTGCCGGATTACAGACATCTCAGCTGTAACTGCGTAATTTGTTTAACGTGCTGGATTTGATGTCGAAGAATCCTTGGTGAGAGTTGATTACCACCAACACGAACTCACTGGAGCCACGGGGAAATGACTTGATGTAAGCTTTTGGACTTACGCCATTGCAAAGCACATGTATGTCTGTAGAAGAAAACTACAAAAAAACGCAAATGACAAAATCACAAATGAAGCAAAAAATTGCTGTTGTCAGGATATAAACACCACACAATACTGCACAACAGGGATATGGTCTACAAAAAAAAAGAAAAACAAAGAAAAATGGACGAACAGAACGAAAAAAAAAAAAAACACAAATGATGACAGCACAAAAATACCGAACCCAAAAAATTCAGCACAACAGTTGAAACGAGACAAAAACACGACAAAACGAAAAGACGAAACAAACAGAATAGTTTTACAAAACAGAAACAAGCGACGTTTCGGGAACTGCTATCTGCTCCCGTCCTCAGGCAGACACGCACATGGTACGAAAACACAGGTGCGGGAAATGGATACGCCGAAGGTTTCTGAGGAGGAGCTACAACGAGAGGCTGAGGCGACCCGTCAAAGCATCACTGCCACCCACTAACCCGTGGTTGAATCACAGCAAACCCCACCCCAGGGAGTAGTAGCTGCCATCAAACCCAGCACACGTCGAACACACGACGCAGCAGTCGCAGCTGGGCTGGCCGTGCCGGATTACAGACGTGTCACGTGAACCGGGCATCAGGGCTCGGGCCACGCCAGCGCACGGTAATTGGCCGGCGACCAGCGGGGCGGGGCGGGGCGGCGCGGCACGAAACACACGAGGGCGCGCAAGGTCGCAGCTATCTGATAACACCCGCCCGGCTTGCCCTTTGCGACCCCGAGGTCACTGCCGTCGGCGGCACAGCCGTGTGCTTGAGCACCGAGTCGGTAGCTGTCAGAGGGGATAAGCAGGCCCGGCGCGTCCGTGCAGGCGAACTAGGCAACCGCCCAGGGCGCCAAGTAGCTGGGGGCGGCGCAGCACGACACACAACAGCTCATATCATATGATTTAACGATTATTTAAACTAGATGAAAATTGATTTTTGTAACCGTTTGGAATGTTTATATTGGTATAAGTAATTATTTAAAGTCCACGGTGACCTGTTTATGATTTGTAATAAGTAAAAAAGTAAAAAAAAAGAAACACAAGCCTGCTTACATTTGATTGTTGACAAAATCTTAGGCTTACGTGATGTATTTTGAGGCAAGGAAATTTTTTTTTTTGGGGTGTCCGGCGGGGGAGGGGGGATTAAGGTTTCTCGCCTAGGGCGCCAATTTACCTTGCACCGGCCCTGGGGATAAGGCCCCGCCATCTATTTTGCTTTAGGTCTAATATTTTTATAGTCATTCCAATTCTCGGTCTGTGAAGGCATAAATAATATCTCCCAGATCTTCGGTACCTTTCTGCAACCACATGTTTACCAACAGGGTCTAGTCTGTAGGCGCCGCGAGGAAATAACTTGTTACTTCACGTGGGCGACCACAACTGTCGTGATAACCACACCAGTTCACTAGAGTTGACTTCAACAAGTAGTCAAAGCTAAAGTCCTATGTCGTGTCAAACCAAAAAGTTTAGCACAGAAGCTTTATTGCAAGCGGTGTCAAAATATTCGAAATAGCAAGATGTTGATGCTTAATTACTATCCTGAATTAGTTACATTTTATTTTTTTGTGTTTTTGCACATGGTTTTATATAAATTCACAATATAACCATGTTATATTTTTTTATAGAAAAAAAGGTATTTCTACTAAACAAGTTCTTAAAGAACTTAAAGGCAATTTTGTATGTCAGTACTAAAATGTACTAGAAAGCATGAAGTCACAGTTTAATCGATTCAGTTAAATTTTTCCTTATGGTTGTGATAACCCCAAGTGTAATGTGTAAGCGTGCATTGAGAGCGAGAAATCACGTGTTGTGCAAGTTTGAGATATCAGTTTGTATGTAGCTTTGGTCGTAAATCTGTTAATTTATAAAATATCATTTATAAATAAAAATCCTGTTTTCCAAAATACCCAAAAATCTTAGGTGTCTAAGTTTTTAAAACTTGTTTCTATTGATTTAATAATAAAGAGTTTTACAACAAATACCGCATGAAAATATTTCATAAAAATATCTGTAAACATTACTATCGGATTCTCTTTCTTAATGCTAAGATTGAAATACAATTTTGCTTTAAAGATTCTCAAAATCATTAAATTTAAATTAGAAACATTTTATAAACGACTAGCTGAAGTAGTCATCGTTACCCAGGCTAAACACATCATAATACAAGGAACATCGCTACCAAGTTTCACGACTGTAGGACATACACTTGAAAAAACGAGATATTTTGAATTTAAAGTCCCTTTTATTGCACAATCTCGGTGCATCAAGGCTACGCATCAGCAAAACCGGCACGCCAATCTTCAGCTTCGTTTTGTGGGAAGGCTAGTAACTCCCTAGGCAAGACGTGACGAGTGCACCAAACGATTTCGCGTTACAAATTCAAGGCAACGCCATCTTTTAGCAAAGTTCTAAACTATATTAGCAGTCGCGAGCTTGACTAAGCGGAAGGGGTTTTCGCCAAAGAGAAGTATGGAAAGTTTTCAGACCTTACTATATGACCGTGTGGTGGAAATATAGAAATGATACAAAATCACCGTTTGTATGTCTATGACCTACTCCCTGTGATTTTCTATTATCATACTAAATTTAAAATTTTTTTCACTCCCTTGGAGATGGAATTTCATAATAGTCTATGTCACTCACCGGTCCATAAACTCTTATGTACTTAAGCTCCGTTGCTGCTTGAAAGAAGGACAAACGGACAAACACGCGTTCGCGTTTACAATATTAGTAGGGATTGCCTGTCGTCAGAGTTAGGGGCATGCATATTTCGCGAAAATATTCCGAGACTAGATGAAAGTTAATTCACCATAGCATCGTCTGTGTTTCTTGATTGGGTGAGTTTTATTTCAGGTCAATGTATATTTTTACAACACCAACCACAGTGAGTCAGTGCGGATTCAAACAATTCCTGATTGGCCCGGTCAAACAATGGCAATGAATTCTCTCGCAGACGGCCGCCAATCGCGAGGAAGAAACCATTGGTACGGGTATACTTTGTTGCGGTCTAATAGGCGCTCAGATTTATTCAAGAAAAATGCCTGCCCCTAAGTATATATATATATATATATATATATATATATATATATATATATAATCATACGTAGAGACCCATAAAATTCGCGGGTTTATTTCGTGTGATGCTAAAATTCAAATAATTATACCTTAGTGCTGCTTCTGCCATTGGTTCACTGTTAATCTGGAGGACTGAGGGCCAATTAGAGACCATCAATCATAGAAGTGTCGAATCACAGGCCACCCAGTCGAGACGACTCACAAGTCAGCAGCCAATGAACAGTTGGCATTTGCCCGAGTGTGTAGAGGATATCGGAGTCCATCCTGGAGGTCATTGAATCCGCGAATTTCACGGGTCTCTAATCGTATGCTTCGCCGCGACGCAGCAGCGTGCTAGTCGGGCAGCTAGCTACCCCGATGAGCGACGAGCATCGCCAGAAGGCGGTTGGCATCGACCGAGGATTGGACCGGCGCCCGCTGGCCTCTGGAAGCCGCGGCGACCGGGATTTCGGCGTGAGCGGGTCCGCGGGAAATGAACCTCCCGGCGCGGCGCAGCGGAAGTGGATTCGCCCGGAGATAAATGCATCCAGGCTCCATTTCGTGCATTAATTCTCGTGACGTTCGCTATGCGACATTGCACCCGGCGTCTGCTCCGTTTCCGTGAAGTTTGATGGATATCTATTAAGTTCATTTGAAATCAGCCCTACGTAGCATGAATCTACTAGTTATTATTATTATTTTTTTCGGTAAATGGACGCATTACAACAGACTAAGATAATTATAAACGTATTCTTTAACCCCCTTCCCAACGAAACTGATTTTTTTTTCTCGTTATTATGAAACATAATCCTATGTAAGATAAGATTTTAACCGGGTGTAACACATTAACGAAATTGAACTTCTATTTAATAACTCGTTTTTTTATCATTTACTCCACAGGCGGTAACAGACATTTAATAACTGCTTGCTGTTCAGTCGACTTTGTTCGACTTGACGGAATAATTCACACAGGTTATTTAACTATAAAATACAGAAAATTTTAGTGTTTTAATATGTACAATAAGTTAAATATTACCTTTAAACTTCCCTGTAAACTAAAGTTTTGTATAAATTTCAGGAGAAAGCACAAAAAAATAATGATTGGAACCACTAAGTCGAGAAAATGATACTTAAACATTTACCCCCAAGTTGAAGGAAAAATTTAATTTTTTTAAAAACGTACTAAAAAGTTATTTTAAAATATGTTACTACTCATGATATTCCATGATATTTATGTATCAAACTTACAGATAAAAAATGTTGTTTTATATATTTATTGGGATGCTTTTTTATTTACAAATTAATCATGTTTTTTTGAAGTGATTTTAAATATAATAAAAAGTGCTAACTGTTAGATTTTAATATATAGTTATTTTATCTTTATAACCGTTTGAGGCATCACAATAAAATTAAGATTGTTTCATTGTGAGATTACTGTCTAACAATTGTTTGAATTTAAAGTCTATAGCATCAACCGTTTTTAAAATAAGTAATTTCGTATGGACAGGCAAATAGCTCTTAACGCTGTATTTGGTTTCGGTATCTAATTTTCTTACAGAAAAAAAATAATAAGGAATACTTCGATAATAACAGACAGAAATTTCCATTTTAATTATTTGTATTGATTTTTTTTAACATGAAACTTCTTGGGAATAGTAACATATAAAGTTATTCTTGCTCGCACAGGCACCGTGCACGGCTGCGAACTAACGGCGCTAGTAGTATTGGAACACATTCTTAACATTGTGTTAAATGGGAGTATCGTATATAATACTTATAATATTAGTGCTAATTTCATCTCAGTTTTTGAAATATTTTTCTAGATTTGTATTTTTAAATTTTGTTTGGGTGTTTGGTAAGTAGCTAATCCGTTCCAGTGCCTTAAAATTTATCCGTATTTGTTGTCATTTAATCTGAAGTTGTGACAGATACGGCTACAGCTCAACACCGTAATTTTTCTGCTAAACTATAATTTTAAATCTTAAACGAAGTAATGAATGGGAATTTTCTTTGGCGTTCATGCTTGAGTTAATAAATCCATGTTGCGATTTGTATATAACTTCGTTGTAAAGTAATTCACCACATGTGTTAGTTTGTATTACAAGCATTTAATGGGTGAACATTTTGCAGCAACCATACGTGAAAGTGAAAAATATTCTAAGTTCTTTACATTTTTTTTAATTATAACCTAATCAAGTTATGTCTCAAAATAAATTTTAATTCTTAAATTACATTCTGGGCACAAAGTACATCATGAAAATGACATAATATAAAAATAACATTCATCAAAGAAGATAATAAATTCCATTAATTATAATGCCTAAAAATGGTATTGTATTAAACGAAGATCTTGACTACAAAGGCTAAAATAAAGAAGTATATATTATCCTTTAGGTTATGACTAAACAAATCTATCTTCTACTTACTTACAATTAAAAGAATTACTGTATTTAAAAAATTACTTTTGAAATAATTACACTTGCTTGAAGATTAAAATGTATAGCCAACGAATATGCTTTATTTAAATACGCAAATAACACTTAAAACATACTTTCTTATGGGAGATCCCTTTTTCTTTTCTTGTATCCACATTATCAAGACGCCAACTTTTAACTCACAATTGCTGCAAAGTTACATGTCATTATTAAGTGTTTAACCCGTACAATGCTTCCAAATAAATTAAAATTCATAAACTTAACTGAAGTTTAAATCTGTACAGGGTGTTTTTTTTCTTTTCAATTTTATGGGTTAAATACTTGGTATTAACATGTAACTTTGCTGCAGTAAAATAAAAGTATTCTAACGTAAAGTGAATAAGTGACATATTCCTTAAGACAGATCGAAGATACCCTGTACCCGCTTCTACTTAAGAGTTAGATGCCATTGCTGATATTCCATGTAATTTGCGTCAAATATTGCAAGCAGAAAACAGAACAAGAGTGTAACGGGAATTTAAAAGCGTAGGTAATTAATTTGTTTTAGTATAATCAGCGGAAAATTCCGTACTGCTAGACGAGTGTAGAAATATAACTACAGAAGTCTTACGCAATCGAAGTAACTATTAACTACGAAATTAGCTCTCAGACCATTGGATGAGGGGGAACTGACATATTACTAAAACTACGTGTGTGTTAGTAATGCAAAGGCACTTACCATTTCTGTAACAACATGCGACCAGGGAGATAAAAGCGAAAAAGAGTTTTATAAAATACTAAACCCCGATTTTGGTCTGATTTTCGCCAAAGAATTTTATTAAAATACTGCCCAACTTTTTTAAATTGGTTCACGCCATCGAGCCCAGATGGCAGTACCGTCATTACACATGTCCGTTCCATGCTACTTCCGTTACTTTCACGTAATTACTCCTACCAAATGCCGTATACCGAGAGCTAAGATGTTATATATTAAAAAAAAAGCATATCTTAAAAATGGTAACCGTATTTTATAATTAGTTTTTTTCTCTCCTTTGTTCTAATACGTAACACATACTTGCTTTGTGTTTATGAGTTCATGAAATAAAATTGAAATTTTATTTTTTACGAAATAACAATTTGTGGTAGTTAAGCCCTTTTTTCACGCGCGTAGGCTGTAGACGATTAGAACGTTTTTACGGTCGTTTAGAAAGCAAAGCGCTATCTTGCAAACACCATTTGTCATGCCCTATATACTCGGTTGAGTGCGAAATGAAGGTGGAGGAAAAAAAAGAAGAAAGAAACGATAAGGAAAAATAACGGGCTCGCTTTGGGGAAGGTGCATGAGGACTCATGAAGCAATAAGAAACATTTTTTTTTTAATGTCGCTCCCCCAGTTTGGAGTACCCACCCTTGCCCGGTGTACCCACGACCCCACGGGGTTGGCCGTTCATTAATCATGGCGCGCCCCGCCAGGTGGGCAGCGAAACGCGCCGAGAGAACAGAAAGAAAGGACGAGAAAGAGCGAGAGAGAGAGAGAGAGGGAGGGAGAGAGGAAAAGTCTCTGAAGCGGCGGGTGCGAGGAGCCGAGGAAGCGTAGTTATAGACCCTCTCACGCTTAGTTTGCAGTAATACACAGCAAATTTGCCCCAATGTTGCCAGATTGACACTACCCAGCTATTTAACGCTAACATTAATATTTTTTATACTAGCAATAACTATAATTCTTTTCAGTATAAATTTTACTATTTTTTGATTTCTTTAAACCAAAAAAAATAGGGTCGTTTCATTGTATGTATTATTATAGTTGTATATATTATATAAGCTACATAATCATTTCACAGGAGTCAAACAGAGACAATATTGAAATACTAAATGATACAAAAATTAATAAAAAAATTCAAACCAAGATAGCGCCTTAATTTTAGGTTTCCTTAGACGTAAGAATTGAATATTATTTGATGGTGCACTAGATAAACTACAAGAAGAAAATGTGTTTCCAAAATTCTTATTACAAATTGTCCTTTTAAAAATAAAATTTTTAAGTACACTTAAAATATTTATTACATTAAGTTATCGCGCTCTTTGGGTACATCTGACAACAGAACACACCAAAAGAATAACAGTGTAAACAGCAGGATTCGTGCTATTGGGAATAGAAAGAGAGGGAGAGTAATTACCCTTTCGAACGCACATGGGTAATTGTTCCTTATTGTGTATGCAGTTTAAATCAAAGTTTAATAGTTGATATTTTCAAATCATATATATATTTATATATAGTTATTGACCCATTCAGCTGTTTATTTATTTGTAAAAAAATTACGTTAAAATACAATTGGATATGTTCCACAGAACGATTGCTCCAGGATACAATTTTCCTCAAAGTTTTTAAACATATTTTCGAAATCAAATAAATTTTGCTAATTACACAACTTTGCATCACAAACACATCCGATTCTTTTCTTTATTTTATACATTTAATGTTGAAATGCAACTGGTTAACGCAACTAGCCGCACTGCAATCTAAGGACGAGACACGCTGTAGGAGAGGCGTTAGCTCAGAGAACACGTTTAGACGCCCCTACGCCCCGACGCCCGCCCGTCCCAAGGCGCCCGGCCATTCGCACGCCGAGCACACGAATTATTTAAACGGTCGGAGGTTGGCACTCCGCAGCGGGACCCCGTATTAAGACGCGAAAAAAAAAAAAAAAAGGACGGTAAGGGGGAATTATGGGGGAGAGGTGGAGACACGATACGGGAGGCTAAGGTAAAATAAAACCCGTCTCGGCAGAGCTCCGAAAATTAAACTGCGCGCCACTCTACTATTAAAGCGCGTTTTAAACACACGTTAAAAATTCAGCGCATGGCAAACAGCTCAGGAAGCGGCGAGTAAATTCGTTAAAAGGAATTTAAAGTCATAATAACAGAAAAAAAACAACCCAGTGCGTGGCTACCCCGTGACATGTTATCATGTCAAACTATATTAGTTATTTACAGACGAGTAAAATTCATAATATTAAGACACCAGCTAGGCATCCAGAACATCTACATATTACTTAGCTCGGCATTCCAAGGCACAAAAATAAGGGTTTGGGTTGGTGAACATGCTACGCCTGTACGCTAACCGTATTCCTAGTGCAAAAAAACCGCTCACAAACCCTTAGATAGGACACTGGCAGTCCCTTATTTTCAGGGAACGGATTTTGGTGTCCCATCCGTGACCTATATGTTGCCCAAACTTCCGCGCATGCGTAGAGCTAACTCGTTGATATGGCGGACCCGCGTCTGGCGCCGTTAACTTGTATTATTGGCGTACCAAACGAAACTTTATGGTAAGAAAATTACCCTGGAATGAATTCTGTTATGCCCATTAAAATGGTCATTACAAGAAATAATCGCTACTTAAAAAGTGCTTGAGAAAATTAGAAAGGTGGTTGGTTCTATTTTTGTCCGATGGTGCTGCTATCTCCAGTATTTTTGCCGTAACAATAATTGTATCGGTGGATGCGAAATGTCTGCTAGAATGTTTTGGTACACGTTTCTAGCCTCGCGCAGTGCCACCGTTTATTTAAAACGGTTGCCGATATGATTCCTTACAGGGATTCGGTTTGGACACGTTTTGGAATAGGTCCCGCGAGCTAAGTTACTGTCGTATCCCAACAAGGCAGTCCTTATTTGCTACCTCACCCGAACGTCTTGGAGTACCACCCAAGTAGGATCGGGAGAGAGAAAAATGAGCTGCGATATATAAATATATGTGTGTGTGTGTGTGTGTTGGTGTGTGTGTAAGTATATTTCGCGTTTAGGTAAGTTATTAAAATGCAGTTTAGAATAATAACCCCACCAATGTCACACCGGGAAAAATATCTTAACTGTACAAAATATTTTGTGTTGACAATAAAATAATTTGGTAGGTACTGACCAAACGATATTGGTTAGAGACCGGAGCTTGGTTTATTACAATGTGACAGTTTTTCTCTGCGTATATTGAGTACCGATAAAGAGTTTATAAATATAGATTGGTTGCAAGTTCAGCTAATGTTTTTTTAAAGAATCCTGTATAAATCTAAGTTATATTTTCAAGTATCGGTCTTGATAAACAGTATTACTCGAGCAACCTGACTTGCACGACCATCTCTGAAATAGCAAAATATGTCCGATAAATCTTCGCTTCAATAGTATCGGATATCTGCCATTAAGTATTTTATGACTGTTCCTCTTTTCTATGATCCAATTAAGAATAATTAAAAAAAGTTCTATATGAAAGCAAAATAACTATTTACCAGTAAGTATTTTGCGACAGTTCCTCTTTTCTATGGTCCGAATAATATTTGTGGCGTGCGAATTTTTTCAGCTATTTACCAGTAAGTATTTGATGACAGTTCCTCTTTTCTATGATTCGAATAATAATGGTGGCGCACAAGTCGAGAGAGGTATAGAGACATAGAGAGATAAATAGATAAAGATATAGATAGAGAGATAGAGATATATACATATACATAGAGATATAGAGAGATGGAGATATATAGAGAGCGATAGGGAGATATGTCGAGAAATATAGAGGGATAGAGAGGTATGGAGAGATTTTGAGATAGCTTAGAGAGTTAGAGAGAAATATAGAGAAATATAGAAATATAGAGGACTAGAAAGTCACGATTTGTATATGTGTACCTACTTCAAACAAATTACAAAGAAAGAAGAACTTCAATGCATTTCGGGCAATAGCTAGTAATAAATAAAATATACTGTGTTACACATTTATGTTTTGTATTTAACGTAATTACTCTTTTGTGTATTATAAATAAGTTGTTCATAGATTTTTAAATAATTTTTTTTGAAATCCAGATAGTACGCATAAAATTTATCAATCAGACCATCTTCTTGTTTGGATTTTTGATTCCTCTAAAATGTTACATATTTTATTTTGTGAAAGGTACGTTTTGCAGTTTATGCTCTCCTACAGCCTTAGTAACACATCCCATACATTGTAAGTAAAAAAAAATAACACTACTATCCTTTACGTCACTGATCTTGGACGTTTGTAAATTGACAAAAATAAATGAAGAACAAGTCGTAGGCTAAGTTGGCCTACTTATTCATTTTCCACCTGGCTGCCATTGTTTCGTAGAGTGTAATAGTTAGTGGTGATGATCAAAATAGAAAGGAAAAGCATCTATTTTGGGCTCATGTGACCGACGCGACGTGTAAAAATATCTCCCAGCATGAATTGAAACAAGTATTTTACGACTGTCTCCATACTTGGCTTATTAGCTAGTGTGTATGGCTGGTGGGCTAAGGGGCCCGGGTTCGATTCTCGGCTGGGGATGAGGGATTTATCAAACCTACTCTATGGGTTAATGAGTGGGTGATTGTGATGTACGGTTCACCTTCATTCCGCGGGAGGCAGGGGTGTACCATCGCGGCATCATCCTGCCTCGGCAAATATAGGGCCGTGACGGCTACCAGCGCCGTGGAGTTGACTGTGCTGACGAAAACAAGTAATGAGTAGAGCCACGGAATTTTCGCGCATTCATTTAGTCGCAAGCTAGAATGCAAACCTCCGCACTGTCGCACTGTGTTCATGATTGAACCGCAGATATTAGGACACGCCCCTCTACGACCGTGAGCCAATGATGCCCAGCTAGGAGAGAAGTAAGCGAATCAGGTAGTGCCAAATAACAAGGATAAAAATGTTCTCGCCAAGAAATCAACCAATGGGAAAGTAAACATGGGTCGAGCACACTTATAACTTTGAATTATATCCTGAGGCCAGAGGAATCCGCGAAATTTCCGGGACTCTAGTAATGGGTAAAACGACTTATTATCATCACATTATTATTGGAGAGAGAAGTGACAATAGATTCAGTGGAATATGTTCACACTATTAAAAAAAATTTATCCGGATAAAAACGTATTCTTTGCATCAAAGACAACCAATGAATTACAAAAATTCTAGTCATATTTTAACTTTTACGTCCTGCTTAGTTCTTCCCTCTAAACCTCGTTTGACCATTAGTTCAGTCTTAGGAAGCCAATGTACTCATACGCCTTTTTTATTAATACAACTTCATATCGTTTTAAGTCAAGGCAATAATTTAAAAAATATATATTATATCACAAATTTTCACATCAAAAATTAATAAAAAAATATTTTTCCCTATTTTATCCTGTCGTTTCTTAAAACTTCTATGTGTTGTCAACATTTTGGAAAATAATTAATTTTCCGTCAAGTGTATTTCCCTTACGATTCTACTGACACTTACATGGCCAATGCAGAAGTCATAACATTTTCCAAAAGTGTTGAAAATTAAAATCTTGGTAATTTATTATCATTATAATAATATGAAATCTTAATCTTATTCGTGGGACCAAATTTTCCCATTAAATACAGAACTAGAAATGACGCGGTGAAATAAATAAAATCACACCAGAAGGAATTCATCATCAACAATATGTAAATAAAAAACCAATTACGTCATGCATTATTTTCCATAGCTGTAAAATTCTACAGATTAATTTTTGAAACAAATTCAAACATATAAAATGCTCTTTAAGGGAAAAGTAATTTGTTTTTCCCGCCTTTTTCAAAGCAACTGTCGCGAGGCAGCGCTGGTGTCTAGTATTGAGCTTCGTAGTATTTTCTGAACGCGAGTAGAGTTATTATTAGTGTAGTCATGCTGATATATAAGTGTCAAAGTCTTGCTGTTTTATCATGTTAAATCCCAATGTTTTAAGCTCTTAAAGATCACATTGATGGATTTCGAAGCAAAATTGCGTAACTCGGAGGTTTCGCATGTTTCATTTAGCCGACATAGAATACCGTTTGAATTTTCCCTATTTTCCCTATTTTCCCTATTTTCCCTATTTTCCCATTTACGTGTAGAGTTTCATGATTTAAAGGTTGTGTAGTAATCGAGCTGCCAATATTTCAAATATTATTGTAATCGGTTTAGTAGAAAATACGTGATTTAGTATAAACCATCCAAATCCACAAACTCACATTTATACATTAAAATAAATTTGTATCGCATATTTATCTGTCATAAAATTATTTTTATTTTATAATAATAGAATATCCATAAAATTCTTGATGATTACTTAAATTATTGCTTTTAATTTTCTGCCACCCCAGAATATATGACAATAGTTTATTTTATTTTCTGATAGGTTTTTTTTTCTTTTAGTAAATAGTGGAGTCGTTTGGGACCACCCTCATTCCTTAACAACCTATAAACTCTGTATTTTATAAAACCTAAACAAATATAAACATCTTTTTTAAAAAAACATGTAGGACAACTCTTATTTATTTGTATGTTTTCTTCAGTGTCAAATATTAATAAACTAATTTTATTCTTGTTAACATTTCGAGATATTTATATTATTGGCGAAGCGTTCCCTGGAGAAAATACGACGATGGTGTGAATAAAATAAAATGTACCTTTGAGTCGTAATATTCTGCAGCAACAGAGTGCGAGGTTTATTCTGAAAGATTGCCCCTTATCTACACGCTTCCCGGCGTGCAGCCCGGTGATGCAGGCGGAGTGCACATTCCTTTCGGGGGCTGCCGCTGCGCGAAGCACAGGCGCAGGAAGAGATGACTCAAACGCCGATAAGCCCCAGAACCCTGAGGGAGGGGTGGCGGGTGAGAGAAGAAGGGACCGCGACAGTAATGAAGGGATTACGAGGGGGTGGACTTGGCGTAGAAGGGAGGGGGGCTGAGGGGAGGTTCGGAGCTATTCGAATAGCGCCGGAGGCGGCCCAGATAGGAGGAATTTCAAGGCGGGCTTCGACGGCTGAACGGCGAAACTTGGATATTATTAAGGCGAACGCCCCGGGTCTACTTCGTCACTTTGAGGCGCAGAAACAGCGGGGTGCTAAGGGCAACATTAGCGCGCGCATCAAATGCTCCTAAGTGCTTTACCGTCGGGCTGACACTTTTTTTGTCTACCTTTGTGCAACCCTGCAATTTTACTGGAGCAGATAATATCAAATTACAGGTAATGCGGTCAGGTAATGCGGTAAAGGATGGTTAATATGACTATTATGCCAGAGTAATGTATAGAAACCATGTGAAGTTTGAACTAATATAATACTCATGCCATTGCTTTGGTTCATTGTAGGTTGGAGAAAAATCTTAGAAATTATGTTTCTTCAAAAATGATGGTATAATGTTTTCTGTGAATCATTTTTTTCTAAACCTTTTCTTTATTCTTCTGTCTTAAATCCTTTCAAGTTTGATACAGTATAAAATATTATGATTTTGAGTTACATGTGTATCCATCCTGCAATTTTATTTTTCAATCCTTAAAAATAAAAGTGTCCCGGATTTAACTTTATTTGAATTGTATTTAGAAGTTATATAAATTTGTGTTTGATTTTTATAATAATTAGATCGTTACAAACATCTTTATTGCAAAGTGTAAACAATTATGGCCCCTTCAGGTTTGTAATACTGAGGCGCGACGGTAGACATGTGGAGTGACTTGAGCCGGCCGGCGGCAAGACACTAGACTCGCCTTTAGGACGCCCAAGGTTCGAATAACGGTCCGACCATGCTGTCTTCGGTTTACCGTGTTTTCCAGAAATCGCTCCAGGCAAATTCTGGGATGGCTTATTGCTACAGGCCAGGCCTTGGCCTATCCACTTCTTCCAGTTTCCTTGAACGGTGAGATTTGGTGTGTCCGTGTCTAATGACATCGCCTTCGACGAAACCTTTAGCATGAATAAAGGACAAATAATCATAATATTATATGTCTAGCCAAGTTTGAGGTTTTAAAACAATTACGAAGGTCCAGTGCTTAAAAAAATAGATGTCTTGATAACTGTCTTTGCTATCATGTTACTAACACGCGTACATTCAAACACCCTTCAAAGCACTCTGGTTGGAGTCCACATAAGAATTATGGTGTGTTATAAACCTTTATCGACATTATTGCTCCCCCTCCGAAGAGAAAAAAATAATATTACTGTTTCAGCACACATTTAACAATAGTGCACATAAAAGAGGACATTTAGTTCTCAATTAAACTTTGTCAAAAAAAAATCGAGATGGGAAACAAAGAATGGTGGCAACGCTGGAAATTACGAGCTGTGCCTATTCTATCTCTCCCTCCTCATTTCTCTCTTACTATTTCTGTATATTTGTCTTACTCCCTCTCTCTCTCCCTCTCCCTCTCTTCACTCTACATTTCTACTTCTACCTCTCTATCCCTCCCTCACCATCTCTACTTGTCCCTCTCCATCACTATCTCTCCCTCGTCATCGCTATCTCTCCCTCTATCTCGCTATCTCTCCTTCACCATCTCTATCTCTCCCTCACCATCTCTACTTGCCCCTCTCCGTCGCTATCCCTCCCTCTCCGTCGCTATCTCTCTAACTCTGCCTCTCCCCTTCAGTCTCGACACCGCCCTCGGTGTCCCTGGAGTGCTGCCACGCGGGGCGAGCGCGACCCCGCGACACGGCGGACTGATTGATCGGGAGGCGCGCAGGGACACCAGGTGTCCTTGGCTGGCTGCCAGCGCCGGTCCGGGCTTGCTGTCCGTGCGCCGGCCTCAAGCCAGCGGCCAATCAAACGCTAATGATCGCATCTAATTAATGGCTGGGCCACCAGACCTAATTGTTCGTCCGTGCGTCTCTGTCCGCGCGCTCGATAAACATTAACAGTCGCGCGCCGCGACAGGCGGCAATTACACGAACGTATATTTATTTTCCCCATGCGGTTCCACGTCGCGGCTAGTTTATCATCACCACAAACAAATTTAAAAACATGGGTTAAGAGAGAAACTTCACGGTTAGAGGATTAGGAAACTTGCAGAGTACACAAATATTTCAAATGCGTGTAAATGTGTGCAAGTATAAAAGCTTACAGGTATGCGAGTGTACAATAATGTATGTGCGGGAGTATGTGAACGAGCAAGAATGTGAGTGAGCAAGTATGAAAGTGTGCCGGAGTACAACATGCCATCAAGCGCTGTTGCTGCTGGCATCTATGTGCACGTAATTTGATAGCAATACGGTACACGGCGGAGTTTGGCGTCGAAGGTTCACAATAGTTGTAACAAACATGGAGACAAAAACCCTTCAAAGAATTCTTACAATTTTGTCTTTATTCGCTCTGGGCGTTAGGGGAGAGGGGGGAATACCACGCATCATAGTTTCTCAGAAATGGCGGTCAATGTCATTTGGTGATTAGTGCTGGTAACTATTACCCGTTCCGAAAAGCAGCAGTCATGTAAAGAGACACATTTTTCTTCTCCATAAGTTTAAAATTTTACAATTTTTGTTTTTATATGTTACGCTTTTTATTGTTTTAAATTTAACGTAATTTTTATAAAAGTTTTATAAAAGTTTTTTATGGTTTATAATTTTTATATTTTAAATTGACACGGTATTTGTTTTAAATTCAAAGAAGCTATAAATGATCGATGGATACCCCACGTCACGGCTTTGGAAACTCTCTAGATCCATCCAAAGGTAAAATTCATTACCACGCCTGAGGAAAAAAAAAAATAACTTTTCGTTTGTCTCGATTGCACGGCATTCTTGTGTTCGAATCAGAACTGTTTGTCTAACGATGTGTCCTTTACCAATAGAGCCTTAACCAAAGTAGCATTTAATTTCAAGCTTACGTTCAGTGTAAAACTAGCCGTGAAATGATATCCTAAGTCTTTCGACGTTAAAACAACCTCATGTATCAACAAATAATTTTTATTGCCTCAGTGATTAGTTTCGTTAGCAAGTTTTTCACACTAGCTAATTTGTTTTTGTGTATAAACATCTTACGTAGCTCTCGCTATACGGCATTTGGTAAGAGTAATTTCGTGAAAATGGAACGAAAGTAGATAAATGGAAATTTCTTACAAAGATGGAGAACGCACGTGTAGTAACATAAAAAAGTATATAGTAATTTCGCAAGCATTCGGAGACATGCCAAACATATTGGTGTGCCAAATGTAACTTTATGAGAGTGAAACTGTCCTGGAATATATTTGGTTAACTAAAATAGTCAAAGTAAAAAGTAATGACAATTTTAAAATACATGAAAAAACGGCCATTACAATGAGTATAATATATATATTCTCCTAAATGCCTAAGAGGTGTACTAGCTCAGCGATAGAGCGCGTTTGGTAACTTCCAAGGGGTGAGGTTCATATCTCGTGACTGTATTTTTTATATATTTTAATAAAATGATAATTGAATTATAAAATAATGTTTTTTTTCAGCTCAATAAGGTGAAAGTTTGTTTCTAGGAAGTATTTATAGACTTATTTCAGTCGTTTAAGCAAAAACAAATGTACAAACATTATACTTAGTGTTATAATATGTTTTCATATGTTTTAGGTTAGTATTTTAGTAATGACATAGAGGTATAACTTCCAACGTATATGGAAACTTTATAGTATTAACTGTTTGATGAAAGTTTACAAGGTGGGCAGTATTTTAATAAAATTCCTTGTCGAAAGTCAGGTTCTAGCCAGTGTTTTATTGGAGCCATTTCTAATAGTTTAAAATTTCCTGTTGTTTCGGGCTGCTAATTGCTATCTGCATTTGATGGTGGCAAGCAACGTTTACTATTCGGGCAGCAAATTTTAACGGTGGGCGCAGAAAGTGTGTGTGTGATACATATCTAGAATTTTTGTTATTGAAAAGCGACTATTTTATTTATCAGTTTATTTATCAGGCTCGGCATATTTTCAATGAATTACAGTATCCGAGTTGCTTATTATAAATTTATTTGCAACATAACAAAATGAGAACAAATGAGTTTGCTCTTTACAGAGGTTAGATGTTTGTTTACATATCACTGGCCAGTACTGAAAGACTTGCGCGCTTCTTTTTACGTTCAAGTCAATAATTTTACATAAATAGATAAACATAAAAAGTTGTAGACATCAGTTGGCTGACTAAGCAACAGATTACAGTGTTACTAAAAGATAGCGCCACAAACCCATCAAAGTCTACAAGGAAAAGGAACGTCGCTCATCCTTTCACGAAAAGCTGCATCGGTGATTCTGTAATGACCCTTGCATCTACTCTGAAGGTCAACATAAAATTACTGACATACTTCAAGATGGACTGATGAAGAGATTTAATAAATATTACGTAACTTTAAAGTTTATAAAAATTAATGTAAGATTTCTTAAGTATATTTTGTTTGTTATTTGTCAATCATTACAAGTTTTAAAATGTTCAAATTAGTCAAGATACCGCACGTAGATTAAAGGTACTATTAGATGCACTTACACACAGGCTTGTTTTGTCAGTGCTAAATTTTCCTATTTATCCTAGTGAATTGTAGTCAAAGTGTAAAAAACGAGGGGGAAATGTATAATTATTATTATTACTTTTCGAGGATACCTTAGTTGAAAGGAACTTTTAAGGAAGTATTCGGAAACGGAAATGTTTAGAATGTAAGTGGTTGTTTATTTTTGTTTCGGTGATGTGACGACTGTATTTTTTTTTGGTACGTAACATGCTCAATTGTTCTTTTGTGATAAGCGAAAGCTTTACTTACTTACCTTAATTTAATACATTATAAGATTGTAATTGTCACTTGCTCAATAAAACTATATGCCCCAATCAATTACGAGCTTGACACACGTTAAGAGCTCGTGACAATGTGTCCACGTCAAGCTGTTACAGGTAACCTAAACAGGGAGATAGAGAAAATACATTATTTTCAGGCAGTTTTCACCCGGTTAGATCAGCTAATGAAACAGAGCTTATTTTGATTGACAGGTACAGTTTTAGTACACAGAAAAAAAATTTTTACAAAAGATTCCTTGTGAAAACAGTTGCCAAGATATAGTTTGTAATACTACCAGAAAGATATTGTAACTTTGTACAATAAATGGCTATGGTTATTCTTGCATATATGAAATACGTTTTTATAGTAATACTGAGTATTTTTTACGAAATATGGCGCATACGTTTGTATTAAATTGATGTTTCATTCAAGCAAAATTGTTTTTAAACAATTGAGAAGATAATCGTATATTCAATAATTTTATTGTATTTTGTTTTATTATTCTTATTAATGTGCGTAGTTAACACTGGAAAGCTATTCAGGGAAGTGTTTACAAATGACTTTAACTACTGGAGGTACTGGTACGGGTATTAATCCGAATCCAGTATTACTGCGAACACTATTTTGAAGTGATACAGTTATTTTCATTTAAATGTAAACTTTATAATTTTACGTCAAATATTTCTGTTCCATTTACAAAAAAAATTACCGTGTTGCTGATTCATTGCCAGAGCTGCCAGGGGAAGAAATACAGTCAGTCACCCCAGGTTGTACGTGTAACAAAGATACAGGAAATGATTGATTAATCGTCCGTCCACCATCTGAGATCAACGTCCCAAACCTTTTTCTGCGTTGGTGTTTGTTGTTAGTCCGTTGTCAGTTCCGCGATCCATTGATGTCTATCTTAAAATAGCTTTTTATTTTTATTCACGTCGAAATATCATTTATTCCTTTGATCCTTTTTACGTCAATTTATCACCCTACGGCGCTTTGATTCACTCTCTCGCAAATACTTTTTAAGTAATCAGTGTGTTTGCTATTGTAAGTTTCCGATACACATTCGTTCTTATATTTATTCTTATAAGATTAATAAAACAAACAACTTACTATTATTAATACCTTTAGTTATCATACATAGTGTCTTCTTTATGTCTGGGTTTTGAGGTTTCGCAACTTAAGTTTATATAACTGGTAGAGCCGTGGCTTCGACGCAAAGTTAATAAAATGTCACCGTTTATCCCGGTATTGCCCTCATTAAGTGCCCCGCCTTGTCACGGGTGAATTTGTGTTGGTAAGTGCGACGCTCGCTGGTGCTTCTGGTGCGATATCGCCTCTAAGCGCAAAGCTGAGAACTGACGCGCAGTCTTTCCGTCCTGCATAGGGCAACTGTGAGGTTTGAGTGGTGACAATGAAGCGAAGCCTAATGGAAGGATCTGTACTGGATGTTTCATGTGTGAAATTCATTCTTAAAAGGTTTTAAAACGAAATACGGGAACAGAACTGCTCACCCGCCCTCGATGTATCCTTAAATGCTTGTCTAGAACAGATGGCACTCTGATATGTTTCCATTCCATCCCGACCACGCTTCATTCTCATCTCGTCACTCCTCATTCATCAACTCATTCAAACTAAAGAAGTGTCGAAATGATGAAAGACAGGATAATTTGAAGACCTGGGTTTCAAATATCCAACATTCTTGTGAATTTCGGCCAAAATAAAGTTAATATTTAAAAATTATGTGAGTTAAAATGTCTTATGAAGATTTGTTCTTTGTATTTTTGGGAAAGACATCGTAGATAATGTACTTGCCTATCCTCCCGGTCAACACTTGAAACGTTAATTTAATTATTTTGGGGGCGTACCACTATTCACACACAAGGTCTCCCATTAACGATTTATGATACTTATATATGCAGTAATACAAGGCAGCACCAAGCCTTCTACCCGAAGATAAAAATTCGAAAGGCAGTAAAAGACCATTAGACTTCTCATTGTTCTGAAAAAAAAAATGTTCAAAGCGACTATCACAAACTCTTTTATGACTAATGCAGTCAATGATTAAGTGCCAAGTGTCTTCATTTTTATTTAACCAAGTCGTGCTCCTAATACGCTGTAGGTACCCTAAAGTACTCGGTCGTAAAAAAAAAGTTGTCTCTCGATGACCTTTGCAAACCACCTGGCTGTTCCGTCGGCGAGGTCGATATCGCCGATTTATCTGTGTCGCGGCGGGTTTGGGCGGCTTCTGGGACGCCCCAAGACCATAGCGCTGCAGTGGACGTGTTTGTTCGGGGTATTGCAGTCACCGATGGCATCGATTCATCTTTAATTTTAAAAATTTCGGTATAGCAGGTCAAAATGTCGTTATTTTGGCGTCTATATTTCAAAGTCCATATATTTTTACTATTGATATTTAGTTCCGATGATATCGAATTGCAATAAAATAATAATTTAAAAAGTTTTTAAACAATATGGAAAAATACAAAATCTCACATCGATTCTACAAAAGGCGTAAAGATAGTGAGACTCTCAGTCTCAAAGGCAGCTGTTCAAAATTATATTTTCTTTGTGAAAATACTTAAAGTAATTAAAAATCATTAAAAAAATACTTTAAAACTAAACAGAAACTTGGCACAAAAAAAATTGAAAAATTGAAAATTCTGTTTTATTTGCTACTTAGAGCCAAACGTTTACTAGGTAATTTCATAACGAAAGTTTTATATGTATCAAGAACTTAATGTGACATATACTCAAATATTATTTTATGGTAATCAATACAAGGGTAAAAGTTTCTAGAAACTGATTTAACACATGGCTAGTTATATTATATATACTAGATATGTCTAAGCCGATATTTTATTGTCATCAATATCATTAAAACAATATATTGATGGACCGATGTATCGATCTGCGAAAATATTTTGCCATCCCTAATCGCAATTCCCTCACGCACGGTCTAACTCAGGCTTAACAAAAGACAGTTAGGACCAAATAAATATTTTAACTGGTGGAAATATTGGTACGTAAAGGATATCCCAATTAATTAAATACAATTTTATTTATTACCTAATATTAACACAATTCGTTTAGTTATAATAATTAAACGTTCTGTCCATAAATTAATCACTCTTCTATTAAGTCCACAATTTTCTCCCCCCACTGGAGCTCGGCTCGACAGTGGCTGTCTCTACTGCTCGTCTCTTACGACGCACCTCTGTCCCAACAACAGTAGTGCCTCGCACTACTCGCTCGTCTACCGCAAATACAACAATCGGATGCTTCAGTCCCCGATGCACCTGCCGCTTGCCGTCCGCTATCGCTCACCGAGAAGTCACTCATTCTTTTCTCTTCACTGTCCCTGTCGCTTAGTCTCTCCCTTTCTGTACTTGTCAAGTCCTGCTCTGGAACAGTCTTGTAGCTCTCCGAAGCGTCGGGTCATCATAATCCCCGAATTAACGCCCGAAGCTCCGAGACCAACGGCGGGCTAGTTACGCCACTCCACGCTGACGGGGACTCTGGAACGTGCCGAACCCTCCAGATCCGCAGAGAATTATCCGACATCAATGGGAAAGCGCTGAGAGGCTAATAGGACTAAGCGTGTAGCGGTAATGGAGGATGGGCAGGCTCGCGGGATGGCCGGCCAGCATCGTCGCTAGAGTCCTCGTAACAATATAAATGGACATACTATAGACAGAGAGTCCCACTCTTAGATTGCATTGCGGAAGGAAATGGGCAATTTCTTTCTTTTTCTAACACATGCCGACTGCCGTAAGCGCTGTCTTTTTTCTGCTTGCGCTTTTGCCATGTTTACGAATTTTTCATTGAACTTTGGACTTAAGCGGTTTTTTTTAATATTAATCTGAATTGATATATTCGTCAGGCAATGCATATTCCATACTCCAGGCCATTCTAAGGGTCTCTAAAATTAAAAAAAAAGTATCTTTTACACCGGGAACAGTTTTGATGAATCCCGAATTGTATCACACAAAAAAAAAATAACCTATCGGTAAAATCCATCCAGATTTTTTTTTCTGTTTGTAAATTTATGTTTTTGGACGCCACTGAAAAAAAACCTACAGACAAAAACTCTCATTGTTTCAGTTACGTTAATTTGTTTTAAATCCTAAATGGTATTTCCTCATACACTGTCACATAAAAATGTTTATCGCTCCAACCATATTCTTCTGGTCAGCCTGCGCTACTCTTTTGAAAGGAGTATCAACTTGGTCAGCGGTATCAACAGTTACTGAATATGTGTTGATATTAATTTCTTAATCAAGTGTACATTACAATTTTTGAATGAATTCATTTCAATGGTTGTGTGTGTGTGAATTGTCTAGTGTTGTAAGTTAGAGGTTTTTAAAATGCTATTTATTTAAAGATTTATTAGCGTGCTATAACGTGCATAAAGTTTCATAAATTACTAGTTCTTGAAATGCTTCTTGTTCACTCATAATTCCAAAGAAGCACGTCTCCTGAGCTTCTTAACGTGGTAGATATCTGGCGCAACGCGCTACATAAGTCGCGTTCTGCAATCTAAGCGTGATACGATATAACATAGCGCTCAGTTTGTGTATTGTATACGGGGTCAACGACCGACTATTTTCTCGGATTTAGATGACCTTGACTTTGACCTTGACCTTGAAATAAAATACTTCAGCTAAAAATGTTAACACTTAGGGTGAAATTTGGTACCATAATTACGTTTTCACTATAAAAAACTGCATATAAAAAGTTATTTGTTGCAGCCATGTTTTGGTCGTCATCTTGAATTACACCATTTTGAATTCACCGTTTGCTGGCGGAATATATCTTTTTTCGGGGTGCTCCTGTTTCCTACAACTACACATTCCCTCGCTGCTATCACTTCACGCCACTCTTTAGGCTCCCAGTCTTTATGTTTTTTTCACACCACAATACTTGGCGATAGTAGCGACCAAAATCACCAAAATCAGACCCAAGTCATAATTTGGTGATTCTCACACCTTCACACGAATATATACGTATGGGTTGTCATTCCATATAAGTTACTATAGATATTTAAGTAGAAAAAATTCAAGGATATATTTTGTGCGTAATAATAACTTATTTTAAAAAACGTACTGCAATGTTTCACGTTGGTGCTATAATTATGGTAGCTATTACAATAATTTGAAATTGGGAAAAATAATTTGAAGCAGTGGACTTACTCTGTAAAGTGACTAAGTTAACTACAACATGTTGGTTTAACGACGAAGTTTCCAAAAATAATTTTTTTTCGTAATTATTTTGAAATGTGGACTTGTAGCCACGTGCATAGAGACTGTTACCCTGATGATGGCGCCTGCAATGTCGACCGAAACGTTTATGAACTCTTCACTTTTGACGCGGCTAAAACCCACAAACCAAGAAAAACCAGCCAATGGCCGTGAAAGCCTGCAATCATTATTAGTACATGCATTTTGAATCAGTTTAAAGACCAAGGTCCTGTACAGCTTTTGAGATTGAGATACGTAAAGCGTATTACAAACTTTTAAGAACTCATTTTTTTTATGGGAGAAATATTAATTTGTAAGCAATAGCCATAAAATCAACATAAAATAAAATACTTCTGTACAAAACATTTTTTTATGTTTGCTCTTAAAAATAAAATAATATTATAAACTGAGAGCTGAGTTCCAACCCGGTACCGGGGATTTCATAACACGTGATACTTGTAGAGAACATGTGGGCGAATGCCAAAGCTATGATATTTATTCTCTTTGGCATAACAGTTTGTTCGTTCAAAGTAGAAATTTTAACAAATTCTGATCTACTATTTAAAAAAAAATGCTGCTAAGACTTTTGGAAGTTTCACATTGGTGGCGTCCCTCTAGAACCTCGATGCGCGCGCACGTCACAAACACACCAACACACACACACACATCGTCTACTCCTGGAGTGCGTACCATTTTTGATTGGCTGTTAAAAATACCCTTATTCCTGCTTATCAACTGCTTTCTTGACGCAAACTAATTTGGCTTTTAGTAAAATAAATATCATACATAATACACATAGAATATGATATGGTTAAAAAAATAATCTTGTATAAGTATTTTAAATTTTGTGTACTAGGTTTTTTATTTTATTTTTGTAGACAATGTGTTTATAACCAACTAGTTTGTAGTTTTAACACAAGAAATTGTATAAAATTTGGTCAATAATATGAAAAACAATATAGAGGTTTTTGCTTGTTCGTGATTCATTGGTTAATACAGTATCATAATTTTGTTTTATATGTTTGTGAGAAGGCGGGTGGGAGAGGGGGGAAATTGAGCGATTTTGTAGAAAGCGACACCTTTATAGTTAGCTTCGTCGTACAAACCCGAGATAACGAGAATAGAAAATGGGGGTTGGGGGGGGGGTAATATCGAGAATTGAGGAGAATAGCAGGCTTTTAAGATAGGTAGAAATGATGTTATATTGCACACAAAAAATCAAGGGAAATTTTTTTTTTTTCACCGGACGATCAGTTTGTGACATATTGCGTCAATCTACGTGAGACATTCTAACAAACGCACTATGGGTTCGGGGATGTCAACGGTTTCAGTACGTCTGTGACGAATGCTTATGCTGGCACAGATGATTGTTAAGCGATTTAAAAGTTTGGCCTCTGTAATCATCCGCTTCGAATGTTCTTATCAATCACGAAGCAAAGTGTTACCGTGTTGGCGGCAAAGGAAATTGTAACTTTGCAAAAGTCATGCTTATCCAGCAAATGGCGTGCACCTTACGCCAGGGTAAGAAAAAAATATCTGGATGAACAAGGTTTTTTTTTTACGAAACTGGAATCTGGCCGAAAACTGGACGTGCGCTCAATACATCATTCCTCTCCGTCGGCAAGTTATTTCCGGTCTTTGAAAAGCTTTTTCCTCGCTCTCGCCCGATTCCGAGTAGCAGAGCATTTTCAGCACTATCGTATTACGAAAATCGTTCATCCGAACATGCCGTCTTAAGAAGTATTGTTTCTTCCTAAGACTCTTAGAACAATGCGCAGAGAATAAAATAAAATAATCCTGGAATGTCTTTACATAGTTAAAAATTTTCACCTTATTTTACGAAGAACGCTGGGTACAAATTATCCAGTTGTCTTCGTTAATCTACAATTATTTTCGTTAAATTAACGGGAATTATTTTATTTGTACTGATCACCGATCCCCAAGGATAATTTCGGTACAACACAAAAAAAAAACATTAAAAATATAGTCAAGTAAACAGCAAGACCTTCCTTGCACTTTCCTCTTTATCATTTTTATAGCCGAGCACGGAACTAGGATATCGGAATACGGAGTAGTTATCTGAAATAACGAAAAACGCTTCGTTCATTTCAGGTAATTTCTTCGTTGAAAACTTAGTAAATTTTCTCTATTTTCTAACAGTATCCTCGATAATTGTGAGTGTAGAGTAGTAAATTTACTGCCAAGACACTCAATAGATTCACTAGACACACCTATCCTTCACGCCGAAATAAATAACTTAATTTTATAATTTAATAAAATATCTTAAACTATGACGATTTTGAGACCATGTCTAAAACATCTTTGTAAAATAATTCATAATTGTACTTCTAACTAGGTAGCGTTTGAAATTTTGTCGATTGCTTGCTACACGAATGAAAAATTCATGACGGATAACTGAACGTTGAATTAAAAGTCAATTTTTTTTCTTTATGAATGTGTTGCTCGTTTTTTAAATATTAAATGAAGAAAAATATTTGATACGGCTAAAATTTACGTCGTAAAAATTTAATGGTCGGTACTGCCCAGTGATATATCCGTAAAATATCACAATTTGCCATTTGGCTTAATAGCCGATGGTGTATAGTGTGAGAGATTTAAAATATGTTTTGTGTACATTCGCCATTGCTGGGTTTCATTGTTTGTCACAGAGCAACCTTAAGAACGGGAAGAAAAAGTTGGATACACAAACACACAGAAAACAAGCCAGTATCAGCTGATGTTAAATGCATAGACAGTATAGAGAACACCGTGGTAGTAATTAATCAGAAAAATATCACATACAGCGGGCTGACGACGAGAAAGTTGCAACAAGAACAGTAAATACAGACAAACAACAATCTTGGACACCACCGCGACAAACAGACGAACACAACCCGATTCATTTAAAGTACGTTTAGTGGGATGGATGTGTGTGATAAATTAGCGAAATGAAAGGCAGAAATTATCTGCGCATGTGCATGTTCTGCTCGAAGTACTTACATCTTATTCTGTATTTATTTTGTACACGGTCCGCGCCAAAACAGTGCCAGAACGCTCTGGTTCATGAAAGAAGCATCATTGGAAACGTTCACTGCGTCACCGCCGGGACGAGTCTTTCTATCTTCCAGACATTAGCCCGGGCGGCACGAAACGAGATTAGACCAGCGAGTAAATTGCCAGGGCTATGGTGGTGGTGGTGGTGGTGGAGGGGATGAAAGGCGCCGATCTACCGCAGCGGGAACGTTTCGGCCCTGATTGTATCGCTCTTTGAAACCAGATAGACGCCCTGCCCGCGGTCACCCCGTGGGGCGATCGGATTGGCCGCTGGAAAACCAATAGCCGTGCGACGCCACCTGCTCGCACTCCCTGCCCCCTCTCCCCTTCTCATCCCTCCTCATCCCAGGGAGGACTTGACCATCCGGACCTCCGAGCCGTGACATCTCGTCCCGTCGGCATCGCCGCACGCTCACGTAAACCACGGGAAGCCTTCTTTTCACAGACGAGAGAGCCAAACGCTCGATCGTGCATCTTCGGTTGTTTTTTTTTGTTCATTGTAAAAGGTTAGGTTAGCTACATTATAAATACTTTAAAACATTGTGGACGGTTGATTTGGTTAGGATAGCTACAGTAAAGATACTGTGAAATCATGTAAACGGTTTACTAGCTCTGGATAGCTACATATTAAAAGTTATTTGCTAAGCAACCATAAAATGATTTTACAGTATTTTTAATGTAGCTATTCTTACCTAATATAACCAACCATCCGAAATTTTTTAAAAGTATTTATAATGTAGCTAACCTATCCTAATCGACCGCAAAATTTAATGCCGCACCGGTTTATACAATGAGATAGAACGGGGGAAAAAAGCGAGTATGAACTTCGGGGAACTTCGGGTGTGGCTCTCTCGTCTGTGAAATGAAGGCTTCCCGTAAACCACAACCCACGACGCACGCACATCGACAACAGGGCGACCTCTGATGGGAAGTAAACACATCCCCGGCTGTGGTCCCGGCACGCCGAGCACATGGAGCATCCCAGCTCCCTACCACTGCAGCTCACCTCCAGGGTTCTCCCCCCTCCCCCTTTTTAACCATAATTCCACACTCGGCTTGCCTGCGCTGCGCGCGCCGCCCTACAGCCGCGAAGAGCTGACACACTACGACACGCCTATTTGTCAGTCACATCACACACACCAAGAAAAGGCCTCGCATCAGTTCATCCACCCCCTCCTCCTCCTCCCTCTACTCAGTATGGCCCCACAGACTCTCTGCACTCACCTCCATCAAAACCGAGCAGACACATCTGATAAACAGAGGAGACGGGTGGCTTTCCGCGGCCTGAAGCTCTTTGCGAGCCCCCCCCCCCCCCCTCAACCCCCAGCTCACCGACCCATAGATTCGAGGCACACGATGACACCACAGCTGGTGACGCGTGAGCCGCTGATCCGAGCCACCTAGCTGCTCGGAACTGCAACCCTGGTAGCCTGGTAGGTAGTCGCGCTGTTGAATCCCCGAGGTCGCCGGGCATTATTTAGCACCAATTCCACTGTTCGATTCGCAGGCTCTCGCTGCCATTTTCCGGAGTTGCTTGGCTTCTGGGTTCTGGCTGTGTCGAAGACGACGCTTCGGTCGACCTTGCGGTCTCCATCTTCAGAGCTGCGTTCGACACGGCTAGAACCCAGAAGCCAAGGGACGTCAATAATTGATGGTCATTTGTAAAGATAACTTGAAACTATCTCCGTTTCAACATATTATTAATAGATTTGTATTAACAATCATACTAATTTTGTAGCGTAATTTTTTTTTTAAATTTGGATTTTTTTTGAGGTTATAAAATGGTTTATCTTTAACCACAATATATTTTGTGGTTGACGCAAAAGTCCCCCCCCCCTCCAATTGAAATAAAGTGTCAGAATTTAATAAATTTCTTTTTTAGTACTGAATTACATTGATATAGTTGCGTGTAGACATTCCCCACAAACTTTACTCAAGAAAATAAACACTGCTACCAATGTAAACTATCCATTTGCATGTACGAATTAAACTAATTAAGTGATTTCCAACCCCCCGCAACGGAGTGGCAACGGCGTATGTAGTCCAGCACGATAGCTGGCTCTGCTAGCGGCGTTGGCACGAGAAGCCTTTCGACGACGGTCCCTCGTTTGCTAATTGCCAGCGTGCGGATGAATACGTTACCGCCGCGTTAGCCAGGGCGCGCGCGGGGTGTCCATTACTGACTATATCCGCCGCGCCGCATTCGTACCAGGACGTGGCGACGGCTGAGTTATCGATGACTCACAGCTAAACATGCAGAAAAAAATTTACATCGTTACCGCAACACGAGATAATTACGTATACATTTCAGTGCCGAACTCCGAATGGTAATGATACCACATCTGCATTTGTTAACGGGGTCTACTTTTTTCTCTTCATATTATCGGAAACAGAAAATTTTGCCTGTCCCTGTATTTCATGAGCCCCGAGTAACTTGATTATAAAAAATTTAAAAAAAATTAAAAATATGTTTTGCCTAAGAACTGCCTAGGAACTGCAGGGAATACTTGCATTTGATTACGCTCATAAATCTTAATTGACAATTCTGATCGTCATGTCTTCTAAAATTATATCTTGCATTCATAGTTTTCATAATATTGAAATTTTCCTGTTTAGTATAATATAGACACGGCCTTCCTTTAAACATACTTCTGGGCCCAGTAGTATACAGCTTTTATTGAAGTTGCCTAACAAACTATCTTGGCTTTAGAGTTTGAGCTGTGTCGAAGTGGTGGATTCAGTTTATTTCTCAACCCTGAATACACCTTCTACAATGCATATAAGGGTGGCAGAATGTTTTTATATACGATATATCGATACTGTGATTATCGTTTGAATGATATAGATACTGATGCAATATTGGTTTGAAAATAATTTCTATCTATCGGTTTATCATGATACAAAAAATTTTACCCTTGCTTTACATTTTATAAAATAATTTAATATAAAATATTGAGTTGTTTACATATATAAGCTGTTATAATGAAATTTCCTCAACCAAGTCTGGCTCTTACTAGCAAAAAATTCTAACAAAAATATTTATTTTTTATGTCTCTGTGTGGGTTTTTACCTAAAGAATATTATTTTATTTTATTTCGTTATCAATTTAAACAAGTTATGATTGTTTTTGTTTGGCCATGCGTGTTCGCTTTAAAAACAAATAATTTCAGTTTTATTTTAATCTCGTGCTAAAAAACTTACATCGAACCTTTAATGTTTAAATTACCTACTCCAGATTCTACTACAGACTGTATTAGACTAAAAGTTACATCAAAGGCATAAATATTATTGTTAAGCCAAATAAAAGCATATTTGCGTGAATTATATGTATGAATGACGTGAGCCAAACAGCTAAACTCCATGAGTTTTTTTCTTTAGTTAAAACTTAGTAAAATTAGTTAGTTTTATTTATAACTTATCTACACTTTAGTCAGTATGCATCAAAAAGACCAATTAAATAAACACCCACGACATTTTTTGGAGACATAACTCAGACTTTACGCACAGCAAAACTAATCTTTAAAATTGATTGTGTATGTCTGGATTACTATGTAATTTGGTGTAAATCACATCTTTAAATATGATTCGTCTGTAAAATCATGTTTGTTATATAACAAGATATTTTGCAGAGTGAATAATACAAATATTCGTTTTCTAGCCATTCTGCTGCAATGTGGCAGCAAGAGTACACTCTCAAATAAATAAAAAAGTGATTAGCTGCAAAACTATTGGAAGATAAACTATTCATTATCAGAGTGAGAGAAAATGAGAGATTGTGTGAGAGGAGACATTCGCCAGTTTACTTTTCTTCCTTCGTATAAAATTGTAATTTATTTTCTGAGTTCTACTGGCAAATTGAATTATTCGGAAATATGTGTTTATATGTACGGGTTTCATTATGTATTAATTATAAATTGAAAAAATATATAGAGAGTTCGTGTTAATTATTCATATCGAGAAGAAATGTTCTTTGACATATCTCATGAATGCAGAATTGATTATTTCAAAGTTTTTATTTGTGTCCTAACATTAAAATTAAAATTTGTTGGGAAATTAGTTGTGAACAATTGAATTTCGTGAGAAATTTTGTTGTACAGTAATTGCTACAATGCGTTTTGGTATACGTCAAACATAAGCATATTCTGTATAGTTTGCCGGGAAGGATTTCGAGTAACAAATCTAATATACTCCAACGCCACAACTTTTTTCTCGCCTTTGGCTAGCGAAATATATATCTTCGGGATGCTCCTGTTTCCAACAACTACACATTCTTTCACTGATCCATCACTCCACGCCTTTCTTTAGGCTTCCAGCTCAGAAATATGCCACTCAGTGGACAATACTACACCCCAAACAGACTTGAGGGCTTTTTTCACGCCACAATAATTGGCAAAAGCAGCAACCACAGTGTGCATAGAAATACACACGTTAGTTATATTGGGTTAAGGAGGGGGTTTTCTCACACCCTCACACGAATATATACGTACGAGTTTTAATTCCACATGCTATACCTGATGGAAAATATATACAGAATAATTTGTTTGTGAACTATAACCATAAAAAGTACCATAACATTTAACGTTTGTGCCATAGATATGGACCATCGCACGGTAATTTAAGGTGTCATACCTTAATTATGATACCTCTCTACATTTATCTACACCTTTTACTTTCCATCTCATTCAGAACGCCATTATTATTATAATATCCAAATTTAATAAATAATAAATGACTTTCAATATTATAACTAGAAAGAATAGCTTAATAAATACGTATGTTAAAAATTATAATACTTACTGTCACAAACTTTTACTGGAAAGAATATCAAACACAAATAAATTTTAAAACTATTGTAATATATATTTTTAGTTGGTTTTTGTCATTATAATTTAATATATTAGTATTCTTGTCATAATTTTGGGAAAGCTATTAAAAAAATTAAACACGAATATTGTTTTAAAAATTATTATAATTAACGATTTTAGTTTTATTTTTACGTAAAAATTTCAAATATATTTGTATTATTATCTTAATTTTTAGGAAATCTTTAAAAAATTAAATAATTTCTGCTATAAACTTTTTTTACATACGTGTATTTGTCCGTGTGATGTGTTGTCACATGAGTTGTTACTGTAGACATATTTTAAATGGTACGTTTGTTTAAACAGTGTTTTTTTTTAACTGTGTGTTTTGCATGTTAGTGTATGTCTTATATGTTTGAATTTCTGTGTCATTCTGTTAATGGCCGTCAACTGTTGGATGGCACATAAACTAAACCAAATAAAATATATAATTATTACTATTTATGGGTGTGGGAAAGAAGGGACAACAGAGGAAGAATATTAGCTTTACTTTGACTTTCCAATTTAACTCGCTATAGGTTCCTATCTATTAGTAAACTTGTGAGGTTGCAGCGAACTCCTGGTGCGGAGAAGGGAGGAGGGGTGTTGGGTTTGAGTCCTAAGTAAGGCAGGTGCATAAATTGGCAACTGTCTAATTAAGTCACAACACTTTTAACCGTCACTTAAATTATAAAAATACAAACTAAAATCTTCAAAAATTCGTCATTTAAAGGAATGGTTGACTCGTTGGTAGTGAAATCATTAACCAGCGAGCCGATTATTCGACGGTTTCAATCCTGAAACACTAAGACACACACCTTTCTGAATAAAGACACATACTAAATTATGTAGATCAATCATTATTTTCTGTTTATAACCCAAGCTCAGGCAAATGTATTAACCTTACATTGGTTAAGTTTCAATATGGTAATTATGCAAATCAGTTTGACCGTCTGAAAAATGGAAGTTATAAAATAAACAACTATGATCAGTAATTTTTTTAACGGATCACATAAATATTAATATGATTTATTTTAGCATTAGACACGTTTTACGTACTTATGATTTGTTATTTCTGCATTTCCATAACAAGTGTAGGCAAAATACTTTGACTATAAACTCGCGTTTGTACGTTGTTTTTGGTTATAATTTTTATCAACTTTCTCCACATATATACTGAGGTAATACTTGAAAAATGTGTAGTCATATTTTTCATTTCTGTTTGTTTTTTCCTTCACTTTCAATGTAATTTATCCATTTTATATTATACCGTATAAATTTCAAAGAGTAGTTATACCTATGTTTTTACTTTTGAATAATTTTTTCCATTACAAAAAAAATGTAATTTTGGTTTGAACCCTAAGAAAATATTTACATGAGCAAAATCTTTTTTTAAATAATCAAAATTTTAACTATTTTTTTTTATATTTTGGTCCTGAAATGTATAATGTAGAAATAAATGTAAAACATGAACGGTAAAGGCTAAAAAATAAAGGAGGTTTCAAATGCGAGGATAAATACGTAAACTAGCTACGTAACAAGCTTCTAGGCATTCGTAAAATGAAGCTAAATGGGGTTTCGCGATTAATGTGGGTCATTTGTTTGCACTGCGTCGATTATCACCGGGAAGTATTTGCATCGTGCAATCAACGTTAAGCTGCAAAGACCCGCTTTAAAATGTTACGCAACACATTTGCATGAACCAGAAACAGGCCATTTTGGGTTTAACCTGTTCGCACGAACGTAAATACCCTAGTCCATTCGTAAACAGTCCCTTGAAAAGAAAATATATTTTTACAAAATAATTTTCGCTTATAAACAGTTGCTAAATTTATGCGTGATAGTTATCTGTGATAACCGACGGGCCGATAAATATTTTACCACGGAAAGTTTCGCTATAAAAAATTAAATATAAAATTCATGTCAAGTAGCAAAAAAAAAATTCGTTGTCTGCTTTTCAATTTGAAATTTATTTAACCAATGCTGTGTTGATATATTCTCAAAGATAATTAGATTAAAAATGGATTTAGATATTAAAAATTCTGCTTACTTGCAAGATATAAATTATGTAAGGATAAAACATGTGTTTGCTCGCGTGGCAATGTTTAGTTTCTGTAACGTTGTCATCGATGTAACCAAACAGTGTAGTCAATTTTTTTCTCCGGTTTTAGTTAGAAAGGTTACTAAATCTTAAAGATTCATTATATTTATTAAAAAATCAAACATAGCATATGTCTCTTTCGAATAATGTAGCTTTATAACAATAAAATAATTTGTGCAATTGTTCCAATAGTTGCCAAGTTAATTTCTTACAAACAAACCCATACTATATCTTTTGTCTACCGAACGAAGCAAGTTATCCGTAACAACTAAAGCGATTGGCGTTTGTATGTTTGTATGTGACTTTTTCCGACGAGTACTTTCGAACCGTTAATTGGGTTTTCATAAAATTTTGTAGGTAGGTAGGTGTGGCCTTTGGAATTTTTTTAGCGCGTGTATGAGCAAAAACTGCAGAGATATTTTTATAATATTTAATAAATACACATGAAATTTTCAAAATCAAACACGTTACTTTAATTATTTCTGGCTTGGAAGCCAAGTATAATAGTGTCCACAGATATCATGACACTGCATGCCTCAAAGTGAACTAAAGAAAATAACAAGCAATTTAATGTAATTGAATTATTTATATCAATTACTTTATAACTCTATAGTTATATATTATTTCAGTGTATCCATTACTTCTTTTGGACTGTTTTTATTGAAAATTTTCCACAATTATCTTGGTATCATATTATTTCGTCTGTAGGCTGTCGATTGCATTGTAAATATTAGTTATTAGTTATAAGGTTAAAATTTACAGTCTCTAAAAATGGAACATAAGGTCTCAGTTTGTGGCGAATCACTAGTTTAGTTAGTTATAGGTAATATCTAGATTATTCGTTGCACTGTGATGCCATCTATGAAATCATCCGGCTGAATTTTATTGCACATGAAATTGGCTTGTCACTGTGAGAGCGAGGACTGTGCATTTCAGAAATTCCGTGAGTCCTGATAAGCCTGATAAGCACGAATCCAATAAATCCAGATTTGCGGGCGAGAATGTTCAAACCAAAATTACACAGGCTGGCGCCCTTAACAGTTGAATATGAGCCCCGGGTAAAATATTTTTACATCGAGTACAACATAATTAGGATTTACATGATTGAGTCTACGGAGAGTGAAATAATAAGCGTTCTCTTTTTTGAATGCATTCTTTCAACTAAATGAAAAATATTTGTAATGTAACGTAGTCAAATAACAAAACAAATCAGCACTCAAAAAAGGAAATAAAATAACCTTTATATATATTTTAATTTTTATACCTACAGAATCTACAAGTAAAATTTTTGAAAGGTATACTGGTTTTTTAGCCTTTGAAGTGCATAACAATGTTCCGCAAAGCAGTAAAAAAATTTGCGTTATTCTGAGCACAATATTAAAAAACATTTGACAAATATTTATGGTTGTATGTAAGCACGAAAAAAATAGGATGTGGTCTTCCTGGAGGATTTTGACATTCGCTTTATTGCCATCGCATTAACACAGGCAATGAAGAACCAATACGGCAGGTCCCTCGACGGCTGCCTATAGAAAAGTTAGAGGCCAAGAAGATGATTACAGATATGATTATGGGTGGGGAAATAGAGCCATCAGCGAGTTCCTGGACGTACCCAGTCGTTCTGGAAGTAAAAAAGGATGGCAACTAAAGTTATGTGGGAACTTCTTTAAGCTGCGTCACATTATTTCAGTAAAGTATGTAGTAAAATATAAAACAGTTTTTTTTAATCTTCCAATAAGTAGAATTCTCCTGATTTGCAGTCGTTTTAACAAATAATTTTTAGAGTTTACCTACTAAAAAAAAAATTATAGACACTGAAATTAAGTTTGAATCGCGTAAATCCCATTTGATAGAAACAACATTTTCACATGAATTATGGAATAGCATTACTATAATTTTATTTTGTGACACGTGGCTGATAAATACATAAATAGTAGGAAGAAAACCTTTATCAGAAATTCGGGAATTGTTCATGTGTTAAATTTAGGTGTAAATATCCACCACCTTGTTTTTTTTCTTCAAGTTTATATATTTATAATAGTACAACATTTCATTGGCCCTAGCTTTGTAATATGCTGAAGTCAACTTTCGTCAACTAGTGTTTAATAGGACACACACAGGCGCCCGCTTGAAATAATCTTTTTTTTTTACTTTTGACGGTTTAACCGGAGCCTTTAAATTAAAAATTGTTACTTAATTAAACTTAGCCCTTTTTTCACAACTGAAGAACAAAATATCCATATTAATAATTTATTGTATCGCAAAATACTTGAACTAATAGTTAGAAATACAAACTATAGAAAAATTAATACAAATGAAAGACCAGGGATCTGAATCAATAACATGTAGACACACAAACAATTCACCGGTTTGTTAGGCGTCATGATAAACTGGATAAGCAGATTCTTTTTGTTTTGTCCAACACCTTTCTTTACTGCATTAGCCTCTTTTTTTAGAAATCAAGTGGCTTTTTTTTACTGTTGAGGTTAACGTTATTTGGCCACTATTTACAAACTTATTTTTAAAATCAGAATTCAGCCACGAAAGAATAATATACGTGTTAGTAGTTCGGGATGTACCTCTACCAATTGAATTAACAGAATTTAGGTTGCCAATCCCATGTTTAACCTCGTCTTGCATAATCGGCAAGACAGTCAAACGTTTGACTTGGGAGGAATCAGATTATAACTACGGTGCATTCACCTGGATTTAAGTTTTCCATGGTTTCTTGCCCCAGGTCATGGAAGATTCCCTCTCCTTATTCCCCTGACACGTACAGGGTTGTCCATCTCCAACTACCCGCCTTACCGGGCAACACATAGTGCGCAGAGCTCCACAAGTAATCACGTGATTTGAAAACAGAATTGGTTCTCTTCAACAAAGCATTTAATAATTCACTGAGAGCGAATGAGTTTTTCCGTTTCCGTATTTGGTTTTCAGACTGTATTTTTTAGGAGAGTGAAAAAGGCTAAAATGCTTGTTTTTAGAATGATTTTTAGGCATGAAACTCCCAGTACAGATACTTGAAAGCACTCAAAGGGCTTGCATTACTCCTTTATCGTTATTTATATATCATCTATTGTTATGGTTACCACTCAAATATCATAATTTCCCCATGCACGACGAGAATACTGCGCGCCAGATCACAGCTTTGCGTTTAGAGGCGATACCGCGCTTGCAGCACCAGCGAGCGTCGCACTTATCACCACGCCTCACTAACACCGATACAACCCTGACCAGGTGGACTCCTTAAGGGGTCTATGGGACCTTAAGCAGTGACCCTATAATTGTATGCAGGGATATTAAAGATAAAGGCTCCTTGCACTGCCCTATACGTAGGGACTGGAAAAATTTACACTTTAAATGACTAGGATGGACTCCACTAGCTTGTGTATACTCGGTAAACTTACACCTGCTCGCTGGACGCTGACTCGTGACACCTGTTACCTGGATAGCTTTGATTTGATTTGATTCTTCTTTTCGTGAGGGTTTTTCATTGGCACGCAGTCCTACAGGTAAGCTGTGACCCAATCACTTGAGCAGCAAAAAGGGAAACATATTTTGATTCTGGTATATAGCGAAATGAAACCGCGAATTTTTTAGGTCTCTGCCTATACCAATTACAACACTGTGTGAAGAATTTTTCACACCTAAAATCATCCGTGAAAACACCCTTTTAGCCTTTTTCACTGTCCTAGAAGTACACGTTATACACTAAACCACGGAACGAAACTTGACAAGTGCAATGAATCTTGAATGCTTTCCATAATCATACATTTGAATATGTCTTGTGTGGTTTGTAAATGGTACGTTAACACCCGGGGCTCTGCATGCCGTGTGATTCCCCAAACAGGCGGACACTTCAAGAATATATTAATAATGATAAATTAACTATTTTTTATGAGGGATTGAAACAATAGAGGCGCCTCTCAGCTCTCGGTGGGATCACAACAGCGCGACGAGCACAATGCGATGAATGCGATGCGTATTACATTTTTTTCCCCTAAGCAATCACGTTCCATACATCTCTATATTACGTCAGCGCGACATAAAGGGTTGGCGTGAGACTTGCATTTCTATTTCCATTGCGTTTCGGGCGCCACGTTTCTGAAATAAGAGCGAGAATATTTGATTTTCGAATTTTGATTAAACTGGCGCAGTAGTAAAAAAATCATTAGTTATGTATTTTAATTTTTTTTTTCTTATTTTGTTTTGAAAATATATTTAATACGTCCACGTAGAGTTAAAGGGATAAATATTAAACTAAGATCAAACTAATTTTTCTCAAACGAGTCAGTTTTTTAAAACTTGTACCTAAACATTGATCGCTGTCGAGTATGGGTTGCGTGTTTTGATTGCAAGAAACATTATATATATATATATATATATATATATATATATATATATATATATATATATATATATAGGTTTGTTTCCGTTTTGTCGCGCGTTAAAAAAAATGGCAGTTTCACAACAACGCTATGTTTTCTGTCGCTTCTGTCACGGTGTTGTTATCCCAGCATCACACGCATGGCCCTCGACTCGGCAATTTACGAAAGTGTCCAAGGTAGGGACAAGACAGTTTGTCTCCCCCCTTCCCCCCTGTCAAACCTTTTCCCTGAGGTGGTCCAGTGGTTATACGTGACACCGGCAGTGTTTTAGCCGGCATCACCGCCACCTTAATCCTCTCCCTTATCACCCTTAATGACTTGGTGCTTGTTAGCAACTGCCCATCCGTCACTTAGACTCCCCTGAGTCACATACTTGAGCCTATAATCATGCTGACCAATTAAAAACATTCAAAAATCTAGCAGGCCAGGTTTTAACTTGCGTTTTAGTCTAAATATAGAATAACACCCTCACCTTGTTCTCACCCCCTAACCACTTACATAATTTAATTATGAATTATAACACAACAAAAGTGTAAACACCTATCTTTAAAATCTTAGTTATTTTCCGTAGCAATTTAAACGTATGATTTTCAAATGTAAACTTTCCAAGAATGTGCAGAATTTTTTTTTATTGAAATGTGTTTGAGCAGTCAATCAATTATTGATTGCTGGTCAGGGATGTATTAGTGTTAGTGAGGCGGGATGATAAGTCTGAAGCTCGTTGGTGCTTCCAGCGCGGTATCACCTCCAAGCGAAAAGCTGTGTGTAGACTGGTGCGCAGTGCCGATTCATTATATAGTGTGGTACGCGTCAAGGAACGTAGTTGAAAATACCATTTTAGTGTATATTTAGAATGCTAGGCATTATTTTAAAGAATTCTACGTTAAATTTCGTGACTCAGTTTCGTATTATAAGTGTATTTACTCGTTACCTAGGTTATATGTTACACATAACTGGCGAGTACTGAGGCACTTTTTTTTTTTTTTTTTTTTTTTTTTACGGATATGGATGCAAAAGAACTGGGAGCAAATTATGCCGGTAGCTAAACTACATACATTCAAGCTGGCCTTTCAAAGTGACACTCGCTTTGCTCGAGAAGAAAACATATTTAGAATAGAGGTTTCCCTTAACAAATGAACAAGAATATTTTAATTAATCTCTACATCGTGCACCCGATGACCTGGTCTACACAAGAAGACGTATGATTTGAAATTTTATAAGTCTAGTACTATCTGAGGAAACTGACCAATTACAAGATATGCGACGAAATTTCGGCATGGCTGACTAAGGACAATTTGAATTAATTATAATATTCAAAGAGTTTTTATTACATGTCATTTAATATTTCAGTATAATAGCATATTAAAAATTTTATAATACATTATATGAAGTGATACATCATTCTTTTCACAAACAGTAGGCTACATACATGAGCTCTTAGTTATTTAGACACAAATGACTCAACATGACGCCGCCTGAGTATTGGAGTGTTCTATGTCCACTTTTTTAGGTTTTTTATACTATGGACACGAAATTAATATTAGTATTCATTTGTACTATATCCACACACGTCCACGCACATAAAAATGTTTGTTCTTAATTTAAGACCAATATTATTTTGTTCTATGTCATGCTATTCATAGTTATTTGAACTTTCAAATGCTTATATCTCAGTTCCTACTTCAATGGACATAGAACACTCCAATTCTCAGGCGACGATGGTGTTGCCATATTTGTTTGTAAAAATCATGTGTGCTATGACCACAAATATGTGAGCAGAATCGCGATTTCCAAATCGAAAAATATAGTTTTAATTTTAAACAATTTTTTTTCTTCTTATTTCCTAAAAATATTTATTCAGTCGCATGGACTGTTTTCTGAAATGAATTATTCAAATGTGAGCAGAAACATGTGACAACTTAATTACTACATTATCTTATCTAGTCTAAAGAGTAACGAAAAGTCAATAATATCAAGAATTTAAAATATATACATTATTCATCATTGTGTTGTATGGATGATTTATACTTCATTTGAAATATTTTTGTTATTTTTTATTTTATTATAGTTATTTAAAAGTATACTATTTAATATCGCATAACATAAACAAATTTCTTCTAATCGATAAATATCTATGATTTTAATATTATAAAGCTAGTATGACATTCTTATTAATTATTATAGTTGATTTCCTCCTAACATTATATATAATTATATAGTCTACTTACTACATTAAACCGAAGAGTTACACATTAAAATTATTACAAATAAAAAATTACAAATAAATTACAATTAAAAAAGGTTCACGTAGTCATTTACGAGAACAATTATATTTCATCGCCACGTACAACTAAGTTTAACATTTAATATACTTATATAACTTATATCGCAGAATTCAAATGTTAAAAAATATTGTTTTTTAATCGCATTAAAGGTTTTTAATAACAATCATTTAGGACTCTTCAGCAACAAACCAAAATTTCAAAATATTTAAATTTATCATTTAAAAATTTGTCGAGGTAGATAGCGAAACATGCTATTCAAAAAAGCTTTAGCTTTATACTTTATTGGTTTCCTTCGAAGAAACGTTTTCGGAACATCAACCGTACGTCTTTGACATTTCAAAGTAGCTTGTGCGTTGCAGCAGCTGTACTCTTTCTGCATGGATGTCGACATCTGGATTGGCAGCAGAAACACCTTTTCCTTTCTTTTTATCTTCCTCTCCCTCTTCACGAGTGTTGTTTTCGATTTGCGAGCAATTGTTTTTTTTTCCTTGCATGCGCTTTTCGTTTTCTTCTTATATCCCCTCGCGAGAGAGTTTCGGGCGCTCTCGGGAATAGCAGGTTGGCAACCCTGTAGTCCTGGCACGTGACGTGAACTTAAAAGAAAAAAAAACTTCTTTTCCTCCGCGGGTAGAGTCTGTCTCATGAAACTTGCCTTATATTTAACATTCCCCAGCTGTAGCTTGTCAGAGCAACACATGGTTAGACATGCGGAAATAACGTGGATTTATTTAGTGCCAGACTAAAAGGCACTGTCCTATAAGTACCGTACCCTAATATATGTTCCTATTGGTTGGTTTATTTTGTAGAACCTCCCCTTTTCTTGAGTGGGTCGACATGGTTTCGTCTCTCTACTGCTAGCTGGCAGTTGACCAGCCCCACAGTCGTAGAGGGGAATGGCGGAACAATTATTGTGAACCTATCGTTAAAGTCCGGCTGAAATTAAAATACCTATATATTTGTGCTTCTTCTGTCATTAGCACACGGCTTTTCTGGGCCAAAGAAGTGTGGAGGGGATATTCGCTCATATATGCAGAGGACTGTGGAGTATCTCCTGAAACAGCGAATTTTTCCGGTTCATACCTATCGTCAAAGCAATGCTGAGGTATAGGTGTATGCAGTTTAACTGTTGACGAAAAGAATCTTCAGAATTTCCGGGTCCTGACATATGATTTTAGTTCTTTCAAATGCTGACAATCACACGAAGTTGTCGACAGAAAAACAGTTGCAGAGGAACACACGGACCTTTGTAACTACTTTGGAGAACTGTCAAATGCTCAACAAGCCACGTGACACAGACTGTACCTGCACGAACGTATGAGCTGCACAGACATTACATTTCCTGCGCGGAGCGTCTACATTGTCAAAAATTTTCACCTTCAATTTACGAAGGCGCTGGTTAGAAATAATCCATGGATCTTCGTAAATTTACTGACACTGACTTCACTAACTTTGGACACGAAAACAAAAGAATATTCGTGGTATATTAACAAAACATTAAAAAAAATGGTAAGGTCTACAGCAAGAACGCTCTTATTTTGTCCATTTGTATGTTTATATTTGTGTTGCAAGATAGTTTCAGTTCCAATTACAATAAAAAATTACAGTGTGGCCACCGCCCGTTTAAGGGGATGGAAACAATTTTCCCCAAGCGGCAGACGGGGTCCGGTCGAACGATCATAAGTCTGCGGACTAAATAACTGTCTGCCAGGTCACGGGTGGTTGGGTGCAGACTTCTTTGACCCCCGCTGGGGTTGTGCTACCGTTCCGCTTCCGTTCCCCTGCTCTTCCCCAGACATTGGTTCGACTGTGGTGTCCTCTGGAGCTGGGGCGGAAACACAGCGGGCATGTAGTCCAGGAAACGAAGACATAAAAAGGCACAAAGCTGTGAAAAATTTGTCAAAAGCTGGATTTTTGCACAGTGGTAGAGACGACTATGCTTAACAACATACTGAAAGTTTACTGCTTTCGACATTGTGCATATCACTGAAAACGAACAGTTAAGTCCTAGGTAACAGTGACTTACAGCAGTCCATCAAACTTTCGGTATGTTATTAAGCTTAGTTGACTCTAGTACTGTGCAAAAATTCAGCTTTGGACAAATTTTTCACAGGTTGAAACCTTTGTTACCTGGGCTAATGGTATAGTCGTCAGTACCACGGACGTTGTAAGATTACAGATATTTATACATTTACACGTTTACAGGAAAACAACTGTACAAAATAGTGTTCACTGTTATACTGGGTTCGGACTCTTACCCGAGCAGTTATGATTTATGTTGTTCCAGTACCTCCAATAGTTAAAGTTATTTGTAAACCGTTCCCTCAATAGCTTTAACTGTGCACAGTAATAAGCACAATAAAACAAAATAAACTCCTACTATTAAATATTCTATTATATTTTCCATGGATTAAAAAAATGCTTGAATGAAAATATACATTAAAATATAAAATTATGCGCCAATATTTATAATAAATGCTCAGTTTTATCTTGAAAAACGTATTTCTTATATGCAAAAATTAACCATAGTTATGTGTTGTACAAAAATACAATTTCTTTCTTGTAGTATTACAAACTATTTCTTGGGAACTGGTTCCCAAAGAATAATTTGTAAAAGTACAGAAGGTTTTTTTTTTTTTTTTTTTTTTTTTTAGTACGGTGGGGTTTAACGGGACATGATTTCGTGGTTTCAACCACCAAATGTTGGACATGAAAGTTATGATGACAAATTAACTACCCATTTTCAAGGTGCACACTTTGTAGACAGTATTTGGGATCCGAGGTTTTATTTTATTAGAGCACCAGCGGTCAAGTGACAGAAAACATACTTTATCTTAAAACCTTCCAACTGAGTATACTTGCAAAAAAAACCCAGTGTGTTCTTTCAACAAGTTTTGCATAAAGGAATATTAATTAAAAATAATTTAATGGACATACGCCATTGATTGTTTTCACTGGTTGTCAAAGAAAAAAACTTTTCTGTGCCTGATGACGGGAACAGGTATCAGCTCCCGAAAAGTTGCAACTGTTTTGCCACAGAAAGCCGCTATGTTAATTTGTGCTGTTGTCATTGTTTTGTTCACAATATCTGTTTATTTTCATCACTGGTTCCTATGCGCGAGTCTCTGTGTTTTTCAAGGTTGTTTTGTTGCAAATGTATCGTCGTTGTCAGACCACAGTGTTCGTCTGTGTTGTAGTTTCTTCCTTTCACGGAATTCTCTCTACTGTCCAGGCATGTAATATTTGAAATCAGGCGATATGGGCCTATTCTCATACGTGTGTTTATTTCTTCATATTTTTGTTAATTGTTGCTGTTTAGTCTATGTCTACCAATGTAAAGCAGCAATGGCGTATTTCAATTAAACTATTTTAAAATAAACTGTCTAGGTCTGCGCATTGAACTCTGTGCTTTGGAAAAGACATTTGAGGGTTGGTAACCGATGGTACTAGGTTTGAAAACTGTGAAATTTGAGACAAGTTACAAGATAAACACAATTTATAATTCAAACTATAAAATATATTTTATTTGGAATTATACTCATAAATTTTTTCTTGGCATTAGCAATGCTTGTTGGTAGTTTGTTCATGAGTTTTGAATTTAATTTTTTTGCTTGAGTACTAATAGTCTGTTTCGAGAAAATATTGAAGACACGTGTAATAAACCACTTAATCATACCTGTCCTTAAAGGCATAAAAAGTAACTTAAATATATATTGGCTTACACTTCTACATCTGATAACACATAAGGACATATAGTTCAATATTTCAGTGGAGTAATCACTAGAAAGAGACGACCAATATTAAAAATATATATATTAGCTGAAATGCACTGGAGTGTTTCGAAGAAAACAGTGTGAGGAAGAATTGTACTTTCGCCGATTTGTTCATTGTCTTGCCCGTAGAGACGACTGGGAACTTGACGTTTATACCGGTGTCGCCCTTTGATCTTACCTGAATCTTCGCAAGTCACAATAATAGCAACTCAAGGTAGACGGGCCAGATATCCAAGATCATAACGGGCTCCGAGCTCGGTGATTGTAAACCTGTGTTTTCCAAAGACCCGCTGGGAAATTGTTTTTGTTTGAAATTCAGATTAATTTATTTTTATTGCGTGGAAATAACAGTTTTGTGTCTGCCGTTATATGTTTTTTTCTTTATTTACCTTGTAAAAGTTTTTGGTGACAACGAAATATTTTGTAACATCCAAAACGAGTATGATGTGTTAATGTATTAATTTGTTACAAACGCGGCTTTTGCATATAAAATGTTTTGAAACGTTTCTAAAGCTAATTTTTAGTTTCTCTAACTATTCTTGTAGGTCTTTAAAACAGTATTGCGGCATTTCAAAATATTTACGGTAGAACTGTAGTTTTCCTTTTAATCGACTGGTAAGACTAGGAGCATTAAAAAAAACTAAATGCTGCTTTGTGGGACATTCAGGGTATATTAGCTCAAAAATAACATTTTCGAGTTTTTGTAATTTTTTTTTACGCTGGTGTCTTTATGTTAACAAATCACATTTTATTTGTGTCACAAATGAGCCTCTAGGTAAACACTACGAAATTATTATGCTGACAACACACTACATTTGGTTAATTCTATGTTGAAGATTTTATTTCATGGCGGCAAAAAAAAGAAAACTTTTTGTGATTTCCTGTTCCTTTTCCTCGAATGCAATCTGCCTGTAAAATTCCACTCTTTCTTCGGCCGCTGGCCACTTAATCGGGATGCCTTTTCCGCCGACGTTGAAAAAACCAGCTGATTCGACTTCGGAATTAATTCGACAATTGCAGGCGTTTCAAACGCGCGGAACGTTCTTCCATGAGAAATGGGGATTGGTGAGGGAATGAATTAGTGACGGGCATTAGAAGGAGAACACTATCCAGCGTCAGCGCTTTTAATTAGAAAGTACAGACGCTTTTAAACCCCCTTCGAGGGGTAATGGACGGGGTGGGGAGAAAAGGGAGGTTGCGCGACAAACGGCTTCCTTTTTTTTTCCTCCACTCCCTCATCGACACACCATACATACACACACACACACACACACACACACACACACCGCTTTTTTCTCCCTCATCTGAGGACTCTCTTGTGCGCCGTTCGACTCGACGCAGATCTTTTCAAGAACTTGATGTAGGACGGTCGGTCGAAGGCATTGTCCGTCCCCACAGACGCAAGCCGGGGCCCAAAGTGCTGTGCATTAGAGGAGAAGCATTGTGGGTTTATAAACTTCCTTTGCCCCTTCATTTTCTTCCTTTTTTTATTTGCTTGTCCTTTGCCGCCAGATCACCAAGTACCGCGAATTTTTCGCAGCATCAACGCACTCTTTTGATCGCCGTGGGAGTTGGTCCATGTTGCTCCAATTTGACACTTCCCAGAAGTAGACTAGCGGTGTCTGATTCACAACTGTCGCTTACGTGTTTGCAAAGCAACGCATGATGTTTGTTTGCTAACACTGACAAGCACATTAAGGGCGGTATTCCAAACCGAATCCCAGTAAAGAAACAAATCTGCAACCGTTTTAATAAACGGTGCCCTGCGCGAGGCTAGAAACTGGTTCCAACGCATTCTAGCGATCTTTTTACAACATCGATACAATTATTACGTCAAAAATACTAGAGAGAGCAGCATCATCGCACAAAAATAGAACCGCTTTTCTAGTTTTCTGAAGTACGTTTTAAGTTGCGTTTTCTTTTTTTATGACCATTAAAGTGTACAAAATGTATTCAAGAATAGTTTCGCTATCTTAAAGTTTCTTTTGGCACACTAACACGCTTGGTACGTTCCCCGATGATCACAAAAATGACTACATAAGAGTTAATGGCGCCAGACGCGGGTCCGCCTCCTGGACGAAATCAACGAAAAAGTGAGCTCTGCGCATGCGCGAAATTTAGGCAACAGATCTGCAACGGATAGGACACCAAAATCCGTACCCTAAAAATAAGGGACTGGCCGTGTCCTATCGTGCACTAAGAATACGTCTATGCTACAGATGTAGCATAAACAACGCCTAAAAACTTATTTTTGTATCTTGGGATACCAGCCTAAGTGAAACACTTTTGACAGGACAACAATGACAGAATGATACGTACATCATTGCTTCTACTTCTGAGAACTGTCGATTTGGAAACGTGTTAAATTTCACAGACAGTATCCTAGTTCCGTTATCCTTGCACGGGAGTGTTCCTTTATTTAAAATCCTAATTCATACGATAGGATTTTGTTCAAGTGTGTTAAACCTTCACAACATCAATTTAAAAAAAAACTGATAGAGATAGTTTTTAAAATTTTCTCATCAGTTTTAAAATATTTCCAATTAACAGTTTTAAAGTTTTCCAAAAAAAATACCTTGGTTATTATGGATCAGAGTGGCCAGCATCAGGGAAATTTGGAATGGTCAGAGAATTTTTATATTCTGGAAATATCATGGGCTAGTCAGTTATGTCAGGGATTCTAAATAAAATTTTTGGATAGAGGCTGAGGTTTATTCTGTGTCGCTAGCTCATTAACTTTGCACGTGCATATTGGATTCGGGTTTAGGTTTTGCTTATTGCAATACCGTTATGCGAAGTAATTTTAGCTACGTTGTAAAGCTGGAATACGTTTTTGACGGTGCCTAAGAGTGCAGCGTAAGAAAAGTCACTTTGAGCTTAGTTTATAGGCTTTGTGTTACTGTGTAAACAATTTTGTCCCTACTCTGAAAAATTCGTAAGAATGTTGTGGCTAAGGTAGTGTTAGGAAGAATTGCAAAAATCTAGATTGATTTTTTCCATAAAAATTTAATATTACATATTATGGTCAGTAAAAAATCTTTTTAAAAAGACCAGGAGAAGTCAGGGAAAACTCACGAAATTCCGTTTGAGAATTTTTCTGGACATACATAGCTGCTAGAAGCTTACAGAAAACATTTCGGTAGCCTCGCGTTAGAAAACAATATTTTTCAGTCCCTTACATAGGCCGTGTGTATATATATACGTGTATGTATACGCATATTTATATCTATGTATACTGCTCCGAAAGAAAACTGAAATGCGTAGCTTAACACCTTAATTGTCTACTTATCTAAAGAAAATGTAAAAATAATAATAAAGAAAAATAAAATATTATTAAAATCAAACAAATGTTTTATTTATATTTATACTTATTCGTTCTCCCCACACACTTGTTATTGCGGCCCTTGTCAAAATACTTTATTTTTGTAAATTATTTTTTTATTGGCTATTCCCTGAGCAACTATGCGTATTTACTGAATCTAAAGTACCTACTATGTTTTAATTCAATGCTTAAGCTGACTGTTCTAAATTTAGTCGTATTCGGGTTAGTAGTAAAGACAAGACTGAAAGAACACGCATAGAAGAATGGAATTTTTCACATAATAATGGAATGTATTAATCCAGTGCATTTAATATTTTTTTTTCTATTTTATTCGCTTAAGAGAAATGATTTTTGTATTAAAATATAACTTATATCAGTAACTATTTTATCCTGCTAAAGATCTAATTCCGGTAAATGAAAAAGACACTCTACGAATATATTCATGCTTAGTTTCTTATCTTTACCTTTAGAAGATTTGATCAATTTAACTTTTATTTATAAAAATAAAACAACCCTATTTTCATGAACTCATGGTTGTAATTTCATAAATTGGCAAAGAAATAATTGTAGTTTTAGTGTGTTCATCCACGTTCTACAACCTGATGGAATATCAATCTATCTGACATGATATGTTATCAGATAGAAAAGTGTAAGCCAGGATATTTTAAGTTACTTTTTTTACATTATGGGATTGCAAACGTTTACTCTAAGTGTTTTCATTTGCTGGAACAAACTTTTAACATTTATTTTTAGTCAAGCATGAAAACAAAATGCATAACTAATGGGGTTAGTCGTGTATACCAAACTATTGACAAAAGTTGCAAATGCCAATAATACAGTTCAAGAAAATTGTCAAGAGTGGTATTAAAATAAAATATGAATTTTTAGTACGAATGAGTTTACGAAAATTTTGAATATAATATAAATAATACGAAAAAAAATATATAGGCCTATTGTATGATGAAAATCTTGTGATATTTAGTGTGATTCAGTCAACACTTGTATGTGTTATGTAACGTCGCAAACGATAATAGTTTTCAAAAGTACTGTAGGGCCGCGACGTCTTGGCGTGTCGTTTTGCGGGGAAGCGGGGAAGAGTAAATGAGAGGGGAAGCAGCTGCGCGCGCACATCAGCCGCTATGCGGTTCATAGCAAAAACATCAGGCGCCACGCTCTCAGTCTGAAGTGAACAATGGAGCCCGACGCAGGACGTTCAAGATACAATAAAGTAATACATAGTGGGGAGAGGGAAATTAGAAGTAGTGTAATCCAGTGTTGTGATGAAGAAGCTGCCAACATATGTCTGCTAGTACCTCTAACAAATGCAACCGAAAGAGCTGCGCGATACACAGGTATAAGCCAAAGATCAGTTTCGCGCATCCGAAAACACAACAGAGAGACGCCAAATAAAAAACAAACAACAACATTATAAGTTTTTCAACGCATTCCCCGTAATTTCACCCGCGGTTTGTTTGTTTTGCATTTGGCAATTTTCCAAACTTTCTGCACCGCTTGTTAGAATATTTTTTATCTACAAGTGTAGCCGATATTGCTACACATTATATTGCATTATATTACATAATATTATATTACATTATATTCTTTATATATTGCATTATATATTTTATGATATATATGATTTTATGATATATATTAATGTATATTATATTAATACATTATTTATTTACAATTTATATGTTTATATTTACATATATATATCACTCCTTTATTTGACCGTTAAACAGCCTCTCATGTTTAATTATTCATTTCAAGCCAAAAAAAAAAAAACTGGGAAACGTTTGTTGTCAGTTGATGACTTTGATAGAAGAGTGATCAGAGACACTAGCCACGAATTTTATGCAGTAAAAAAACGACAAGGAAACTACTGCCAGATTTGAAAGAAAAAATTCGGATGGAGTTAGGGAAAGACATCGCTGCGTAAAATACTCAAAGAAATGGGTTTTGTGTGGAGAAGAAGCCAAAATAAGCGAATGCTTCTTCTCGAAAGATCTGACGTTGTTGCTTGGCGATAACGGTAGCTGACTCAGATGAAACAGTGCAGGGAGACTGGGAAGAATATATTTGACATGGATGAATCCTGGGTTGACACTAATTTAACCTTTCAGAAATGTTGGCAAAAGAAAGGTGACGTTGAAGGTGTAGGTAATGGCAACAGGAAATGCAGCGCACAGGCTGATAGTTTTAAGCGTTGGTTCTAGGCAGGGTTTCCTTCCTGGAGCCTCTCTTGTTTATAAAGCAAGCACAACAACAGGAGACTATAAAATACGCGAGGATGGTTTGTTATAAATATGGTTTTCGGACCCCTCGAAATTACTAAAATGGTTCTTTCAGAGTGCTGTTATGGAAAAAATACCAACCCGTGTTAAGGTTCTTGAAGTGCGTGAAAGTGTCATGTCGATCGTCTTCACATTTCAGCCAAACCAAATGGAAAAGTAAGCATCAGCGAGGGAGTTACATGCAAGTCTTAATTAATTGTGTTTCCTACAGCAACCCACAATTACAAATTTAGTTCTTAACTTTAAAGAATTGTATAGCTATGTTTAACTATGTTTAACTAAGCTGTCCAGTCGAGCAAATGGTGCACTACCTTTAAATAATAAATTACCGTAAAGCATTATCGCATCTCTGTATCATTAAGATCTGCGCTGTGTTGCACCGTACGTGAGATTGTTCTCGACCAATGTTTTCGGAACGGCATGGAGACTTCCAGGCCGTTGCTATCAGCGGAGCAGACAAGGCGGGACGTGTCGATTACAAGGTCGCTGAGCTCTAGGGAGTCGACCCGCCAAGACGTCGCGGCCTTACTATAGTACCAGTAGTATCCTACACAATCTTCGTTTGTCATCTACAGTACCACATAGTGTCTGGTTGTGAGCCCTGATAAACACATGAAGTTGTTTTCAAGCATTTTTGATAGAACAACGGCACAAGGATAAGTAGAACATTGGTACTGTTCTCTAGAACTCTGGCAAATTTCAGACAAGTCACGTGACGTATAGACTATAAAATTGCGGCACAAGGCCGCTGCTGTTCCATTTGCCTGTCAGTTCCCATGGTTATATCCCCTTGAAAGCAGCGCGTACGTAACACAGATGGGTTCGTGCCTGCGTTTAACGTTCATCTGACACGAAACGTGAAGTAACGGCGACGTACTCACGTTTCACGAGCACGTATTTCAAACGAATGAAATAAAAATTCTTTTTTTTTATTGCCTGGTGTTTCATCCGTGACATATTCCGTCTGACATCATGCATCATACTCGTCGAATCGTTCGTTACGATCGTGGAGGCATTATACCGTGTCTATTAAGTGTCTATTTTAATTTGGGGTCTTTCCTGTAAGCAATCGGTTAGCAGAGCAAGTCGTAGCTGTATGAAAGTGTAATCAACCGAGTAGAGATAGGTCTCTTCCAAACAATTAGAGCGTTTGGCGTTTGTATTTTTGCATGTATATATATGTATGTATGTGAGTTCGTCTGACTATAACTTTCGAACCGTTGGTTGAATTTTCGTGAAATTTTGTAAGTAGTAATGACGTTTTTAAGTTTGTGTATGTGCAAAATCGGTGTAGGGGTTTTTGATATCTACTTCATACTGCAGACAACGGACAGCTTAAACCGGTGGGGATAGAAGAATTAAATTTAGCATAGGAGTTCCTTATATAATGTAGGTGAGTACTAAGAAATTATTTTCGAAAATTCGTCCCTTAAGGGAGATAAAAAGGGATGAAAGTTTGAATGGAAGTATGTCATTTTTTTAATTTACAAATATAGAAATTGGAGCTTCTATTTATAAATAAAAGTCAATCGTAGTTTTAGTACATTATCGAAAATGGGTATCAAATACTTTTGAAAAATTGTATGGCTTTAATCAGAGGAAATTCATATTTCATGGTGTTTCTTCTAATTTAAGAAAAAAAAATTTCTGTAAAGAATTTTTGTCAATGTAAGGTTCGTGTATTTGTCAGTCATTTCAGGTATTTTTCAGTCGGTTTGTATACACATATTTGTACACATAAAGTTGTACATCTGACACACAGAAAGTATTTAATAAATACAAAAATAACTTTCAAAATTTGATAAAGTTTTTTGGACATACCCCATTGCAGTTTTACACTGTTTGTAATGGAAAAATTCCAGAAATAAAAAAAACATAAAAAATATGAAGGTGATATATTTATTTTTTATTTTCGTAATTTTTCCATGAGAAACAGTGCAAAACTGTAATGGCTAGAGACCTGTAAAATTCGAGATTTCAAATCCCTAAAGGATAGACTCTATGATCCTCTACGCACTCTTGCAAATTACATCTGCTGATTGGTTACCGACTCGTAACACCTGTTGACTGGAATGATCGTTATTCGCTAATTCTTCTGTTAAAGATTTTTCATTGGCCCAGAGTCCTTCAGATAAACTGTGGCCCAATCACTGAAGCAAAATAATGTCAAAATTATTTGGAATCTATCCTATCGCAAAATGAATCCGCGAATTTTACAGGTCTCTAGTAATGGCGTATGTCCATAAAACTGCATTAAATCAAAATTCTCCGTTACATAAATAATTTAAAGAACTTTAAAAATTAACATGCATGACGTCTTGGAGTCTAAAGACAGTTTTGTCCATGGAAATCATGATACTACATGTCTAGAAGCGAACTAAAGCGAATAGTAAGCCATTAAATGTAAATTCATTTAATTTACGGCTTGGAATCCAAACAGGTTAGTGTCCATAGCGATCATGATAGTAAGGTCATTACAATATGTAAATTTGCGAGGTCTCCGTTTGGGGCGAACTACTAGTTTAATAGTGTTAAAGGAACTCGCTAGGAATAATCGTAAAAATTTATGTTGAAGTGAGTATTGTAAAAAAGCGTTTTGCTATTCATATGGGTTGGTCGTTTTAATTTTTACTTCAATTATTAACATGACAATAATTCCACACAACAGTGCCCTAACTTAACTCCTTGATTCCGATCGTACCTATGTTACGAATTTTCAGTTCCGATAACTTTTTTAGTTTTGTTTCGGTCACGATAACTATTGACAAATTTATTGAAGTTCTCGGAGGAAGTTGTGTTGCATTGTACAGGCTATCGTAAAAACATTTCTACTCCGTATTTCGTGGTAACTTTATGTACCTGTCGAACTTGATTTTTTTTTATCTGATACAAGACAAACAGGGGAAATATTCTTTGAAAATTTTTGTGAATAATCTGACAGTTTCTTCTTGGAGAACCCACATAATATTCACATGATAAATGATTCAAGCTCGGCCAGGTTAATAGTTTCAGACAATTTTCCAGAACTGATAAGGGTCATTCACAAGGATTATTGTTAGGATTTTATTAAAATGAGTTCTGTTGTTATCTCGTATTTGCCTTTGAGGAATTAGTGTCTTCCAATGTTTCAACTTATAAAAAATAAAAAGCAATTTGCAGGCATTTACTTAAAGTAGTTGTAGCTTATTACTCTCATTATTGCTATACACATTTCTGTATATTATTTAAAATATTTCTAAATACATTGTGTTATGGAAAGCTACTGATCTAAAATTATGGCCCAATTTGCAAAACCAAGTAATGTCGAACTAAGTCTAATTTTAACATGAGTCATTAGTAGTGATGTGATTGAGAAAATGTTACACAGAAAATCTTCAGTTCGGAATGTTTTATCCATTACTAACACGGCTTTTCATTATTTAAGATAGGTTGATATACGTTATACAATATTTTTATTTTTCTGCATATTGGTAGGTGTAAAAAAATTATTTTCCTATCTGTTGGTAGAGGGTAGTGTGGGTCCTTCCCAACCCTCAAATATTAGGAGAGCCATTGGGTGATAAATAAAGACAAATTGTTATGTTTTATTTGGTCCTTTTTGTACAAAAGGTTTATAAAAAAATTTCCCTGTGAAAAATATAACTTGTACGAAAATTTTCACAAAAAATAATTTTTCTCCCGGAAATCTTAACATCTCTAGTCAATAAAACTCACTAAACACGTTGCGATGCAAGCTGGCACCACTAATTGGCTGCCTCCATAGTGTAGTCGGCAACGCCCCGGGTTGCGGTGCGGGGGGCTCCGGGTTCGAATCCCGGGAGGCACAGGGATGTCCTTATCGTCTCCTTGGCACTTACTCGTACACCAACATCTACAACCACAATTACACAACGACTAAGGGTACATAAAAAAATACAACATTAAGGTACGGTGGAGGGGGGAGGGTTGTTAGCTCACTGGTGACTGTCAAACTTTCCAGTGTGCCACTTATCGTTAATAAAAAAAACCGTAAAACTTCCTACTCGCGTTCTCTGAATTTTTTGTTTTCCATGGTTTGTCGAAATCACTCCAGTTTAATGCTGGGTTTGGTTACTTACCGTATGCTTAGAGACCGAAAAAATTCCCTGATTGACTAAAATTCAAATACACATACATACCTTTGATCTGCCTTCGCTTTTGGCTCATTATTTACCTGGAGGACTCTGGGCCAATGAAAAACCCTAAACCAACGAAAAATCCAATCACAGGCAGCCCAGTTAAGACTGCTCACAGAGTCAGCAACCGATGAACTGGTGTTATTTTCCCGAGTATACAGAGGAATGTACAGTCTACCCTGAACGTCATTATATCCGCAAGTTTTTCCAGTCTCTCCGTATGCTAGGGTCCGGTGGTAGTCAACTGGCGGACCGCGGGCCACATCCGGCCCACGACATCATGTACGGTCCGCTTCAACAATCTTTCAATAAAGAAATATCATCAAGTTGGGTATTAGCCATGAGTAGAGACATGCAAAATTCGCGGATTCATTTCGCGATAGGCTAGCATCAAAACAACTATACGTTTGTACCGCTTCTGCGATTGGCCCACATTTTATCCGGGCAACTGTGAGCCAATGGGAAACACTAAACCAAGAAAGTGCCGAATTACGGACAGCCTAGTTGAGACGTCTCACGCGTCAGTAGCCAATGAACAGGTGTCATTTCCGCGAGTATTTAAAGGACTGTGGAGTCTATCCTAGATGTCAATGAATCCGCGAATTTTGCAGGTCTCTAGCCATGAGTGTTTGCAAATGTAGACTTCTTTAACAGCAGAAACTCTTTTTAAGTCACTTTGTTCTCACAGAATAATTGAAAATTATTATTTTTATTTTTGTAATCCATGTCAACTATTTAAATGGAATGCAACTTTATTGTAAAGTATGTACTTATAAAAATGTTGCTGTATATATTTCAAACATTTACTGTTTTTAAATTAAATGAGATCAATAAAATATAAGCATACCTTATTTAAAGAATTCAGTAATGGACTTTTGTTTTAATTTTGTCAATCTTGACTTTGCAGAAGTGTCCCTCCACTTTTTTGCCCACAATACGTCCATTGGGTTTGCATTTGGATGTTGCTCAATGTATTTCAGCGCAACTTCGAAGGCGTCCTTAGCAGCAGAATGACTCACTACGTTGTCACCGGTGGTTTCGTCTTCATCCGAGTCGATATCTTCTTCCACGGCTTTGTTCTGCACAACAGCGATAATTTCGTCGTCATTTACTTCTTCATTGGTGTCTTCCGAAACATCAGCTTCAACAAACCTCTCTTCTACATCATTCATCTGGAGATCATGCTGAAACTTTTTCCAAGCCTTCTGAAGGGTAGTTTGATTAATTTCGTCCCAGGCTGCAGCAACGGTGTAGATTGCGTCTTTTATGTTGAAACTTTTCATCCCCTCAAAAAGGTTACCTCCTTCTTCTGTTTTGTCCAGCAGAGAGCCGACATATTTTCTTCTGTATCTTCTCTTTAACAACTCGATGACGCCCTGATCCATAGGTTGTATTAAAGGTGTAACATGGGGCGGTAAAAATAAAGCCTTGATGTTTCCTTTATTTAATTCACATTCAGAGGGGTGACTAGGAGCGTTATCTAACAGCAAAACAGCACGAGCAGGTAAGTTTTTAGACTTTAAATGTTTTTTTACTGCGGGGACAAATTCGCCAAAAAACCACTCCTTAAATAAATCGCCATCCATCCAAGCAGATGATTGATTCCGATAGAAAACTGGAAGTGTTGCCATGTTTAGATTTTTGAATGCTCTTGGTTTCTTAGATTTTCCTATGACGAACAGTGGCATTTTGTGGCTTCCCGTGGCATTGCTACAAGTTGCAATTGTGAGCCTGTCTTTAGCCAGCTTTGTTCCTAACACAGGTTCATTTTTAGCAGCTAGAGTGGTTTTTGGAAGCATTTTGTAATTTAGGCCTGTTTCATCTACATTGTACCCTTGTTCGGGTACAAGTTTCTGTTCTGTGACCAACTTCTCAAATGTTGCTACAAATTCTGTAGCAGCATTATCATCAGCTGAGAGTTTTCCCCCCGCAATAATAAGATGTCGTATGCCATGACACAACTTCCATTTATGTAGCCACCCTTCGCTAGCGCTAAATTTTTCTAGATCACCTCCCAGCTTTTCATGCAATTTTATGGCTTTTTCCTTTACGATGGGGCCTGACAATGGTATTCCCTTGCGCCTTTCCTGACAAAACCAAACCCATAATGCTTCATCGACAAGTTTAAGTTTTGGTTTTTTCAACATTTTTCTACTTTTTAAGGCATCTTCTGTCTCAACTGTTGTTGAGTACGTTTCCAGATCTTTACGGGTTTTTTTCCCAATCTTTTATCGTAGTCACCCCTACACCCAACTCAGAAGCTAATTTAATAACAGACTCTCCATGGCCCAATCGTTGTAAAATCTCAAGTTTTTGTTGCAGAGAAACACAAACACTATTACGTTTTTGAGTTGCCATTGTCACACACGTAAAGCACTACGTATTGCACACTTTAAATTCTGTAGTCGTGAATAAATAATGGGGAAAAACACAAACAGTATTGACGTTAACAAACACAGAACTGTACAAGATTATAGTCAGAGCACATTACACATCAAGATTCACGGCTGAACTGACAGTTTTTGATACGAAAACAAAGCATATCGTAGATGAGAAACTCCTTCAAGCCTAACAGGCTCACCAACCGGAAGCGCGTGTGAATCACCGACAGTCGGACACTAGGTCGGATATCGGGAGGAGTCGGTTGTGGGAAGGTCGGATATGCGAGGTTCTACTGTATATATATATATATATATATACACACGCCATTTATTTATAAAAGAAACTTGCAGTGAATAAAATAATTGTCCTGGAAAAGGGAAGGAGATATATGTTTCTGAAGTGTCCCTGTCAGACCACTTAAGGGGCCCGCCTAGTCAGGGGTGCATGTGTGTTAGTGAGACGGGATGATAAGCGCGACGCTCGCTGGTGATTCCAGCGCGGTAAAGCCTCTAAGCGCAAGGCTCTGAACTGGCGCGCATTCGTCTCGTCGGCACAGGATAACTGTGAAATCTGAGCGGTGACCGTAACATTATATGGCGGAGAAATGAAGATAAAGGTGTTATGCAAGCCCCTTAAGTGCTTTCAAGTATCTGTACTGATTGTTTTATGCCTAAAAATTACTCTGAAAACACGCGTTTTAGGCATTTTAACGCTTTTAAAAATACAGTTTAAAAACTTAATCCGAAATTAAAAGTACTTTTCGACCCTCAGCGAACTCTTAAATGCTATTCGTAAATAGGCCCCACTCGGATATCTTGAGTAGTTTTGAAATCGCGTTGTTTTTCCTGAAGCTCTGCACACCGTTTGTGTGCCCAGGTAGGCGGGCCCCTTAATAACGCCTACCAATTTTTTTTTTCACAGTATGGTTGAATATTCATATCTCACCTCTCTTCCAAAGTCTATCAGAATTCGCAGGGATTTCCGAAGCATGCAAACGCAAATGGACGATGCCGCGAACCTTGATACTTTAACACACAACCACCCCCCCCCCCCTTCCCAACCCCCCAGTACTCCCTCCACCAACACACACATCAATTCCCCAAGGCCAAAGCTTTTTGTTCGCTGTTCTGTCTTGTTGTTTCGATCCCTCATCTGTCTCTATAATTATCTAGCTGTCGGCGCCGTGGCACAGAGTCAGTGACTGATACAGGAATTTTTTCGGGGTGGGGGGGGGAACAAATTAATAAAAATATTTATTTGAAGCAGTGTATATTAAAAACTGACACACTATTGACACCAACACACTGACATACGGGCCTTATGCGACGTGGCTTCTCACACAGTAACATACTGTCTTCGCAGACTTGTTTTGACGTGAAAACGTCTAATAAATCGATGAACGCCGGCTGCACGCACGAAAAAGGATGACTCATTGTCCCGTTACGCACATTGTCCCTTTACGCTTTGTCCCGTTACGCTCATTGTACGCTTGCGCCGCATCTATCTCTCTTCCACTCGATTGGAACAACCATCGATTTGACTTTTTCGAGGCACATTAAACTTGAACCACTCCCATTCGTTTCCTACTTTTCCTATCATCGTCATATCCTTAACAGAATAACACAGATTGGAAGAAGTTAAATAGCAAACATGTATAAAAGTTATAGTTGAAATAATCTCTTCGTTAAAGTAATAAACATATTTGAATTAATGAGTGCAAATAAAAGTAAATTTATCAATTAAATTGTAGATTTCATTTCACTCCTTTGTATCCATACAAAATAGTTATAATTCAATAAAATTGATTCAATTGATTTCATAAAAGTATGCAATCATTTCATTAATGTTTTGTTATGACGTTGTCACGTTAAACTATCGTCCGTAAACCGACTTTACTGACAACCAATTTTTTTTTTCAATTGTTTCATAACTTTGAAGGGAAGTTATGAAAAAATTGGAAAAATGCGTTTGCCACTGCACCCAATGAAAAAAAAAATCAGCTCTCGCGCCTTCGCGTCAACGTTCCGATGGGAATGTTAGAAATTTACCGGACATTTTCCACGAAATTGAACAGTAAACACCCAGGCATTGCACAGTATACTCCCAGAAATTTCGTAGTAAACTTCCAGGCATTGTAAAGTAAACTCCCAGGAATTTCACAGAAAATTCACGAAACACTGAGCCTCAGTGTCAAAAACCGGATTTTAGCTTTGTATTTTTTTCGGATACAGTACCTACTGTAAGCTTCGGGAGTTGAAGACAAAAATTCCGAAGGAACACGAAGCCATCCACACCCTAGTGTAGTCTGAAAATTGATCGTTCTATTTGCATTGCAGAAAACCACACTACTTGCATTTATATTTTGCAGTATAAAATTGTGGCATAAACCACCAGGAATAGGTTAACAAACTTGAATGTCATCAACAAGACAGAAAACTGCTACTTTTTGGAATTACATTTGTTCGGATTTTAACTTTTCGACTTACACTGTATATAAAAAACAAATGGTAGCAGGTAGAGTATGGAATTAATGTTAGTTTCATTCAAGTTAAAACCTGAACCATTTAAAAATTAATCTTAGTGAAAATAAAACGTTTTTGCATTATTTCATTTAATGAACCACAAAAATTAAAAAAAAATTAACGTTTCCTAGATCTGCGTTATCGCTTGTTTAACTGAAATTTCTTTACTTTCGTTAGGGTAAGGATTAGTCGAGGCAATGGCATGGTCAGAGTGTTATGAAAAGTATAACGATCAGGAAAAAGGTTTTTATTTGGCGGCATGTTTGTTCCACTCACACTTCTATTGCAACACCGAGCAAGTGGTTCTGTTTCCGTAGTTTAATTTAAAAAAATAATAATAATAATCGTGAGAGTTGAAACGCGCGATTTCAGAATAATTTGGCTACGCATGAAACGCCCGTTACAGATTCTTGAAAGCACATAAAGGCCTTGCATTACACCTTTTGTGTTCATTTCTCCGCCGTGTAATGTGATGGTTACCGTTCAAGTCTCATAGTTGCTCTATGCACGACGAGAAGACAGCCTTGTGCTTAGAGGCGACACCGCGCTTGAAGCACCAGCGAGCGTCGCGCTCACTATCACACATACATGCCTGACTAGGCGGCGGCCCAGTGGCGTGCGAGGACCCCTTGTCGGCCGAGCAAACACCCAGGCAGGGCAACAAGTGCCGGAGAAGACACGGCTACGCCATTAACTAATTTGGCCGGTCGCACGGGCCGGCCGTTGAAGAGTAGCAGGGATACTTCGAAGCGAAACTGGTTAGAACCGTGCATTTTTCACGGGAAGGGAAAAAAAATATATTTCCAGACCAGCTGTACGTTAAACCTTTGTGGCGTTGTCTGTGTTTCGTGGTTGCCTTTTTTTTTAATTTCAGGCGCATGTCTGCTGCCAGCACGACACTCATAATCATCCAGTGAGGCAAACGCGTCCTGAATGCCGTGGCCAAACAGGGCCATTGCTTCTCTTGCACACGGACGCCAATTACAAGGAAATAATCGCTAGTGCGGGCATACCTTATTGCAGTCTAATGAGTAGAGACCTGCAGAATTCGCGGATTCATTGACCTCTAGGATAGACTCCACAGTCCTTTAAATACTCGTGGAAATGACACCTGTTCATTGGCTACTGATGCGTGAGACGTCTCAACTAGGCTGTCTGTAATTCGGCACTTTCTTGGTTTAGTGTTTCCCATTGGCTCACAGTTCCCCGGATAAAATGTGAGCCAATCGCAGAAGCGGTACGAAGGTATAGTTGTTTTGATGCTAGCCTATCGTGAAATGAATCCGCGAATTTTGCATGTCTCTACTAATGAGCGATCAGAATTTTTTTTCGCGATAAATAGGTATAGTGAGTCGAGGGGATGACAAGTGCAACACTGAAGGGTGTATTGCTCGATGACGTAGGTGAAAGGGAATAACGAATAAATTATAAAGTCAGACATGTGTAAGTCTCTTTGCAGGTTTATCGTCGCAATGTTTGTCACAATTGATAACCTCCGTTGTGTACTTTAATGCGTAGTTTTATTGTTGAAGTAAATTATTAATTTTTTTTTTTAATCTTTCAAATATATTTTCAAAGTTTGCAGTTTCACTTTTAACGTGCTTGGTGGTTACGCAACTATTTCACTCACTCACACACACACACACACGCACACACACCTACACACGCACACACACCTACACACGCACACACACCTACACACGTACACACACCTACACACGCACACACGCACGCACACACACACACACACCTTTTTTAATTTGATCTCAACCTTTATTTTAGTGAGGTTACTTAAACGGTAAAACAGAACCAAAAATGATACGATGAACATTTTTGAAGGAATCATCCACTTTTTTAAAAAGTATTATCCCGAATTTGTCTGGGAGTGTTCTCGTGAAACCATTAGACAATCTAAATCTGCTCCATTTGACTGTCGAATCCTGCAGTTTATTTATATCCATTATCGTAACAAATTTTTGATTATATTTTAAAATTCCCTTATGTGAAAAATTCCATTCTTCTATGCGTGGTCCTCAATAATGTCTTTACGACTTAATTTAGAACAATCAACTTAAGCACTGCATTAAAACATATTGTATTTTAAATGTTTAAAACTAAATTAAATAACGTGCGATGTACAGTGTACATATCAATATAACTCACACTTGCTGAACGAAATTTAAAAAATTCTGATAATATTATATACACTTTTTCATGATAATATTTATAAATTTACATGCGTTACTGTATGTTTACATTGACGTCAAATAATGTTTGTCCCGCGGTTCATGGCTGTTTTATGAGGGTACATGGTACCATAGACTATAAAATTAAAAACATTAATATTATATTAATTTTTATATTTATTAATATTAAATAATTGTCGTTTTCGAGTTAAGCATTTTTTCAAAAGATTTCTAATTCTTACCCTCCACCATATTATTAGTTACGTGATTAAAAATGTTATATTTCACATTCATAAATAACCCTTATATGGATAACAATTAAAAATAAAATCAAACATGCTATAATTTTGGAGGAAAAAGGTTTTTTATGCTCGACTTATGTTGCAACCGTTTTTAATCGGGAAAGTTTTACTGTTTACACTGTAAAAAACTTGCTAACTTAGCAGGTTGTTTTTTATTAATGAGCCATCTTTTCAAATAACTTGCTACGTTAGCAAAGCATTTTTTTTTCAGTGTGAGTAGTCAAATTTACCGTTTATAATTTTTTGCCGCATAAGTCTCCCAAATATCCCCCCTTAAAATATAGCATGTTTAATTTTATTTTGAATAGTTGTATCAAATGTAGATTTATTTATTATTGTGGAGCAAAATTTTTTTAATGACATTATCTAATTATTTGGTGCAGTGCGGGGATTTAAAAATGCCTATACCTTGAAAACTGGCACTTTTTGAATTTTAGGTTTTTTTGTTTAAGTACCGTTATTTACTGACCTATCAACCATTTTTGTAGCAAAAAAATTTATAGCTACAGTATCTCATAATTTCGTAAAATGAGGAGAGTTAAAACCTTTTCAATAAATGCTTATAACTCGCAAAATACGACATTTTTTTGAATTTTTGGGGTTTTTGATTCAGAACCGTAATTTACTGTCCTTCAACTGTTTACGGCCTGTCGTAGTTTTATGGGATATTCTGTACAGTGTAGCAAGTTAAAGTGTTTTAGTTAAGATAAGAACTGCAAGGTCAAACCTTTTTGTGACATGCTATGAATATTCAAAAACCCATACTTCCTCCAGCGCTCATTAGAAATATTCCTCCGGTGCATTTCATATCTGGGTTCATAATTCTTGCTATTTTGCATCTTTACCCTGCTAAATAATCCTGAGTTTTACTAACTAAGCAAACATAGCTTCAAAACGCAACTTGATTAAACTCAGGGGATCTCACAGTGCTCGGCAATCGTCAATTAAGACTTAAGGCGCCGACTCGGAAGGAAAGTGTAAAATCTTAATTAAAGAGGTGTATAAACCAGCAGTTAAAATGTCTACATGAGTACAGGCTGCGTAATTTTAGACCAAAATTTGAGCTGGTAGCGTTACATGACAAAATGAACAAAAAATAAATTTGGTTCTTGGGTAAATTGTTTGGATGGAAAATTTTACGTTCTCTTTGTAATTAATAACTCATCACCTACTCACAAAGAAAAATTAATCAAATAAGTTGTACGTGCATTGCTAGTAGGACCAATTTGGTTCAGGGACGTATAAATTTGTTATGCCCTTTTTTCTGTCTATATGTGTTTGTAAGCGGTTGTGTTTTTGTAAATATTCTCCCGCTCGACCAATTTAAATGGAAAATCATATCGATAATTTTTTTCTGCTTCTAGATTTGAATATTGTTTATTTTGACATAATTGGTTTGCAAACAATATATATTTTTTCTTTTGTCCTAAATTGAGAACTCTACAGTAACTTGGCGAATTAAGCGCCGCATGAACAAAATTGTGTGGAATAAAAGTTTCTCATTTTGTTTCTTTTCCGTAACAGCATCATATTTTATCGAGGATGCAAACATTTTGCCTTTTTTTTAGTCAAAAATAATATTTCAACTCTTCTTGTTAACAAAATTCTAATTAATTTCCTATCTAGGAATTTTTCAATTTAAATATTGTAGTTTTATATATAATTTTTTTTTTTAATTTTCACTTTACCTAGACCCTAAATACCCAACTCTGCAATAATTTTCCTAAATATTATTATAATAATTTTAATAAATTTCGGTTTTCTTCCTGTAATGCTGGTACTATCCCCATTTGCTCCACATAATTTTCGAAAATAAAGGTCATGGTCTTTTCTCAAACTTTTAATCACAACACGTTTCTTAAATTCCACTTGGTTTCATAAAGTTTTACCTATTATATATTTTAATTTATAGTCAAAATCACTGGCACAACAAGACATTATTGATTACTTCCCGAGCATTTTTTTACTGTCATTGTCTGGGTATAAATTGCAGTATGAAATTATTGCGTAACACAAAGCCACAAAAGTTGATATCAGAATGTTTTAAAAGCTAGGTCATGTGGTTTGTCGATCCATATAGTTAAGTAATTAGTCATTTCAGGTGTGGCTGATATTTTAAAAATATTAAGACGACAGAGCTCGACTCTGTTCAAGATAGCCTTATCATCCACTAAGATGAACTGCTTTTTTTTGTCAATTCCAGATTTTACACAGAAAAAAAATTGTATTTTTATAAAATATTCCTTTGAAAACAAAGTTCAAGCAATAGTTTGTAATATCACAAGAAATACATTGTAACTTTGCACAAAACATGACTGTGGTTATTTTTGCATATTTTTAATACGTTTTATTGAGATAATACTGAGTGTTTCTTACATAATTTGGTTCATAATTTTATATTTTAATTGATGTTTCATTCAAGAATAAATGTTTAAACCATTGAAAAGGTAATCGAATATTCAATAATTTGACTTTATTTTATTATGATTATCAATGTGCACAGTTAACACTGAAAAGCTGTTCAGTGAACGGTTTTCAAATAACTTGAACTATTGAAGGCACTGGAACAACACAGAGCATAAATGCCCGGGTAAGAATCTGAACCCAGTATTACTGCGAACACTATTTTGTAGTGATACATATGTTTTCATGTAGATGTACAAATTTACAAATATCTGTAATTTTACATGTAATTTTACTGTTCCATTTACAAAAAAAATTAATGTATGAACAAATGTTTACTGGAATATATAAGTAAATATGTATGACTTAACTATTTATTAACTTGGTGGGGAGGTGGAAATGCAACCATTATTCTCTACATATTTTTTTTGGCGAGTTATTGCCCCAAATTATTTTTAATAAATCATCCATTTTGCGATCGCAATAGTTTTGCGGTGTTCAGTATTCCATCTGAAATACTTCATCTCATATTTGTAATAAAAAAAATATTTTTCAGCTCCAACTTCAATGTCGTGTTTATACCAGAATTGAGGTACTAAGGAGGGGGGAGGGGTGGTCCGTTTACACCTCGAAGACATTTTTTTTAAATTCCACTTAGATTTTTTGAGTCTTTTAATTATTATTGATAAGTAGTTAGAGCTGCTAGCTAGTGAGCCGAATATTCCGGGTCATATTCACGGCCATGTCAAGTTTTTTTTCAACACTAGAGAAATATTTATTTTTCTGGGTCCAGGAATGGACGTCAACGTCGTCGTTCGCCTTCGTACTGCGAGAAGGCAACAAGAAGCCTCTGCAGCATCGCCCAGCGCGTGGCAGGCTCGGTGCGCCGCGGCTGCGACCGCACTCAGAAATGGCAATCAGTCAGGAGTCGGAGCGAGAAAAATCCGCAGGGGATCGCTCTAAAGCACAAAAAAAAAAATTAATTGAAATTAAACAATGGTGGGGAAAATTCGAATAGGGGAAGAATTTTTTTTTTTAATTTTTAAATAGCATGGCCCACCGAATTGAAATGAATGTCCTCACGGGATTCACTTTCCGCCAAAAGCGGAAATCTCACGCGCCTCTACGGAGGCCTCGTGGATAATGGAACGCGCGCATAATGGAGGGGACTCTCGCTTTGCCGCCTGCCTCGAGTTGCTCGGTGTCGGAGCGTCAGACCGCAGACTTCTCGGGGCTGGTGCATCCCTTCTCCCCCGGTCTCTCTCCTCGCTTCAACTCACAATCCCCGCAACCCCCTCTTTCTCTCCAGCAGCCTCCCCCCTCTCCTCCCCCATGAGACACCGCGACTACAGTCCCGACCAACGACATACACATCACAGACCCAGCATGGCACAGCGAGCTCGAGGGAAACTTGTCTCTACGATTTATGTGGCATAGTGTGACGAAACGGAGATAACACCGAACTGCCAGCTATCACATCCATAGAACACCGAAATCCAACTGAAATCACTAAAAATCAGTATTCTCTTAAAGCTTAACTAAAATATTTTTATATTTTAATGTAATAGATTAGGTAAATGTCATTTATAATCAGTGGGTTTTGTACCGAAATTTATACACGAGAAATATTTTATATCTTTTTTTACGTTTCACTGACTTGCCTGGCTCATTTTTACATTACTTTACCCTAGGCATTTTTGCAAATTAGTTTGTTTTAAAGTGCATATCGTACCACAGACACTTTACCCTATTTTTGTGAAATAATTATTGTTACGATTTGTTGCGGGTTCGTAAAGGATAGCCCAATTAAAGATTTTTATCACACACACAGTTTTCTTTATTTCCACTACTTATGTAACTTACAATTAATCTTCTAAGATGGCATATAATTAACTACACTTAAAGAAATGTCTATTCCCCAGTCACTCGTTCCACACACCTCGCTGGGCCGCACCTCTAGCGTAACTCTCGCCACCGCACCCCTCGTGGGTCCCACCTCCTTATATAGCCCTTGGGTTCCCATCCAGAACAATCGGGCATGTCTCCGAGATATCGCGCGACCTTCGCCGTCGAAATGCCTAGAAACGCGTCGTGGGTCCTGTCGAAGGACGCGGTGGCTGCTCAAAGAACGCCGATAAACGCAACAAGCATTGGGTTCCCACACAACGCGCCGATAAACATGTGTGAGTCCTTTTATGCCACAGTGCGGCCTCTTAAGTAACTCGATCTGAGGCAGGTGCGCGCTGCGAAGGTCAGGATGTTGCGAGACAGTATGACACGAGATACCAGGGAGAGGATGCGGGTGGAAGGGGGCGCAGACAGGCCGAACGAGCGCGGCGACGCCAAGCACTGCAGCCAAGCGCGATCGTAACAGTATTAATAGATATTTCATTCTTTCATTTTGTTAAAACAAAAACAATATTTTGCGAATAAACAGAGTTCAAAAATATTCAACCGAAAGATTTTTAAAAATAAATTTGCCCAAAAATAAAACCATAAAATCTATACAACATTCATTAGGTTATCTAAAAAAACTACAGTAAAAAAGGTTAATCATCTTCCTGAAAAAAATTAGAATGAGAGGTATGTATTTGACTGCGTTTCTATTACAGCAACATTCTAAAAAAGTAACGCTTCACCCAGCATACATTGTGCTGTGACTTGTGCTTGTCTAGTTGCGTTCTATCAAATACATTTGAAACATATACCAGACCGCTTGATACTAACAACACAGGGGAGTGTAAAAAAAAATAACCTAGCGGTAGGAGGTGTGCCTATAAAAAATTTATAGATAATTTGTTAAATTATGTATAATATCCTGTGTAAAACAAGATTATATTCTTTTTTAATAAATTCGTACCATTGAAAGTTTAATTTTTCCCCATAAACATCTATAATTATTTTTTTTTATTTTTTCCAAGACAAAAGTTATTTTCGTTGTCATGTCTTACGTATCAAACATATGCATTGTTCGTACTGGACATACCGTCTGCCATCTATCGGACTGACGTGACAACAACGCCAGGTTTTCACACGGAAATCTTGGAGCGGTCCGGTTTTAGTCTCTTAGTGTATTTGTTTCCATCGCCACCCATAACGTATGGATCACGTATTTTGAAGCAGCCCGTGTGCACGTCGTCGGTCCCGACGGCGAAGCCGGAACACCGCCTTGTTGAAGTGCCCTCCTGCCCGGAAGACTGCCGCGGCGGCAGCGTCGTGATGGGCGGCTGAGATTATAACATGAATAGTTTACACCGCTGCCACGCGCGGCGCTAGCGTGCGTCTGTTAGCGGGAGGCTAACGAATATAAATGTGCTCGCGTGCACGCCGGGTTGCCTGCCGGCTCGGGGCTACTACCCTTTATCCTCCTGCGGGCGCGGGCAGAGAGCGTGAATTAATGAACCGGTGTTGAACGTCTGGTCGACAGATTAGTCTTTTAGAGGCTGGAAGAGGGGGTGGAACGATGATTTGGATTGTCGGTTTTTGGAAATGATCGGAACGGCGTGGGGTAGGGTGGAATGAGACCATCCCGATAAAACCTATTGGCTTACGGCAAATTTTTCCCACGTGCAAAAAAAAAATTTGTCTGACTTCAAATTCCTCCTTTACATTCAAATTATTTTTTCTTTCTTTTTCTGTCTGTATAAAACTGGTAGCAGGCACTAGACGGAAAGTCATTTGACCAAAATTTCGGAGAATTGCCTTTAGTTTTAGTGCTTTTAGGTCTAGTGAATTTTGGTCTACTGCCTGTTTGGTCTATTGCCTTTCGATCTAGTGCCTTTCGGTCAAGTGCATTTCGGTGTAGTGCCTGTTCGGTCTAGTGCCTTTCTTTCTAGGGTCTTTTGGTCTGGTTCCTTTCGGTCTCGTGCCTTGCGGTCTAGTTAATATCTTTAAGGAAATTATTCTATCGTCCTCTCGAACGTTCTTGAAGTTCCTGTGTGAACGTTGCACATTTTCCATCATATTTTCCTATTCTAGAAACTTTTCAAGGGCGGCTGTCGGTCGACGCGGTCACTGCGTCAAGACGTCGTGATAACGAGGCTCCAGTTAAGCCCGCAACGCGGCGAGCGCACGCGGATAGACAGTCAGCAAGCGAGGGGGTGTGTCCGTGTTGGTGAGGCGGGATGATAAGGGCGACGCTCGCTGGTGTTTCTGGCGCGGTGTCGCCTCTAAGCGCGAGGCTGCGGAGTGGCGCACAGTCTCCTCTTCGTGCACACGGTAACTACGACATCCGAGTGATGATCTTAGCGTTCAAAGGCGTGTCTTCACCCGGGAGTGTCATGCGTAGGAACACGCGTTTTAGCCATGTATACTGTCCTAAAAATACAGTATGAAAACGAAATAATATAACAGAACTTCTCACCCCTCCTCAGCGTATCCTTGAGTGTTTTACATAAACGGACCCCTCTCGGATTTCTGCAGCAGTTTATAAAAAGCGTGGTTTTTTCCCCCTAAGTTTCTGCACATCGCATGTTTGCCCGGGTAGGCGAAGCCCTTAAGACACGGCCTCTCAAGCCATGTTGTCTTTTCCGTTTTTTGTCATTGATTTTTAAGGGCTTTTTCTAAAAATTTTAAAACTATTTCTCCCTTGCATTTATTGTTCTTCCACAAATATTTTACATATATATTCACGTAGTATATCTTGGTTGTAAAAAATTCACGCAAGTGATGATAATTACGAACACTTGCGCGCCTCTTTACACTCGTGGCATTACACTAAAATAACTAACCACAATACTTATTAAGAAGTGGAATCGAGGTGACGTGCCAGTTTTATTTACTAGCTAATGCCTGGCATGCGTTGCAATGCCTCTTCAAATTATTTTGTAATTTGTTTGAAGTAGGTACACCAAAAAAATCAATTTTATATTTCTATATATCTCCCTCTATATCTATATATATATCTAACTCTCCCTATATATTTCTATATCCCTAACAATATATCTTATCTATACATCTCTATACATATCTACATCTATATACACATATCTCCATATCACTCTATCTTTCTATATTTATCTCTATCTCTCTATTCAGCTCTATCCATCTCTATTTCTCTATCTCTCTATATTTCTCTCTATATAGGCCTATGTCTCTATTTCTCGATCTCTCTTTGTCTCTCTCTCTCTCTCTCTATCACTTTCTATTTCTCTTTATATCTTTGTCTCTCTCCCTATCGACTCGCGTGCCACCATTATTATTCAGACAATATAAAAGAAGAAAATTCATAAAATACTTGCCGAATCAATCCGATGTGCCACCATAAATTCTTCTTTAAGGGTTTTCTTTTATAAAAATCGCACCTAGACAGCGACTTTCGTGTTTCAAAAGTCAGGTTGCAAAGGTTGCAAAATTTCATCTAGATCGGATGAACGATGCGCGAACGCATAGAAGACTAACACACATTCATGTATACACACACACATTTGTTTAAACGACTCGCGCGCAACATATTCTTTATGTCACACACGAACTTAAATGTTGCTGTTTGTATCTGATTCATTTCAATTATGTCATACGTGCACACTCATACCCCGAAAACGCACGAATAGCATCTAAATTTTATGAAATACACTCATTTGTAGAAACGATTCGCGCGCCAACTATTGTAAAATGGTTGTACTGATACACAAACCTACGCGGGCATGCACATAACAACTCACCAAAGTTTTATAGCAATCGGATGAATAGTTTACGAACGCATACAGGACAAAAAAACATTCAAATATATATATATATATATATATATATATATATATAGAGAGAGAGAGAGAGAGAGAGAGAGAGAGAATTTGTTTGGCGATATTGTTCTCGACTTAACCACACAAATGTTTACAAAGTACATGAAGAATGATGATAAAATAAAACTTATACAACTCAGTTAACCCTAATGAAAGTAGCCACAAAATACAATAACTTACTTATGTAATACAATGTAAATAATCAAACTCCTGGAAAATTTCAAACTTAATAAAATTTGTAACCTATAGGACACTAAACATGACTTAACGTATGAGATACAAAAAAAAACGGAAGTTTAAAAAACATTACGTTATTACAGACAAGATAAGTAAGAGTGGAAAAGTTTTAAAGTCTATCTCATTCTTTGATTTAAACTCCAGCCAAACATATTTTGTGATAGAACATTTTTATTTAAACAATCAAATAAAGACTGAACGGCCAAAGATTAAAAGTACAAAATACAAATGGACAAATATGAATAGGCCCTACCTACCACAGGGGAGTGTGAGTGGAAAAAGAAGTGGCTGTTTGATAGTCAGCATTTGTTTCTATTGACGTCATCGCCTGCATGTTATATTGTATGCAGAACGGTTAGTTTTCACCGTAATAAAAAAAAGGTCCATCATAAAGCTGTGTGTTTTCCTACAACCCTCTGCTAAGCGCCCGTGTTTACCGACGTGAAGTAGGGGATGATAAAATTTGATTGCTTTGCAGTTGCTGAACGTGTGTGGTTTAAACGTAGTCGAGTGAAAGGCTATTAAACTGAAAATTCTAAAAAAAAAAAAATACTGTGTACATAATACATAAAACGTGAGATCCACACAAATAATTTATACCTAAACGTTTTGTATAACAAAGGGGGTTTTCTTTATTGGCTTAATGTCATGTATTTACATATGTCTCAAAAGTAAAGACGTATATTAAAAGAGGTTATTAATGTTGAGAAAAGAAAACTTATTTAAAGTTTCTGCGCTCTTTTTTTTTAATTACTCTACGTTAGAGATAAATCGGAAACTTGTCGTGTTCGGGTGCCTATCTCTTATAGACAAAGACCGATGGAGGCAAAAATTCAGAGCGAATAGGCCCTACCACTCTCGTAAAAAGTCGTCGCATTTAGCTGAAAATCTGAAACGTGAGTTATTTTTTGTTTTAAATTAAGGCACTAGAGCACTGTCGTTCCTGAGAGCAGTGAATAGTTTATCACCGTTGTTAAGGTATCTGTGGAATTACATGAACAATTCAGCCAAAATATGCTGTTAGTTCCAATTCGAGGTTCTGTGTCTCAATCCTGAGGATGAAATGCGAAAGGCAGACTCCAAACAGTAAATGTGTAGTTGATGCCTTGTGTAAATATATATAAAAAAATGTATAAATTTTTAACCATCAAGGGAGGCGAACACATTGACTCCAACTTAAAGTTGAAGACCAGCGGTAGGTTTAAGATAATGTTTTGCTTACAAACTCCGGGTACAAATTACTTAATTTCAATAATTCCAAAACATTATATGTTAATGTGTTTTTGAATGAATAATTAGTATAAAGTATTAGAATTAAGTTATTATTTAATCACGAAAACATCAATCATATTTCTATAAAATCTTTACTTAAAAGACATAGTGTATTTTTTAATTGAAACTGTATTTATTTTTGTATATTTTGAGAAATCTGTATCTAGTAAAAAATACCTCTCGTAAGAATACGGTTTTAAAAATCGTAATTTGTAAGGAAAGTTAGGTACATTAAAAAAGCAGTCCGAGAAAATAAATATCGCGTGCATTTAAGTTTAACATGTAAATCCCTATCCAGCCATTTGACTGGCGCGGGCATGAACCTAGCCCTTAAGAAGGCACTCTCGGTAGACAACTAATGGATGGTCGTTCAGAGATACAAAATAAAAAGGTAAATGGGAATCTTCTAGAAGCCTTTTAATCCACCTACATGAGTTTCTTTTTTTTTATTGTATGTTTTTGAACAGTGAATATTGTTGAATGGGATGATTTTAGATGTGAAAAAATTTTACACGCAATATCTTAAGTGACGTAGGTACGTAGACCGTAGATGACATAATTATAGGAGTGTAGTTTGAAGTCTCGTAGGGGTGCGTTACCGACCTAAAGTCTGCCTTGTGCCAATTTAGTGCCTCATGCGTAGAGACGTGTTGATACGCGCGCAGCAGCCGGTGTTGCCTTTTATAGGCTCGTAAGCCCGGCAGGGATTAACTGTGGACCAATCGTCCAAGCGCACAGAAAAAAAATATTTCCAGTGCTTTTATGACAAAAGAGTTCTCTTTCGATCCAGTTGCCAAGAAATAGTTTGTAATACCACAACAAATGTATTGCATCTTTGTACAATACATGCCTATTTGCATATATGAAAAACATTTTTCGAGATAATACTGAGTTTTTCTTACAAAAATTGGCAATTCATTTTTATTTTTTACTTTAACTTATCTTTCATTCCAGAATACTTTTAAAACCATGTAATAGATAATCGAATATTCAATAATTAGAATTTATTTTGTTTTATTATGCGTAATTAATGTGCTTAGTTAATAGTGGGAAGTTACTTAGGAAACGGTTTGTATAAATAACTATTGGAGATACTGGGACAACACAAAACATAAATGCCCGGGTAAGAATCCGAACCTAGTATTACTGCGGACACGGTTTTTTAGTGATACAGTTGTTTTACAATAAACGTACAAATTTACAGATATCTGTAATTTTACAATAATATTTCTGTTCCAATAATCTGTGTCACGGGACTTAACTGTAACTAAAAACTTCTCGAAAATAGTTTCAATGGTCCCCACGTATCCTTTTTGTCACTCTTGTTCTGTCGACAGTGTTTGCACACAATTTTTCATGCGATGATTCGCAAGTGACAGTTTTTAGGAATAGGTAACACAGGAACTACTTTCGAGAACAGTCAGTTTCGAGACACGTTACTTGACACAGACTGTATACGCTGAAGAATGCGGTCGCGTCCTTACGTGCAACATTTTCCCTTCGCAAATGCCACCGGCGGAGTCGTAACCTTTCACGTGGCGCGCACCTCGTGCATACGTCAAAGGCGACGTGCTCGCGACTCTGACGCCCAGACCAACCACATTTCCGAGAAGAGAGTGGTCCTCGGTGCTTTCTGTCTTACGGCGGACAATCACACAGAAAGTAATTGCTCTACTTTTACAAAAGATTCCTTTGGAAACCAGTTGCCAAGAAATAGTTTGTAAATACTACAAGAAAGATATTTTAACACATGGCTATGGTTATTTTTGCACTTATGAAATACGTTTTTGGAGATAATACTGAGTATTTGTTACGAACATGGACGCATAAATTTATTTTTTAATTGATGTTTCATTGAGGTATAATTTTTTTGAACCATGGAAAATATAATTTAATATTCAATAATTTGAATTTATTTATTTTGTTATGATTATTAATGTGCGCAGTTAATACTGGAAAGCTACTCAAGGAACGTTACAAATAAATTTAACTGTTGAAGGTTTTGGGACAACACAAAGCATAAATTCCCGGGTAAAAATTTGAACCCAGTATTACTGCGAACACTGTTTTGTAGTGATACGGTTGATTTCATGTAAACTAATAAATTTTCAAATATCTGTATTTAAATATGACTATTTATGTTCCATTTACAAAATTATTACTGTGTACTATGAAATGGCTTATGTTCATAATTTTTACACCACATAATATTTCCTTAAAAGGGCAAAATAGCTTTTTCAGTACATCTTTAAGTCAGTTATTTACAGCTACGTAATGTTATAAAAATATTTTGATATAAACTCTGTGCCGAAATACTTAAGCACCTTCAGATCTCGTAATTGGTTGAGTTTATTTCAGGCTCATGTCTACAGTCGGCACTCGAACCACGTCCGTTCAGTGCGGAAGCAAAACGCATCCTGAATGGCCTGTCCAAACAAGGCAATAGCAGCAAACCTTGTTGCAGTCTGATGATTGTTCGGTTTTTGTTTTTTCGCGGAAAATGTGTGGTATCATAAATTCGTAGTAAATACTTGTTCTAAATTGAAAAAAATTGTTGTTATTATTACTTTTTACATAATCGCAGTCAGACTAAGTTTTTATGGAATTTAACACTTACTAAAGCAGGCTTGTGTGTGAGTGTTACTAGTCTCTTTATGCTTCGTGCGGTGTTTTAACTATATCATCCATGTAATAAGATTTTTTGTTTTGCTTCGTTGTTGTATTTTTTAACTATTTTTAATTAATTTTTAATAAGCAAATATTTTTATTATTTATGTTAAGTATTTAATTTATTCATTAAATAATACATTACATTTAAAATCACAATTAAAGTTAAAATAGATATGTGTATGATACCAGAGAAGAGAAAACCACATATATTATAGGGATCTTGTCATCAGTTAAATTATCCAGCCAAAGATTGATAAGTGAAATAACACTCACTGACTCGTTCTCCACGAATTCTCTGGCGGCACACTCTTCGTGCAGAGGGTAGTAGCGGGATCGTAGCGGGCTCATTCGATTGTGTGCCAGGACCTCGGAGCACCGCCTTTTCCCCGCCTGCACAGGGCGTCAATCTCTTTAAATTTTATTTGAGATAACTATTTAACGAAAAAAAATTGTTTTGCGCCCTTATAGGTTGCAATCCATAGTTATTCTTCTTGCTCTTGTAATTGGAAGTAATATATACATAGATACTTATTTTGCGACGTAGGTATTGTACTACGAACCACCGACGTTCTATGTTGCAGTACGTGTTTTCCCATTGGCTGAGTTAAATGCGAACAAACTTCTTCCACCGAAAAGAGCCAATAGTACAATACGTGTTTAAAAAAAAATACGGACACATTGCGTTGTAGTATATAAACAGTCAGATTTTTCCCGCTACAAATCATCAGCTGCATCTATTATTTATAAATTGAAACGGTCACACATTTTGCTACACACTTAATATGATTGTGTTTCGAATATTCACCATTAATTTAAAACATTAATGCTATTGAATGAATTTTTACTAAAGCTGTAAAATATATTTCCGTCAGAATTTGTTTTGAAGTAAATTTAGCAGGTTTTTTCCAGTGACATACCAATGATCTGTAGTATTTTCCATACTTAAAATAGTTTAGAGTGTATAATTTACCTTATCACACGTCTCTTGACAAGTAACGTACAAAAAGACCTCGCAACACTGTTTGCAAAAGAGTCGTTCCCATAGTATCGGCAATTGAACTGTTTCTTTTTTGTTTCGGATCGACAGAAAGGAAGCTCTAAGGCTCGGTGGTGATGTATACTGCCTTTCGGTGATGAAGGGGAAATGTTGAGCTTAGAGTCTCCCGGACTTCATTCAGGTTTTGTTCCCTTTTATTCCATTTTCCCTACAAATTTAATTAATTTATCTAGTTCCCTTCCCAGCCCTCCCATCTTCGCCAGCTCATTGACGTGTATTTTTGTCTGAGGTAATTAACTATTAATTATCCGTGGGCGTACTTTCTTCCTTGGTTCCTGGGTGGTATTAATTTCCGTTCTTACGTCAAGCCGGGGTGGCTGTGCCACGGAACAGATATTTTCGCTGACGCACCTCGGTAGGGTTGTATTTCAAGGACGCTAAAGTTGGAACAAAATTGTTACTATCTCATGACGTAATTTTATACTAGTTGTGGAACCCAGCTACTGGCTTTTTTTTCGCAGATCAAATTTTCCTTTTAAGAATTACTGTAAAACCTGGTATCTAAATTAAAGACAAATGTCCTATCCATTGTTACTCCACAAGATGGCTCGCAAATTTAAAGCATGCATTGCTGTTCTTCGTAACATACTCTTAGCCTGCTGTCATGGACAGTCTAGATACGTAACGGTATTTTATGCCCGTACATGGGTTACAACAGTGTTCCTTTTCTTGAATATTTATAGCACTGTAAAAATCTGTAATCAACAATTCAGTCGATTTGGTATTTTTTCTTTAGTTTTTACAAATAATATTGCTATAGCTTAAGGAACCATAATATTTTTAATACATACCAGTCAATGCCCATCTAAACTAATGTAGACTTAAAACAGTGAAATAACTTTTTAATCGGTCCAGTAATTTTCAAATTAAATTCTTATGAACGAACAATTAAACGCACACTCTGTTTTTGTAATATTAGAATGGGTTATTTTTGTTTGCTGGAAAATATCGCAAGGCTATAGAAAAAAATCGTAGTCAAATGTCTTTTAATCTGGTATTTATTTACTGTATAGTTCATATTTATTTTAGCAAGTATAGTTCTGTGTCATTTAAGAAAGAGAAATACTTTTAACTACATTTTTCTATTAGCCACCAACTAAGCTTCTTCATTGCTGCTTTTGTGTGTCTTCCTGACACTCCTTACTTTGAAAAATAAAATGTTTGAATGAAAAATTTCAACTACCTTGATTTTAAGTAGTTTTTTTAATTGCGAGTGCTGCGTGCAGTGGTGTGTTTTCTTCGGAGAGAGTCAAACTGCTTGTCAGCTTCTGGATTGGGGCCACGTACGTATGTCAAACATTTAAGGCGTCGTGACCACATAGGCGGATCATAAGGCGAAGTCAAGGGGGTGTGTCCCGTCCCGGATCAATATTTCACATTTACGTTCCACGCGGTTAAACTTTCCGACTTTTTCAAGTGTCCGAACTTTCACAAAATGAAAACAATGTATAGTGCATATATATATATATATATATATATATATATATATATATATATTGCATAATTAGCTGGCAAAGTTGCATTTTAAACTTTGTGTGTGTGTACATCAGTATGGATAAGGAGAATGAATTGGAATATAAAACTGGAAAGTTTTAGGGTCAAGTCTGCTATTTGTTGGGGTTAAATTTTTTCAGGAAAAAAAATTAATTATTCATGGTCTTTTAAAATCATTAGATATTTTATGATTTTAAAAAGTTAATAAAATTTAATACATTTTTGAAGGAATTTTAAAGCTTTCCACGCAGTATCCACTAATATTTCCTTTAAATCCAATAATATGTTATTTCATTTGGATCTCCCTATCCATATTGCACAAAAATGTAAACAATTTTACTTTACCAGGTAATTATACCAAATGTATTCATTATTTTTGTTGAAATCTTGCCACTCAAAAAGTCTACAAGTTTAACCGAATTAAACGTAAAAATAAAATAATGATCTGGAACGGAACATACATCCTTAAGAGGCCACTTCAGTGTTTCAGGGGCACTACGCAACCCGCGTTAACCTCATAAGATTCAATGCTATTTTCATTTTGCTTATAACTAATTAACTAATGTAGATTTCGAAATGATGCTTGCTTGATATGTAAGACAACGATGCTCTTATCAAAGCCCCTTTCTTCAAAAACGTGCATAAATTATGGTTCAAACCTAGACAATACACGTTTGCATATTAGTAAAGATTAGTATAAAACCATAATCTATGCACCTTTTTGAAGAAAGGGGCTTTGATAAGAGCATCATTGTCTTACATATCAAGCAATCATCATTTAGAGATCTATATTATTTAATTAATTATAAGCAAAATGAAAATAGCATTGAATCTTATGAGGTTAACGTGGGTTGCGTAGTGCCCCTGAAACACTGGAGTGGCCTCTTAAGGTATCTAGCCACAGAAGCCTACGATATAGAATTAATAGCCTTTGTTTATTCGTCGCTAATTTGTCTGTAAACCAGTAAAATATCAGGGGAAGGGGCAGTTGGGAGTCGTTTGTCGTAAAGGCATTTGTCCTAAAGTCTTTTCACCGGAAAATCAGCCCTAAGCGACCGACATGTATTCGTGACAACGGGGTCTCTTCAGGATCATAATTGTTGACTTCCGTAACTGGAGTACTTTCAATTAAATTATAACTTTTAAATTAAACATAATGAACTCGTTACTTCTGTTATGTATATATTACACGATTTTTATCATCTTTACATTAACAATTAGTTTCAGTCTTTTTAGTCTTTTTATGATTTTACAATTTTATTTTGAAGGATAAAAAACATAATTCGCTCGAAGCTAGTCAAACTTAATAAAAGTCTTGCATCATGACCTGCTTCTTTATGGCCCTAGTTAAAGACTATACAATGAACTCTCCACTCTTAAACTTGCTAAAAATGAAGGTTTAGCGTACCGTTCGGAACTTCGCAGTATACGTGAGCTACCTAAAAAGGCGACGCTATCCCGTGTTGCCCAGGTCTCACCAGGGTCACGCGTCATCATGGCGTCCCGACGTAAAGTCGGAGCGTCCTTCTCTTACGTCCATCGAGAGACAGTCGCCAAAACTCTTTCTTGGCCTCGTACAGGCCCGTCAGGCCCACACACCAGAAATTTCAAGATTTGTATTAACGTGTGGGCCTGGTCTATTATTAATAGAATTCATAGGAAGCGGTAAGATCACGTTTACAGTAATGCTCACATATTTATGTATTTTTAATCATGGGATTTAAAATATGTACATTAAATAACAGGGAGGAATCCCGACAAAAATGTTTTGCCCCCCGGGGCCCTTAATTTTCTTTCGACGGCCGTGGTCTGCTCATCTCGTAGTCCTGCGCCTCAGCATAACACTTGCCCTCTTTATCCATCTCTGTCTCTCTCACACTTTTACTCTCTCTCGCTCTTTCTCTTTCTCTATATCTCCCTCTCCTTCTGTCCCTCTTATTCTCTCTCTTTTCTTCACTCATTCTCTCATCTTATTCACACATACTGACGCATTCGTGCACAGCTGAAACACTGACTTCCATGTAACAATCCCCCAGTACTGGCTGCCCTCGTACCAAAAAAAAACAGTTGGGACCATCAAAAACTCGTGAAAACGAGTGACCAATGTGAAATCTTGGCGCTATCGCAACTACTTAATTTAAAATCTAACTTGTTTCAAACTAACTATAGATCTTAAGAAAAAAATAAAACTAGAATTTAAACCTAAAAAATTTACTTTTTGACAATATAATTATATAAGATTTAATGATCACTCGTTTTACACCTATTGAAAAAAATTATTTTTCTGTAATATCTTCTAAATGTGAATTTTTTAATTGGTATACGCTGAAGATTATTAATTTGACGATAATAGTATTAAGTATTTATTTTTCTAACAATCTCACACACGATCATAACTCCCCTAATTTACACTTCAATCTTGTGACCGTACAGTAGCGCCAGTAACGGAATAACAAATATCGTGTTAGAATAGTACGAGAAACTTAGGCGAATAAGCTTTGGCAAAGTGCGATTCACGTTAAGTGCATTGTTTTCTAGATATTTTTCACTCCACGCCGCTAGATGCCACTATTGTTAACTAGTCTCACTCACTTTGGACACGTGTTTAAAAAAAAGGCATATTCCACACCAACAGGTTTGCTAACATCAATTGTCTCGCATTTTTTGAAGTGAAACTTATTTACAGCCGGTAGGGTAATATTATAATCGCAGGGTTACGGACGTGAGCAGGGAACGGAATTTAACTTGTGTAACGTATGTAACGAACATTGCTCTATGGAGCGTGGTTTAAACAAAAGTTTTCGAATGGGAACATCTTTACAGCCGGTTACAGACGGCAGCAGCAGCGCATGATTTCGTATACTTTCCAATATTTTTGTAAACGTTTACATACATTTGAATACTTTTGTATACGTGCGCATACTTCTGCATACTTTTGCAGCTCGTAATTCGCAACTCTATAACTTTCAACGTTGAGTTTTGGATCCGGTGTTAGCATTAGAATTCTAACAATTGTATAGACTTTTTCAATATGGTTATATATCATATTTTAGCTACCATTAACCCATTAATCATTCTTAGATTCTGTTGAATAAATGGACAGACACAAGTAAATGAAGGTCTATTATCAACCCATGAAAACTCATGTTTAAAATATTAGAGAACTATAAGATATCCTATCCTTCTGCTCCAGGAAGTTTCACTTCTAAAACGCGTGGCGACCACGCAGCCATTTTATTTTTTGCGTGTAATGTCTTAGCTTTAGGTACACGGCCTTTGGTGGGAGTAAGTCTGTAATGCGACGGAAGTTGCATGGAACGTAAATATATAACCACGGTGCTGCCATCTGTGGCGAATAGTGCGAACCGAAGTTCACAAATTCGAAGGGAAACTTTATAGAATAAGCTGTTTGGTGAATTTAGATAAAATGGGCAGTATTTCAGTCAAATTATTCATCGAAAATCAGCCCCAAAACCGGGGGGGTTAATATTTTTTTCCATTTTTTTTTGTTATCGGAGTCGTGTCCTTATATAGTTTAAAATTTCGGTCTGCAAATCGAATGATTCAACAGTCGACGTAGCTGCTCCGTCAGCGCATTCTAGAGGCGGTTAGGGAAACTACGTGTGATTCGCGTCAAGAAATGTAGTTGAAAACACATTTAGATTTATCACGCTCGGCAGTATTTTAAAATATTCTAAATTAAAATTCCGTGTCCTAATTTCATATTATAAGTGTATTTGCAGCACGAGAACACATGAATTTACTCGTTACCGAGGTTACATGTTACACATCACTGGCGAGTGCTGAAATACTCGCTCACTTTTTTTTTTTTTTATATAATTTCAGATGATGTTCCGCTTGTGTGGCGTGCAATGGAATGTTGAGGAGTTAAGGTTTGATTGAGACTTGCGCACCGAATGTAGGTTCACCCGTGTGATGAACGTCGGCGCTGGGGATGTTACAGAATCCTCTAATCAGACTCCCTCAAAGGGGGGAATCGTTGAAACCACGCAGATTGTGGCTTCCTTGTGATTTCCCTTCGCGGGCGCTCAACCTCGGGTCCTCTAATTCAGGCTTGGTATCGCGCGCCATTTGGTTTTTTATTACGTGACAACGTCTAATAAATCGATGAACGCCGGCTGCGCGCACGAAAAAGGATGACGCATTGTCCCGTTACGCTCATTGTACGCTTGCGCCGCATCTATCTCTCTTCCACTCGATTGGAACAACCATCGATTTGACTTTTTCGAGGCACATTAAACTTGAAACACTACCATTCGTTTCCTACTTTTCCTATCATCGTCCTATCCTTAACAGAATAACACAGATTGGAAGAAGTTAAATAGCAAACATGAACAAAGTTATAGTTAAAATAATCTCTTCGTTAAAGTAATAAACATATTTGAATTAATGAGTGCAAATAAAAGTAAATTTATCAATTAAATTGTAGATTTCATTTCACTCCTTCTTTGTATCCATACAAAATAGTGATAATTCAATAAATATGATTCAATTTTATTGATAAAAGTATGCAATCATTAGTTTCATCAATGTTTTGTTATGACGTTGTCACGTTAAACTATCGTCCGTAAACCGACTTTACAGACGACCAAATTTTTTTTCATGCTTTCGTCATTGCTTTTATTTAAGGTCTATTTTTAAAACGTTAACTCTATTCCTCCCTTGCACTTGTTCTGTCAAAAAGTATTTCCAACATATATTCACTTAGTGCCATTGATTGGGAGTAAAAGGTTGCGTAAGCGTTTGTAATAATTTATCACTTCCACAAATGTTTCCACCCATCATATCACACTAAGTGAATATCTGTTGAAAATATTTGCGGCAGAACAACAAATTCAAGTGAGATTTCGATACAAATTTTAATATATAGCCATTTAATTAATGTTATAACAACAACAGCAAAAATTCGGCATTGCGTGCAAGACCGGATCCGAAGGGCCTCGCCTACCTGGACACACGCAGACGAAACTCAGAGCTCCAGAAAAAAAAACCAAACGATGTTTTTTTAATAATGTGCTAAGATATCCAAGAGATGTTTGTTATGAAAATCATTTAATAACACGCTTATATCGGATGATTAGTTTAGTTTCCAGATTGCGTCGCTAAACTGTATTTTTTAAAAAGTGAAAGTATCTAAAACGTGTTTATATATAATATAAAATTATTTATGATAAAATTTTTACTGTTAAATCTGAAAAGTTGAATCAGCTTAATAAGGTTAAGGTTTTTTTGTAGGAAGTATATATAGGCAGATTTCTGTCGTTAAAAATATATACTTGCTTATACTCAGTATTTTTATAAGTTTTAAAAATTTTAAGGTTAAGTTTTTTTTAATGATCTATTGAATTGCAGCTTTAAATTTTGAAAAATACTTAAAATATAGCGCCGCGTTGAATTGTTTTATAGAACCATCAAAATGTTAAATATCTTTGGTGCCATATGTGTTCCAACAGATTTTTTTTGCTAATAATTTATATGTAATTTTTAAGTTCTGTACGATAACATATGGCACAGAATATACTGAAAACATTATTTTATTGTAAATTCATTTTATTGTCAGTTGGCCATACTCGCCGTTTATTTATATTGACATACACCATTATAATATTAATCAGAACTCGTATTTTCTAAAATCCTTATCGATGCTTGTGTAATTTTCGAGGGGAAAAACAAAGCCAATGTTCGATGCCGCACTCACGACACCAGCCGATAAAAGCGCGACCTCACTCGATGGCGTCTACGGTAGAACTCTACAGGAATGAACTTGACACGGTGTCGCCTACACCCCTCCCTCCCTCTGCTCCCTCGCGTAGTTGGTTTCCGCCGGGCTTGTGGGTCGGTCGCGACCGCCCGCCAGGGACCAATCAGCTCTGCGGTCTCGATAGGAGCGCGAGACCCTGATTGGCCGCTGCTGCTGCTGCGCTCCGGCGCAGCGGTCTCTCTGCGACCACGCCACTGCCGGTCGCCGACTGCTTCGCTACAGTTAGGGACACCCGTATTTCGCGAATACATTTCGTGTCAAGGTATGTCACAAAACACTGTAGCTTTTTCTTAGAGTAATGGCGAATCGTGTGCGTGCAGCAGTACGGTATCCACATTCCCATTGGCCCCGTCAAGTGCGGGAAAACACCTCTCGCCGACCACAGCCAATAACTACAAGAAAAAACTACTGTGTTTTGCGATTTACCTAGACACGAAATGTATTCGCGAAATACAGGTGTCCCTAGCTATAGTCTGTGCCACGTCACTTTGTCTCCACCTCGACACTTCCCTTAAGTACAGGGTGTCCTTGGAAGAATGTTCCGGTTTCAATGGTATATTATAACAGGTTATTTTAGACTATTTGCGACAAATCATAAATATAATTGAAGTTAAACTAACCTAGTTTTTCTTAAAAATGTTCAATATGTGCACTTTTAGTTATACGACATGCATCCAACTTCCCACAATTTGTTCAACAAGTCCGAAGTAATGGAAGCAATAGCCTCTTCAATTTTGTCTATGAACTCGGGATAATCATTAGGTAGCGGAGGAACGTAGACGCGATCTTTTATAAAGCCCCAAACATTGCATGGCTTTATGTCAGTTGAACGTGTTGAACGTGGAGCCCAACGGAAAAAAGCTCTGTCTTTTCAAATTGCAAAAACTATCGGCGAATATTTTTGTCACATGGGAGATCACAATTAAAATTTAAACGAAACGCACGTTGAACTTAAACTACCTATTCACTCTTTGCAAATTGCAGAACTCAAAATGCTTTACGCTCAGGAGTCGCCATTTTGCGCAGGTAGCGCTACAAGCCAGAAAAAAACAACGCAGTACTTGCGCTTTCGCTTATCTAAAACTATGGTAATTACTCTTTAATTGTGACCTTGAACCAATACTCTACACCGCTTACAGTTGATACTATTAAAATTTATAACTGGGACATTATTTTATGGACACACTTTAATATTAACGAATGGTTTACATATCCTTCTGTCGCAGTTGTTCTGTTGGGAAGACTACTGTGTTCATCTGTGCTATACTCGTTTTGTTATCCAGATTATCTGTTTTTATATATCATGGGTGGGTCTGTCGGTTTTGTCGCCGTGTTGGTTGCTAGTCTGTATTTTCTCTTCTTGTTACAACTGTCTCGTCGTTGCCAGCATACTGTTCGTCTGTACCTTGATTTTTTATTTTTATTTTCTTATTCTTTCGTGGAATTCTCTGTGCTGTTCTGCATTCATATAGTTGACATCAGCATATTTTAGCTTGTTTTTTTACTGTGTTTTTGTGCATTCATTCGTTCATTCCTTCTTGTGTATTTTCTATGACATACGGTGAAAAGCAGCAACGGTGTACGTTCACAAAATGTTCTTAAGCAATTGTATCACTACAAAAAAAATGTTCGCGGTAATACTGGGTACGGATTCTTGCCTGGGCTTTTATCCTTTGTAATGTCCCAGTACCAGCATAAAAGTTATTTGTGAACCTTTCCCCGAATAGCTTTCCACTATTTACTCCTCTCATTATTAAGCATTATAAAACAAAATTAAGTCAAATTGTTGAATATTTGATTATCATTTCTATGGTTTAAAAATTGTATGCTTCTATAAAACATCAATCAAAATTTAATATCAACGAAATTCCGTAAGGCTCCTTTCACACTGTTTTATATATCGTCCGGAAACCGGAAGACAATATTGCCGGACAAAGTAAATTGTTTCGTCACTGTCGCACTACACCATATTCGTCAGGTATTTCATCGGTTATTCCAATCATGGACAGCAGACAGTAATTATGCACTGTGCTAAGTTTGGCCCAAAGGCATATAAAACCGAATTAGACTGTTTTGGTTATACATCTTCTGTTAGTGAGATGTGATTAAATAGGAGCGTTTCTTATATTCCAAGAAATATAAAGATAAATTTAATCTTTTGTAAATTTCTAAAGTTTTACTCCACAAGTCAAGCCTTTCTTAAGCTAAACAGATCAATTTGCCGACATCAGTGTCAAGTTAACTCATATTTTGTACAAATGTGGAACAACACTTCACTCGTATTGAAGGTTATCGCCGGACGAACAGCCCGTTAAACTGCCGGCCCAGTATTCTGCTACACAGTTATCCGGATGTTTCGCCGTCCGGTTACCGGACGATTGCAGTGGCAGTCCCAGCGAGTCTTCAGGCAGGCGGACGGCGAAACTGTTGGTTGTTCCAAGTATGAACGCGCTCATGCCCCTCAATGTATCTCGCTGCCATCCGGGAATCGGACGGCAAAAAAAAAACCGGATGTGTGAAAGGACCCTAAGCGTGACAATAAATGTTCTGTATTTTTTCCACAAACGTATTTCAAAATAACCATAGCAATATTTTACACAAATTTACAATATTTTCCTTGTAGTGTTACAAACTAATACTCGGCAATTGGTTTACAAAGGAATCTTGTGTAAAAATACAAAAATAAATAAATCTGAGCCGTGTTCAAAACGAACATCATGGGACGCTTTGCAAATGTCTTCTTTTTTTTGTAAACTGTCAAAAGTCTTTATCCATGCATCGCAAATCTCTAACCATGTGTACACTCAATGCACAAATAATAAAATAAAACGATGTTTTTCGTTTGTTCTGCAGGAATAGTTTTAAAAAAATAGTCGTGTTTCTTTTATGTGTTTATAAACGTTACATTCAGGAGAATAAATACTCAAAACAAGTCAGTCAATCAGAGGCCAATTAAGCCTTTAGATGAATTGGCGCCGAACTATTGATGAGCCGCTTTACAATTTGCTCCCTTTCACCATCCTTCTAACACCTCCATCCCCCAATCAAGCTTCAAGCTCCCGCTACTCGGACTGCACTGGAAACACACGCTGATTGGATGCAAAAAGAGTGGTAGGGGAGGTGAAAGAGGAGGTCTTTTCAGTTCCAGAAGCCGCTTCTGACGCACGGACACGTGCTTATTTCCGTGCTGTGTGAGAACACGGACGAGTGGGCGCTCTGTGTAATGTTTTGTTTCGTATGCATGAGGCAGGGACCGTGTATCGACGACGCGTGAAAAGAAAGAGGGGCTGGAGGGTGACAGCTCTGAACATCCCGACACACTCGTGTCACTGCGAGGTATTTAGCGAATTGTCACCTGCGAGACGGAACATGCGACGTGGCTCAGGAACTTCAGCATGCAGTTCGAACAACTAAACATATATGCACTGCAATTTGAAAACTTGTACATTTTCATTAAATAAACTCTATCGCTACAAAAATAGTGTTCGCGGTAATGCTGGGTTCGGATTCTTACCCGGGCTTTTATGCTTTGTGTTGTCCCAGCAGCTCTAATAGTTAAAGTTATTTGTAAACCATTCGCTGAATAGCCCTCCCGTATTAACTGCGTATATTTTAAAACAAATTAAAGTCCAGTGACACATCAATAAACATCAATTAAAATATAACATTGAACGCCAATTTTCGTATTAAATACTCAGTATTGTTATTAATTAAATCACCACACTTAATGTATGTTCACAAATCACTAAGTATCTGTCAAGTCCACAGTTCACACTCCTCACTCGAGCAGTGGTTCGCCCCTTACCTCGCACCTGTCCACACACACACACACAGTCTCGCGCCACTCGGTCGCACTTGCACGGTCCCGTCGCTCGCCCAACTCGCACTTCACTCTATCGTCTGTTGGAAAACCCGCGGAGGCCGGCGTCGCCGCTTTTATACCCGCTGGCCATCTTTCTGGAACTGACTGGAGTGGTTGTGACGTGTCGCGTCATCCCGGGCCGGCCCGACGCTCGAAGCATCCAGAACAGTGGCGTGTTATTCACGCCACTCCACGCGGTGGCCTCTGTAAGCCCGCGGAATTCTCAGGCCGCTAGGGGATAGATGACAACTCTGAGGAATGATGGCGTGGGGGATGACGGTGGTAAGGTCGGGCCGCTGTAATCCCCGAAGGTATGCGCGGGTGACGTCAGAGGCCGTGCGGGGCCGCCAGCCGCCCGGGAACCACTGGCTCGGCGGACTGACCAGCAGGCACCTGGCTCGCACCGCGGCCCTCGTTCCAGCACGCTTTGTAATAGTATTATCTCGAAAGATGTATTCCCCCTATGTAAAAATAACAATAGCCACGTTTTGTACAAAATTAATATATATTTCTTGTAGTATCACAAACTATTTCTTGGCAACTGGTTTCCGAAGAAATCTTTTGTAAAAGTATAGAGAAATTATTTCTGTGTTGTTGATTCGCCTATTTACAGTGTATATATTATAATATATAACTGCTGTGTACATAAATATATCTTGGCTTCTGGGTTTAAGGTGACGTCCGTGGGAATAATGGTGTGACTTATTTTTCGTCATGTCTTGCTACAGCCATCATTAAGGGCCTTTGATAATCATCCTTTGTTAATGACTCCAACAATAAATACCGAAACGTCAGGCACACCTCATGACTCTGCCATGAAAGCCTGCGTTCTGGTTTGCGGTGTGCATAACCAACAAAATTATTTCGCATGGTTTTTTAATGGTTCTTGCATTCGGAAAATCGATTTTATCTGTTTGTTTTTTTTTTCATACTCCATTGCTGGTTAGACTGTGTGTCATCAGAAACGTCAATAACGGACAAAAATGACTATTTAGACAAACAGATAACAAGTTAAAATCAGCATTTGTCAAAAAATAAAAACAAAATAGCAGAAAATTCTGTGGAAAGAATTAGTAAAACAAAATTATTACAGCACAGATAAATGTAGTGGGGTAACAACGACGAGACAGTTTTAAAAATAACTGTAAATAAAGACAGAAAACCACCCTGGACGATAATGCTAAGCAGATAATTTGAACAACGAAACTACATAACAGACTGGAAAACAGGTGGTATTTATAACTCCAAACTCCCTCAACTGGAGCGGCCAATGACAGGCAAGCAGTCCTCTGATTGGCCGGGCACCTGAGAGCTCATTTTACTAGCTGGTGTCTTGCTGCAAGGATAGGTTTGCTTTTTTTTTGTGTGTAACCTAGTTTCAGTTGTGATTAAAGTTATCTATATGTATTTTTAATTTAATACTTTCTTGACTGATAACATTTTTATTGCTGACAATAGAGGTTGATTAATTTTTTCCCCTTTTTCTTATTGGGTGTTCTTCCTGTTTGAGTGCAGTAGCATTGGCTCAGAGTATTTCATGACCGTGGTCTCATGTATGTTCGATAATTCCAGATTTTTGAGTTCCGGCTTTTTGTCTGTTATAGAAGGTTTCTTATTGCATACAGTGTAATCATCATTAGTATGTAAAAAAATACTTAAATTTACCTTGCATGATTTTTAAATCCATTTTTCATTTAACTATGTATGATATAACTATACATTGTATTGATAGGGCTTATATCAGCGTTATATGCGTTTTTCAAAAATAAATTAAACCTGCTGGCTAGTAACTTCAAAGCAGTCTTCAAATCAGTCTTCAAAACAGTCTTGTTACATTTCATTTTCATCCGGCTTCTAAATGCTCAGTTTTCTTTTAAAAACTATGTTTCTTTTGGAATGTTGGGAAGGGCGAAGAGGGAATTCAACGTCGAAGATCTATTTTCAGTATTCATGTTCTGTTTATTCCTTAGTTTAACAAATCGAAATTAAATTTTAATAAACAGAATTTTGAGAGGTATTAAATAAAAAAAGGGAACTGTCCAAATAATACAGTAGATCATATACACGTCAAAACACGAGCTACATATTATCTCATATTTATAAACTACAGAAATGAATTGTACTCGATCTGAATTGTTAAGATAAACATAAATTCAACTATTCAAAAAGCAATGCCGTCTAAATGTTTGCTGTGGTTCTGAAATCACTAACACACAAACCTTTCAGAAAGGCACACAGAAACATTTTTCTTAACTCGCAATTTGTCTTATAAGTAGAGACCTGAAAAATTCGCGGGTTAATTTCGTGTTATGCTAAAATCCAAATAATTATACCTTAGTGCTGCTTCTGCCGTTGGTCCACTGTTAATCTGGAGGATAAAGGGCCAATTAGAGACCCTCACTCACTGAAGTGTCGAATCACAGGCCACCCAGGCGAGACGACTCACAAATCAGCAGCCAATGAACTGTTGGCATTTTCCCGAGTGTGTAGAGGATATTGGAGTCTATCCTGGAGGTCATTGAACACGTGAATTTTTCCGGTTTCTACTTATAAGATTATATTATAAAATGTGCCCGCAAGATGATTATTTTAAAAATTCGCTACCAAAACTTATCACAAAATTATAATAGAAGTGGATGTTATGAAGTTTCAAACAGTCTTTTTCAGACTAGTTGGTTATGTGGGTTACTAAATTGTGGGACTTTTGGAATAAATATCACTATTTTAAATATTTACGCAAAAAAAATTTTTTTAGCTGATTTTGTTCTGACTGTAAATTTTTTCCCGTGATTGGTGTCGGAGAAGTTTCGATGTCCTTGATCATTGATTATTTACTCACAACAACATTAAATCAAAATGAGTTATTGCTTGAATAAATTGTGCAAGCAAACCTAGGTTTATTTTTGCGCCACTTGTTTAATTCATTTTCGAAAACACTGCGTTGTTCTCCGGATTACAACTAACAGAAAAAAACCTTTCAAAATATTGGCCCATGTCTTTTTTACTCTTCTACTCCTGCGCGAAAATTTTTTTTACCCCGTTTGAGGAAAAACCAGTTGCATAAAAATAATTAGCTTTCAGATCAGTTCAAGGCAGTGCTAAAACAAAAAGTAAAAATAACAATTACCATGAACTGGAAAGAGAGAGAGAGAGAGAAAAAGGAAATAATGAAATCGAAATTTGATATTACCTGCTCTTTGGCATATAAAGATAAATTTTAAGTTTGGATAAAGAACGAATGGTTACAAATGTGTTTTTTTTTTGCCATCTGAAAATAAAAAATATTCAGACCACGAACTCAGTTCATGTGACCTCATTCTAACACACAAAAAGAATAAAATTACAAAACAAAAAAAAAGGCGCAGTTCGGGTCGCGCCGTAGATTTTTCGTGGAAACGTTGGGATGGAGTATTAATATGTAATTTAATTTTGGGTCTTAGCAGTGCTCCGAAAGCTCCTCACAATGACACTCGCATGAATGTCTTCGCTAGACGCGTTCCCACACTACACCAATTTGTAACTATACACAAAGCTTATTCGTCACAATCACGCAAATGCGCCTACACTAGTACGATGACTAGGCAGATCAAATACTGCGCCACAAACACCTACAGATATGATCTATCTGTTGTGGGCTCAACCACTGTTTACGCATTATTAGTCTCGGAGTTATTAACGATTCAATTCTGATGGTATTTTGGCACACAAGAAAGTTCGACCGACCATCACTGTAACAAAAAAAACACTTTGTGTGTTTTTTTTTTATTCTGAACTAAATCTTCAACTTTTTTTGTACAAATATTCCTCATTATTCTAAATGGCTGCGAACACGATAGCTTTCAGCTTGCACGGAAGCAGGCATTAAAATTCCATGAGCCCTCTGACAACCTCCATCCGCAGCTTTCAGAAAGTAGCTTACTCGCAACGAAAATAAAACATTAAAAATATAATTATAATTTAACAGTAAATGAATTTAATTGATAAAAGGAATTTCTTTGAAAACCTGTTGCGAATTTTATTTGTAATTCTGCGAGGAAATTATTATACATTTTCTTACGCATTGCAGTTGACGCATAACATAATTTGTAACTCCGTGTTTATTATGATTTAGGTGACTAAAATAATTGCAAGTTCACTCCACAGGAGAGTACTGTAAAATGACTATTTATTTCAGTTTATTATTAAACGTATATGTACTTTGAACGGTCTGCAGGCTATAAAACATTCTAGCGAAATTGTTGAACACGGGTTAAAATTATTTTTGTAACGTTGAAAAATATGCATGGAAAGTTACAACCTGTACAGTGAGTTTCATGATGAAACAGTTACGACTTTTGCAATAAACCATATTTATATTTAAACTTCATTTTAATCGACTATTTTTCTTGGTGTCAGCAATAATCATGGAGGTAAGAAGTCAGGGAGTGTGTGTTAGTGCAGTAATTGCAACTGTTAACAAATGACGTCAAAATGAGAAAGACTCCCCTCCTCTGTCCCACCCGGAAAGAAGTTATTTTTATGAGTAACGTCTTAGCTGTTGGTATACGACATTTGGTAGGAGTAATTTCGTGAATCGAACGGAAGTCTTGTGAAACGGAAATGTGTAACCACGGTGCTGCCATCTGTGGCGGATGGCGCAAACAAAAGTTCACAAAGCCAAAGGGAAAGATTATATTATTTATAGTTTAATGAATTTTAACGAGATGGCCAGTATTTTAATAAAATTCCTTGAAAATCAGGTCAAAAACCGGTATTTAGTATTTTTCAAGGCTTTTTTTACTTTTATGGTAGCCGTTTCATTAAATAGTTTACAATTTTGGTCTGCTAATCAAATCATTCATTAATAGATGTAGCGTCACCTGCAGCGAATTCTAGCGGTGGGTGCGGAAACTACGTGTGATTCGTGTCAAGAAATATAGTTTCGTATTATAAGTGTATTTGCCACAAGAGAACGCATGAATTTTCTCGTTACAAAGGTTAGAGGTATTCATATCTCTGGCAAGTACTGAAAGACTCGTTCACATGTTTTTTTTTGTTATAGTGATCCTCTTTGTAAAACATTACGTACTTAATGGTTTTCACTATTTTTCCAAGTATTTTAATTTTAATGTACTAAACAAACTTCTAGCATTAGTCTTATACTTCGTTTTACTAACCACAGTGACTTCAACTGTGGAACAGACATCCACTCCATAATCTAATACCTCCATTCAATAGCGACATTCCAGCGAGGTCATGGCCACACTGAAGCAGGTATACTTCAATTGTACTATTCAACCAACCAATTAGATTACTTGTGTACAGTAACCGGTGTTTCTCAGCTTTTCCTAACTTCCAATGTTGGTGTGCGACTCGTTTCGGGTACCAAACCTTTAGTTGCCTAACCAAAGTTCCCCTGTGGACCTGGCTGCCTTAAGAAATGTTTTCCCCTACAATTAGGATTGAACTTTGTGGCGGATGAGTTTAATTAAACTCGTAGTTCCCGTGCCCCGAAAACTTCCCTCGGCGTCCGAACTTCGACCACAGAGTGTGCTTTCGCCCGCGATGAGTTATTTCCCCGCCGCCAACAAAATTAAATTAAAACGTGGAACAAGACCAGGGTGTGTGCTCGAACAGACTGAACGTTAGGTTTGTTTTGGCTCCAAGCCCAGCCGAGATTTATTTAGTGGAGTTTCAGACCTGCGATGGTCAGGTCTTCTCGTGAGATAATTAGAAGCGTGATTCGTCCTCTTTAATCCCTGCAACCTGTATGTACATTGTAAAGAGTCCATCCATGTCGGGAGATAGATATTAGAATTTTCTAAATGAATCATTAAACACAGGAAATAATTTTCTGTACTTCTACAAATATTCCTTTGTAAACCAGTTGCCAAGAAATAGTTTTTAATACTACCAGAAAGATATTGTAAGTTTTTACAACACATGGCTACGGTTGTTTCTCATATATGAAATACGTTTTTTTTTTCTTCAAAATTTACGAAAGTTGAAGCATAATTTTATATTTTAATTGATGTTTCATTCAGTCATATTTTTTTTTAACCATGGAAAAGGTAATCGAATATTCAATAATTGGACTTTTTTTTCTTGCGTCATACTTATTATGTGCGTAGTCAATACTGGAAAGCTATTCAGGGAACGCAACGGTTTACGGATAACTTCAACTACTGGAAGAACTGGGACAACACAAACAGTAAATGTCCGGGTAAGAATCCGGACCCAGTATTACTGCGAGCACTACTTTGCAGTGATTTTTTTTCTAACCCAACTAAAACTAAGTGTATTTTGGAGGGGTCCGGGTTAGGGAGGGACCTAGGTGCGTCTCAGGCCGAAGCCTATACGCCTAGTCATGCTGGGATTAGCCATGCAGGGAGAGGGTCGCATGCATCATGTGCTAGGAGGGGATTGGCCAGCCATGGCAACGATTGGCGCCATGACTAACTCCCCTCACTCTTAAATCTAGACTATAACTAGAGATAGGTTGGGCCCAGGTAAAACCTGCATAGACACAGGGAAAACCCTGGGCACATTCATGCGGGATGCAAATTGGCATGCATTACGTGTAGGAATTTACAGGAGACAGAGGATGGTCTGGATGAAGTGTTGTACAGAGTAGAAAAGAGTCTACCATGCGGGGGTTGGGCACTTGGACTCGTGGTCCGCTTTGAATTTTATTTGTATCTGGAATATTTGACTAGGGACGCAAGCGCCACTCCGCCGCTAGTCAGCACCTAAAAAACTAAGAAACTAAAACAGAAAAAGATAAATGACTTACAAACTAGGCATTTCGTTACGAAATATGCAAACACCCAACTCAGGGTTGGGCGTGCAGTGCTTAAGATAAAACTAAAATAAATAATAACTCTTAAGGTAGCCAAATGCCGCGTCATCTAAAACAAAGCATCGAGATGGCCTCAACATGGTGATTTCTGCCCAGTGCCCTGAATGTCAACGTGAAGAAATTCAAGCAAGCGCGGGTAAACAGCGGGAGTAACTATTGTGCAGTGAGATAGTAGTACAAATTTAAAAAAAAAATGCTGTAATTTTTCAGGAATATTTCTGTTCCATTTACAAAAAATAATATTACTGTGTACCTCTTCATTCGCACGCGCGAGGCATTGGCGTAGCTTGCAGTCTTCCTGTCGGCTATTCCGCGGGGCAGCGCCCGCACGCATCACTGAATGTAGGCCGTGGGAAATATTTCACAGCTGGATACGTTCGTGAGTGCACGAGTCCTAGCTCAGTTCACTGTAAAAAACGTATATTTATTTAAATTTCAGCTTAAAATTAAGGAGCCTTCGAGCAGTTTTCAGACGGCACTTAGAACACTACAAGCTGTTTGCCGTCTCTTCCTGGCGTAAGTAGGCTCGCAGAAAGTCTGTTTTGTGCATGACCGTCAACCAGCTATATATATATTTCAGATTTAGGGTAAGAAAAAATTCGCAGAATAATTTCGTGATGGGATACAGTTAAAATATGTGTACTACATATAAGCTGCTTCCGCTACTGGCACACAGTTCATACAGAATACTGTTGGCCAATGATAACTGCCGAATCACTAGTTGCCAAGTTGAAACCATCTCGCCATTCGGCAGCCAATGAACAGGTGGCATTTGCTCGAGTATGCAGAGGATAATGGAGTTCATTCGAAGGATCATTGAAAACGCGAATTTTTTCCGGTCCCGACTTATGGTATTTCCATAAAATACGTTGAATTAAAAAAAACGTGCCTCTTCTCTACGTCTTCCCCACGACAGTAAATTGTAGATTTGTTTATCAAATACAACTTATAATGTTTCAATAAAAAATAAATAATGGCACGATTATTTCGCTGATTCGTTAGGTAGTATTCGTCTGCTTCACGATGATGATAGAACTATACTTCTCTTTGACACCTCCCTAGACGACCCTGAGACAGTTATGAACAAGGAGAAAAGATGCTTGTCCAATCGCGTATAACCCGCCAGGGGATGTGATCTTTCGACGGACCAGTCTTGATCATGCAAGTTTCGTCTAGCCTTAAGTGAAATGAATTTGCGAAATAATCGTGCCTTTGAGCTTAACTTGATTACAGTGACGCCAGGGATTGCATGAGAATGCTGCGATTTTTTTTGACGGAAGATGTGTCGGGGCGTCGGCTCTTTGGAAAGGTTACGTTTAACTTCTTCACAATGATAATATTTTAACCCCATTTTCTGGTTTTCAATGCAGGGCGTAGTCTCTGCGGTCTGATAGCTTCGCGTGCAGCCATTTGACTGCCGGTGCGGATGGCACATCGGCCTATCATCTTCACCTCCCGGGACAGCCGTCGAGTTGTGTGAACAACCGTGTCATGCAGCTGTGTGCACAGAAAATAAAATGTGCTTTCGCAAAAGATTCCTTTAGAGACCAGCTGCCAAAAAAAAAAATAGTTCGTGATACTACTAGAAAGATATTGTAACTTTGTACAACACGTACATGTATGAAATACGTTTTTAGAGATAATACTTACGAGTATTTATGTCTCATAATTCTATATTTCAGTTGATGTTTCCTTCAAGCATAATTTTTTTGAACCTTGGATAATATAATAAGTATTCAAAATGGGACATTATTACGTAGATTTCGAAGAAAAACTACCTGTTTTAGCCGTCACCATGGTGCGACTTCCGGAAAAATTTAATATAGTTTTTCGTTTCATGATCCATATACCCCAAACCCATCGTCATCTCGAAAGTATGTATGTGTGTGTATATATATGTGTGTGTGTGTATATATATATATATATATATATATATATATGAACTCGACCAAGATTTTCAGTGTTTATATTTTATTTAACAGTTAGGAAGTAATTTGTGATCAATTACGGAAGTTATCGTGTCCACAATAATGTGATATGTATAATTATATATAACATATTATTATGTGATATATATATAATTTTATTTATATAAATTACTAGATAATGCCCGGCATGCGTTGCAATGCCTTAATTTTTTAATTTTTTAAACGTATACTAAGCATCTCTCTTTATCTCTCTAATTCTCTATCTCTCTATGTATATCTCTATAACTCTATCTTTCTATTTATATCTCTATCTCTCTATATATATTTCTACATATATATATTTCTAGCGGACCCGACAGACATTGTCCTGCCCAAATGTAATTTTTGTGAGGTATGGATATGGTGGTAAGTATTTCTACGCTGGACATTTTGTATCTTCTCATTATACATACCCCTCCTCTTGGGCACGCCACTGCCGTTACCAAAAACCTTTCCCATGGTTACTCAGAAGGCAACAACAATGCGAAAGCCCGCTGCCATGGAGGCTAATTATCAACCATGCTTAGTTTTTTTGCTTTTAAAGCGTGTTTTTTTAGTTTTTTCTTAACTCAGAATCGAGATAAAATATCCAATTGTGAATCTAAACCATCCTCGAATCCCCGTGAACTTACACAAAAAATTTCATCAAAATCGGTCCAGCCGTCTAGGAGGATTTCAGTGACATACACACGCACACAAGAAATATATATATATATATAAAGATATATATCACATTATTGTGGACAACAAAATAGTATCAAATTTACCTGAATTTATTTATGACCTTCTTAATATTACCTTAAACCTTTGTCCAAAAATATTTTTATACAACCACGTATTAGTCCAAGGGATGAAAAATAGTGTTTGGAGGTCAAAAATAATTGCATAACTACCTTAGTAGGCATATAATGAGATTAGTTAAGGCATTAAATGCTGGATACATTAATTAAAAACATTAAAAATATTTTCGCTGTATGGAATATAAGAAAATTTTAAATCGATAATTTTTTTTTTAATTATGGTGAACATATAGGATGTTATGTAAGATACATTAAGTTCTTAATATGTTGCTGGAGTTTTAGGAAGTTTCCAAAACAGTTCCATATTAAATAGTTACTTCAATATCTACCTACGCCTGTAGGCTGTGTCGAAAGGGATTATGTAGTTTTACAATACTTATTATGTGCACAGTTAATATTGGAAAGCTATTCAGAGAACGGTTTACAAATAACCTTATCTATTGGAGGCACTGGGACAACAAAAATCATAAATGCCCAGGTAAGAATCCGAACCCAGTACTATTGCGAACACTATTTTGTAGTGATATAGTTTTTTTCATGATAATGTACAAATTTACAAATATCTGTAATTTGATATGAATATTTCTGTTCCATTTACATAAAAAAATTCTAGTTTATGATTGCTAGTCAGGGCCGTCGGGGGAATCCAAGGTACGGGGGTAAAAAATTTGGTTGGGCCGCCTTCGTATTGCTTTATGTACAATTTTTTAAAACCCTATAGTTTTAAAAAAATTGGCTGACTGTTAAGTCGGTTTACGGACGATAGTTTAACATGACAACGTTTGCATACTTTTATGAATAAAATTGAATGATTTTTATTGAATTATCACTATTTTGTATGGATACAAAGAAGGAGTGAAATGAAATCTACAATTTAATTGATATATTTACTTTTATTTGCACTCATTAATTCAAATATGTTTATTACTTTAACGAAGAGATTATTTTAACTATAACTTTTATACATGTTTGCTATTTAACTTCTTCCAATCTGTGTTATTCTGTTAAGGATAGGACGATGATAGGAAAAGTAGGAAACGAATGGGAGTGTTTCAAGTTTAATGTGCCTCGAAAAAGTCAAATCGATGGTTGTTCCAATCGAGTGGAAGAGAGATAGATGCGACGCAAGCGTACAATGAGCGTAACGGGACAATGAGCCTAACGGGACAATTATTCATCCTTTTTCGTCGTGCAGCCGGCGTTCATCGATTTATTAGACGTTGTCACGTCAAAACTATAAATGCTGTAAGCGTTACCGTGACCAAACTCTGAAGTAACCTATTGCTACTGGTACTGCATAACTTGTAAGAAGAGGTTCAGAAATTTCGCCGATTCTTGGCCCTAAGGTAGACTGCAATTGTGTATAACTTACATGATGCATTGTTTCGATGATTGGATCGCAATGCTCTCGACACTTCCCTTCCCGTCTGTGAGCCAGTTAGCCACCAGCCAGCAGTGGAGTGGCTGAATCATATAGACCCACTCTAAAGAATGGCAGTTTCTGCAGCAATGAATCAGCCCACAGGCAAGCAAATGTGGGTTGGGAATACACATGACAGTGAATTTTGAGACGGGAACCAGATGGCTCCGCGAAATTGTCGGGTCTCTACTTGTAAGATTACCAATGAATTCTGTTAGCGATTGACGTGAATTCTGACCCTAATATCAGGGTGATAACCCATACATTAAAAAAACATAATTGCATGGCCCCCACCACGTGCGTTAGAAGTGAAACTTCACAGATAATAGGGACAGGAACTGTTTAGGGTACTCTGACATTTTAAAAACGCGTAATTATGCGTTGAAAATATACAGTAAACTCCCTATTATCCGCGCATGCTACGAAAAAATACAGCACATATGTAAATCTGTATTTTATTACAAGTGAGCAAATTTGAACTCTACTGACGAGTGTATGAGTGTATTGTGTGCAGTATACAGTAAAACGCCACAGGCCTTCTCGGAACTCACGCAGTAGGCTGACATGTGTTGCTATTTTTGTCTCTGTCGCACTTTGTTTCTAGTCGTATGATTGAGCACTTTTATGTTTACATTACTGAAATGTATTGTATTGTAATTATTCAGTAAAATACTAAAATTTTAGCACCATTAAATTTTTTTACTGTTAATTGTAATAAATGTTTAGATTTTTAAGTTGAAATTAATGTTTCCTTTTTTGTTTCCCATTTTTGGCTCTTTTGCGGATTATCCGCGATTTTCACTATCCGCGGTGGCCCTGCCACTTAATTTCGCGGATAATCGGGAGTGTACTGTACATTTATTTACTTGTGTCTTTCCATGTGTTCAAGGGAAACTAGTAATTATTAACGGGTTTAAGATAGCTGAAATATGATGCATAACCCTATTTGATAGGTATATTAACCTGTCACAATTCTAATACTAACACCGGATCCAACCTCGGAGTTCAGAGTTTGGAAATGCGAATTATGAGTTGCGAAAATATGCAAAAGTATGCAGTAGTATGCGAAAGTATGTAAACGTATACAAAAGTATTGGAAAGTACACGAAATTTCTGAGCTGCTTTTGCCATCTGTAACCGGATGTAAGGTGTTTCAATTCAAAACTTTTTTTTTACTCCACGCCATCGAGCAATATTCGTTACCTAAGTTAACTCCATTACTTACAATGCTAGAAATTACAATAAATTGACGTACTTTTTAACTAAGAATTTAACTTAAATAAAGGAAGAGTTCTTCGTAATTTAAAGTAACTGAATCTTCTTGGAAAGACTATGTATTTCGACCTTCAATTTGTATGTTTCGTTTATAAAAAAACTAAACACACACGTGGACTATAAAGAATGTTCTTGCTGCATATTTAACCAAGTTTGGATGTCTTCTTAATATGCCAAGATTATTCTTTTTGGATTCAAGTTCAAAGTAAGTGAAATCTGTGTCCGTAAATTTACGAAGATCCCTGGATAATTTGTAACTACACTGTTAAAAATTTTAAGCTTTAATTTACGAAGAACACTGATTACAAATTATCCAGCGATCTTCGTAAATTTACCGACACTAAGATCACATTCTTTGAACATGAATCCAGAAGAACATTCTAGGTATATAAACAAACCTTTCAAAAAACTTGTTAAGAACACTCTTCTTTTGACCACTTGCTAGTTTATTTTTGTTTAGAACGGAACATACAACTCGGAAATCAACATACGGTGTACTTCTAAGAAGATTCAGTTAAATATTTCGTTTGTTCGAGGTTTATTCTTCGTTGATGAAGTCCGTAAATTTCCCGTGATTTTCTTACAGCGCAGCAATCTTCGCGAATTGAAAGTTAAATTTTTAACAGTGTACTCACTACCGTTAACATGTGATTCTAATATTACTCTACCGGCTGTGAAAATTTTCGTAACCGAACCGGGGCCTGGGATGTTTCCCCCTCCCTAGCCTCTAGCCGCCCCCCTCACGACTCCTGCTGATAGTGAATGTTACGTCCAACCGCTACGCCCCACGCACGAGGCACCCTGTTTGCCGTAACAAGGCCACCGGAGCCTGCGAGGGGGTAGGGGGGGTTGCGACCCGCCTCGTTAGCGAACAGCCTCAGGTAAGGGAGGCGTGTGGCGTTTCAGCGGCGCTGCTATTAGGACTTACTACCCCCCCCCCCCCTCCTCTAACCCTTTCATATCATGCCATTACCGCGCCGGCCCTCGCGCTTACTGGATTACTGATGATGACGTCATACACTGTCGATTATTATTATTTTTTGCAAATGGAACAGAAATATTCCTCCATCCCCACGAAGTAAGTTTAAATTTAAATTTCTTGAAAAATGTCTCCCCCTTCCCCTTTTCCTACCTGGGTTCTAGCCTGTGAACGGGTGAGGCATTAAATTTATCATTCTTTACGATCTACCTAATTTAGTATATAAAAAAAATACTTGGTTTTCAATGTAATTTGTCTAGCCAACTGTTCTTTGGTTCGGCTGGGTCGGGATCACGGCATTGTCGGACTATCGTAGGGCGCTTTGGTTTTAACGGGTAAAGAACCAAAGTAAAATTATTTAACGTACATTTATATTTAAAACATGTTGTACTTCCATGGAAAATAAAAATAAAAAGTCTCTGATATCAGATTGCTTCCGAGGTCATCAAATGTCTTAAGTGGGGTTGCTTGATCTGTGCCGGATTACAGAATGTGTTATAACCTGAATAATGCCGAATTAAAGAGCGCCAACTAGCCCAGTATGTTTAGCAGAAATAACGGAAGTGTATTCACCGGTCAGGCTTTTTTTCGAAATAAAGTACACAGTTATGCACTTGCGAATCCGTATACTTAAATTACTCTTGTGGTATACTCGTTTAAGGCTTCTATAAAATATGGTATTAGCTAGCGAAGAGGGTTTATTTATTACTTCAATAAATAAATTTAATTAAAAGAAAAAAATTATTTTTAAAAAATAGTTTATTTTTACATTCAGTTACAAACGCATCCATATAATATAATTTTTTGTAAATGTAACAGAAATATACATGTGAACTTACAAATATTTGTGAATTTTTACACTTACTTGAGTACATCTGAATCACAAAAAAATAGGGTGACAGTTATACTGGGTTCTGATTCTTACCCAGTAATTTATGCTATTTGTTGTCCCAGTACCTCCAATAGTTAATGTTATTTGTAAATCGTTTGTTCAGTATCTTTTCAATATAAAATGCGCATATTAATAAACAGGGTTAAAAAAAATTCAAATTGTTGAATATTACATTATCTTTTCCATTGTTTATAAAATTGTGCTTGAAGGGAACACAGATTAAATTATAAAATAATTTATTAAATATACTCAGTATTATCTCAACAAACGTATTTCATGTTTGTGTTGCACAAAGTTACAATATCTATCTGGAAGGATTATAAACTATTTCTTGGCAAATGGTTTCCAAAAGTTTTCGTGTTTGTGTAAGACAATTTGCTTGGTTCCCTATGCCTTTTTTATTTGTAAGATACAAGCGCATATGAGTAATATTTTGTTTAAGCTTTGCTATAAACCTGTTAAGAGATTGATTTTTTATTCATTAAATATATAAATCTGGGAATTATAAAGCTGTACCAGTCTTTTTATTACTAAAATGTTCAAAAAATATAACTTACCTAATGCTTTTTTTATGGCACTATTTTTGCCTCTAAGTACGCAGATTCGTTACTTGCATACCTGCATACATCACTTCCGAGTCTTCGTAGTGTGACTTCCGGGACAAGTACACACAAGAATATACTTCAAGTGAATTTTGAAACGTCCTGAAAATTTTCGTAAATGTACTTGTTAGTGGGACATTTTGCATGGATTTATCCAATTTTACGACGCGTACGGATGTAAGCTAAATTGGGAAAATATTTGAGTGGTTAATAAATAAGCCTTGCAAAAAAGTTTCACAAGAAAAACTTCTATATATGTTAATTTTAATTGAAACATTTAGGTCAACCAAACTTTCTAAAACCAACGAAATAGTGTTAAAGGGTTTTGTCGTGTCAAAAGTCCATGCACATTTAATGAGCTTTGAACCTGATTGCAGCTAATTTGTTTGATGAAGTACGAATGTTGTTGCGTTGTCATTACATGCACACTTGTTTGCATTGGCCAAAATTAATTTCCTTCTTTTTTTTCTTTTTGTTTTGTACATTGTTCTCTCTCTCTCTCTCTCTCTCTCTCTCTCTGTTTAACTTGTGCGATTTTGAATTTGATTGCACTTAAATGATTTAATTTTTTTTAGTCCTGCAACAAAACACACAAAAAGGCTTTCTGCATATAAATTTAAACTGAAGCAAAGAGTTTCATTAGTAATTTTTAATAATACTTATTTTACACTTTTATTTAATAGTTTAATGAATTCCTTTTTTGCCCACGACTTCGTTTGCATGGAAAGAATTATTTACACGGATTATTTAAATAGAAATATGGGTAGTTATTGTTCATTGCTATGTATTGTACACAGATGTTAAAGTTACATTAAAGCTTTCCTGTAAAATATTTTTTTTACGTACAAGAGCAAGCAAAATATAGTGTGCCGTCACTAATTTGAAAAAATGCTACATATCCTAGTTGATTTAAACACATTTCCAGGTCTACGACAATACTGAACAAATTTAAAACAACTTAAATAAAATTTTATTTAAAAAGACATAATTCTTAAGTTCGTAAGCTATTTCACGAGCTTTATTTATCAAACTTACAAATCAATCGTCATTTTTTTTAGTTTTCTAGTTAATGTACTTAAGGGATTTACTTATTAAATTACAAATCAATCGTAAGTTTTTTACTTTACAATTAAATATAAGTAATTATACTCGCTATTCAAGTTTTGTATGTAATTATTATCATCATGTTCGGAAACGTTTGAGATATAACAATAAAATTAAGACTAGGCTATCTAAAACGTGTTTAGATTTCAAGTCACTAACATGAGAAAGTTTTAGTTTTTGGTTTAGGTATATAATTAGCTAAAAGTAAAAAAAAAAAAAACATTTCATATGTAATAATTCGTAAACCACAAACAGACATTTCAATGTTTTTTTTTTTTTTTTTTGCATTGAATTGGCTATACTTCTACTACGCTAGGCTTTGCAAGTTCTTTTACTTAAGCACAATGTGTACTGACCTGACATATTTGATAAACAACAAAATTTGTTTCTTTAAAATCCTTATATCTTACTCTAATTAAATTCTTCTTTCTTTTTGTTTTTGAAAGTCGCATCTTGACATTAAATTAGTATTTGTTGAAGCAGCTCTTTAAATTTGTTTTCGACTATTCTAACAAAAATACTTTACTTCGGTTTAGTAACTCAGAGTGATTATTATTTATTTCTGAGTTTCGTAGCAGAATTTTATAATGTGTGGTAAAAGTGTTGCATCGCGGTGCGACTGACATTAACATCGTTAAAAGACAGAAGGTACAGATGGTTATGTTTTATATAATTTGCTACTCGTAGTTAACGTGGAATTTTTTTGTCTAACCCGAGCGTTGTGTTATTCAGCCAGCTCCAACTTCGTTTTGTCCTCCAACCAGGAGTCTCTGCTTTGCGCTGCCACCTTTATCTCTTCATTATCTGCTGGCCCCTCTAGGTCGTTCGTCATTTTAATTCCATTTGCTCCCCATTTCCGGCGCCGTCAACACAATCCTCCAGAACCACCCCCGACTGCCCGCGCCTACTCAAAACGTAACCATTTCCGTAGCTCTTCTTCCGTCTCTTGTTTCTAATATCTCTGTTTATTTTGTGTGTTTTTTTTAAAGTGATTCTCATCCTTCACTTATACATTTTAAACCACTCTTTTCTTTTTGTTAATATCTACATTTCAATAGCATCACAATCTGCAAGGAATAATATTTTTTATACGTTTATTTGAGCAAACTCAGGTTTATTTTGCTGCATAACAGATTCTTCTTTATAATGAATTCTTTCATCATCCTCGCATCTGTCCTAATAGTTTTTCGACCGCGTCTCTCAATCAGTTTCACGTTATTCTTTCACCATTTATTTTACCCGCTTCGTGAATCTTTTTACCTCCTTCAGTTCTTGTTTATATTCTACAGTAACGCATTATTCCTACAAAAAAAAAGCGAAATTATTTTATTTCGGCCTTTATTTTCACTTGATTACCAGGTCTAAATTTAAAATTCCACGAAATTACGATACATTTCATGAGAAGATACCTTTGTGAGTGATATTTGCTTAAAGAACAATAAACAAGATTTTATTAATCTCCAGAATTTAAAAATCCTAATTATGCAATAATGTCGGTGTAGGATAAATGAGACAAAAATACAGAATGTCCATAAAATAATGTCCCAGGTTCAATGGTAGCCTATATTATAACAGTTTAAATTAGACTACAACAAATACATCAAATTGAAGGTAAACTAACTTTTTTTTTTACAAATGTTCAATAAGTGCGCCTTTAGTTATACGGCACATGTCCAACCTAAAGTCCAGTTGATCCCACACTTTGGTTAACACGTCCGGAGTAATGAAAGCAATAGCTTCTCCATTTCTGTGTCTCATCTCTGGCAAATCATTAGGTAGTGGTGGAACGTAGATAAAATCTTTTTTAAAGCCCCAAAAGAAAAGAACACATGGCGTTTTGTCAGGTGAACGTGGAGGCCAGTGAAGAAAAGAGCTCTGTCGTCTCGATCATTTCTACCTATCCAACGGTCATGGGTTTCGACGTTCAACCGCTCTCGTACAAAGAGATTCCAAATAAATTTCACAGGTTCACCCTCTGCTAGTTGGCGAAAGAGCCATTTTTGTCGCGCTGCAAGCGAGAAAACAACAAAGCAGTTTTCACACATGCGCTTATCTAAAACTATTTTAGTTACTCTTTAATTGTTACCTTGAACCAACACTCTACAGCGCTTACAGTTTGGGACATTCTTTTAATGTACAGTAAGAGTACATTCAGCACCAAAGGAAACAGAGAGCTGAAGAAAGGTCGGGTCAAGAGAAAGCCAAAGAACGAACGATCTATTACGGGAGCACGGAATACGATTGGCTGAGGCCTTTTCAACCGCAAGCGCGCCCACCGAGTCCGTATTGATATTGAAACAAAATACTTGCATTTCTTTCCCTAAAGTCCCACAAGTTAATCAAGATCGTCGCCCTAAATCACGGACACGATCGAGCCACCCTAATCTTTGTTCAGACAATCGAACAGTTTCCTCGCTGCAAGCCTATACGTTGAACATTGCCGGAAGAGGGGAAAAAAAATATTCTTGAATAGCACCTCTGTGTCTGTCGTTCTTTCCAGTTGGTTGTGTTCCATCAGTAACTTTCCTCATTTCACACGAGTGAGTTTCGAGCTCACTGAAGCATGAATGTGATTGAATCTTTTTTCTTTAGGTTGCTCTCAGCCTTCTTTAACTCTCCAACAGTATTTCTTGTTTCGGATCCACTGCTAAATGTGTAGGGATTACGTGTTATTTTGTTTAAGCCGGTAAAAAGTTATTGTATGTTCAGTATAATAATTCTGGGACAAAAGTCTCTATTTTCACAAAGAATAATTTTAGGATTCATAATTTTTCTTCATGTAAAGGTTTTTTGACTCGTTTTTATTATATTCCTTGTTTGTTTGTTTGTTTTTTTCATACAAATTTTGCACTCTATTTTAAACTAACTTCTCGATGAGCTAAAGACTTCAAACTGTAATCATAGCTCATAACTGGATGAAAATGCATACCCAAGACTAAAATGAAGAAAATAATTATTTATAGAAAATTTATTTAAATATACCACGTTTTTGAAACTGACTGAAAAGTAAAATATAATTTATCCTACCCCCAATCATAATTTTAATTTTTAATACCTATGAAAATACTTGTAAGATTCAAAACGACGAACGTGGGGCGCATACAACGGATAATAGTAACGAGTGTAGGGAGAATATGTCGATGAGAAAGCTCTTGTATTTTTAGTGACTCAGGTGAATTATTCATACATCAACTATCTATTACATGCGCTCGACGTTTTTCGTTTTAAATCTTACAAGTATTTTCATAGGTATAAAAAAATTCACAATCACAAATTTTCTGGACAATCTTTGTGGGGTTAGGATCCTGTATGGAACTAGGAGAAAAAAATTTATATTTTTAGTCCGTTTTAAAAACGTGTTGTATTAATTATTTAAATAATTTTTCTTTGCAGCAATCTGAACGGATGACAGTAAGCATACCGGAAGTAATTACGTAGAGACCTGAAAAATTCGCGGTTTCGATGGGCTTCAGGATAGACTGCACATACCCCTGTACACTCGGGCAAATAACGCAATTTCATTGGCTGCCGACTTGTAAGTCGTCTCAGCTGGTTTTTCTGTGATTCGATCCTTCTTTGGTTGAGGGTTTATAACTGGTTGAGATTCGTCCCAGATGAACAGTAAGCCAATAGCAAAATTATCTAAGAGGTATATGTGTTTGAATTCTAGCCTATCACCGAATGAATCCGCGAATTTTGCAGGTCTCTAGCTAATTAGTCCAAAATGTTGGAGGTCAAATGAAATTTTTGTTTCAAATGACATTGGGCGCACTGCCTGTCAGGCTAGGCCTACAGCCGTGTCACCTCGTGACGCCGCAGAATCATGAGCGCATAAAGTGACGGAACAACGTTTCGCAGTTCCGCCCGTTATTGCGGTCCGTGCAGGAAGCGGAGTCCGCTGGGGGCAGTACACAGTCGGCTCGACATTCCTCTCTACTCTCTGCGCCTTCCCCTCGTTTCCACTGGCTGCTGGAGGCGCGGTGCTGGGAGGTCGCGACCCCAGCGCAATTAGTCGCCGACATGAATCTCGTAATTTGTTTTTTTTTTATCTGGATCCTGCGGTGTTCGCGTGTGTTTGTGAACTCGCCCCTTCTGGTATTTCCCTTGAGGGAGCATCGCAAGATGGCGCCCGCCCACAGCCGACCCGTTAAGGTGGGTTTACGGTTGAACAACTTTAACAATTACAAACCTAACCTGTGTGCCGATGAGCTCACGGTTAAGTAACACCGCGAATATACAGTTTATCATTGACTTAGTGCTGGTAGTTAATTCTAGCCAATGAAAACTTGCGAGAATTCAGCAATGTTATTTAAGCTGAATCTTTGAATTTGTGGGTATCGTCTGCATTTTGAGTACATTTTGGTTAGGAATCGTTGCTGATCGATAATTTGAAATATCATACATATGGCTTTAAATTGCATTTGAGCTCGTAACCTAGAATTTGAAAACAAAACAGAATCATATAAATACTATGTCATGTATTCCGAGCCAATATAAAATTGCCACACAGTTAAAAAAAATTAATTAATTTTTAATTAGTACATTTTATAGACAATTACAATAGCCCAAAATTACCAGAAACAACTCGGAATAATAATTCCCATAAAAAATCCGGTCAGATTTTTAAAAAAAATACTGTGCAATTTTATTCTAATGATATTTTCGTTTCGTAATAATAATAATAATTCCTTGTTTCCTACTTCTTTTAGTACTATCTCACAAACTACTTTCCCCAAGGCAACAAAATTTCTGACCAACAACACGTTCTACTATGCTCTGATTGGTGCTTCCCATAGTTCTTAAGGAAAAATAGAAAATATAACCTTCTTCTGTATTGAAGTCTTAAGACGAAATATGATTCTCACACGACCTTTCAAAGCTCCTACACGACAAGTCTTTTTTTTTTAAAGACTCCATTTTAGTTGTGACAGGTTTCTCTTGACTACCTGGCAACATGTCATCATCATCACTGTTGTCACTGTCGTTCTATATTTGATGTTGATTCAACATCAAGTTCCATGTTTTCAGTACTAGCCATACCAGCAGTCACTTTGGGTACGTCTTCCTCATCACCTTCTATGTCTTGTCTCTTCACGTTTTCATCTATAGTGCACGTAAAAGTCATATCGTAAGTACACGACGGACTAATTCTTAATTCCTAATTTACAATCGTAAACCCGTTTCAGGGAAAGTGGGTTGGTTGTTTGTAATCTAGTCTCTTGCCCTCAGCTTATAAGGATTTTCAATATGGTGGCCGTAACGAAAAGTGCAACGTTCCAGAATCCAAAGGCTTGGTCGCACACGCCGAGTCGTTTACTTAATTTTACTGTCATTACTATTAACGAACTGAATTTCCTGCAAATTATACCCGACATCCCTAATGCATATGTTTTTGAGTCGCGAATTTTTCTCACTAGATATTTACTGAACGTTAATTTTGGAGTTGTAAAAGCTCACGCAAGTGATAATTACACTTTAAAAAATTTAGTAAGTTGAACTGAAATAATCATGTGAAATTAAAGATATTTGTAAGTTTGAACATTTAAACGAAAGCAACTGTATCGCTACAGTAAAAAAAAAAATCGCCGTAATTCTGGGTCCTTATTCTTGCCCGGGCGTTTATGATTTTCTTTGTAGTCCCAGTAGTGTACTTACAATAATTAAAGTTTTTTGTAAACTTTTCCTTGAATTGATTTCCAGTATTAACTGCGCACATTAAAAAAAAACATAACAAAACAATATAAAATCCAATTATTGAATATATTATTGCTTGAGTAACACATCGATCAAAATTTTAAATGATGTGACAATTTTTGTAAACGTGGCAAGAAATATTTGGTATTGTTTACAAAAGGTATTTGAGATATGTAACAATAAACATAGCAAAGGTAAACTTAGCAAAGCGTTGTACAAATATAAAAATATTTTCCTAGAAGTATTAAAACTAGTTTACAAAGGTATTTTTTTGCAAAAGTACATAAAAAAATGTTTTCCTGTGTATGAACACCCGCGTAAACGATTTTTTTTATGTATTGAAAATAAATATTATTTGGTAAATGTTAGTTGAGAAAATTTGAGAGGAAACGTAAATGAAAGCAAGCTATTGTAAAAAAGTCACAGTAATAGTCGTTGAATGACATTAATGACAAGAAGATGAAATAACCAACACGTCGCGAGAGATTGACTTGTATGGCCCGTTCGTTCCAAAATGACGCGTAAACGTATAAACGGAGACGAATCACAGAAATGCAAGATATTTACGTTTCGCTATCCGTACGCAGCATCCACAATTCAAGCCAATATAACAAATGGCAAACAATTATATTGAATTGCACTGTTACAAAATATTGATTTCATTGAGAAAAAATCTGTGGCATGAAAACATAACACTGTCGTCGGAATTTGCATTTATCATACAAATAAACCACGAATAAATGACATAATAGTAGATATTAGTGACATTAAACATTTTTTAAGGTATTTACAACGGAAATAAACATGACTTCCACCGTGGCACATTATTGAGCTTTTATGTAAACGAAAAGCTGGGCGTTTTCGAGAAAATGCGTACGGGTTCGTGACCGCTTGCGTGCCATTGTATACACTCCGTTCCGTGAGATAGGCACTTTTCCGTTTACGTGATCCGTCTCCGCTTCCGTGTCAATGTAGAACGGATCCTAAGCGAGATATTAGGCCCAACCATCTTGGAGTATCAAATATTTTGCCGCAGAATGCTATCAAGTTTTCATATTAACATTTTTATTCTTGACACGGCATTTTAGTTTTCTTTGGGCACTTATTGTAGTCAAAATTTGTGATTATCATCACTATTGTAGTAACTCCCCCCCCGTGAATAAGTCAGTTATTATCTGCCATTTATTACGAACTGAAGCTTTAGTAAATCACATATTTATGAAGGTGGAATATCTTGTAAATACATTATGCTTGCCTTTTCATGCAAAACGAAACTGGGATAAGTATTTCAAAGGGAAAATTAAAACAAAATACGTTGACAGGCACTCGTTCCCTTATAAAAAAAAAGTTCATACTAGGGTAGATACGGGTGCGTGCGGGTTTGTGACAGTAATGATAAGTGCGACTCTTGCTGCACATTTAGATTTTTTGCATATTTAACAAAGGTGCAGTTTCCTTATTATATGTCACGGCTCTTTTTTTATATGTGACCTAGTTTAGGGATCTTTTTTTTTTTAGTCTGCATTCGTATGACTGGTGTAATCAATGTGGCTCTAGACCTGAACAGTTTGCGTTATTATTTGGAAGGAGACTGTTCTGTATAACAATAATCACATGAACTGCGTCCCGATTGGACCATAGGTAGTTTTTACCCGTCCTCAAAATAAAGAGACCAATAACAGCATTACAAAATTCAAATGACCCTATAACATGTTATCCAGCAGCCAATATACAATAGCAACCCACTTGTTTTTGTACAATTGTGTGGAGATCATCCTGGTATCTGAAAATAACGCGAATTTTTCAGGTCTCTAATTATGACAGTTCTAGTTGATGTCTTGGTGGGTACGTATAATTAATATTCCACGGGGCCTCTTTTAAAAGTGTCACCCTGGATATGAGTTATGCCATAATATGCGAGAGATCTGGATGTATAATTTCAAAATGTAATTACTGCAACTAAGATGGAAAAAAATGCCATGATATCCTGGCCTAACACCCTGAAGCTACACCTAACACCCTGAAGCTACACCTAACACCCTCCAAACTACACTGTAATTTTTTTTGTAAATGGAACATAAATATTCATGTAAAATTAATTTAAATTTGTACATTGACTGTATCACTATCAAATAATGTTAGCAGTAATACTGCGTTCGAATTCTTACCTTGGCATACTGTCATACTGTTGTCTCTGTACCTAACAGTTAAGGTTATTAGTAAACCGTTCCCTGAATAGCTTTCCAGTATCAACTGCGCACATTAATAATCACGGTAAAACAAAATGAGGTATAATTATTTAATATTCGATTATCTTTTCCGTGGTTTTAAAAGAAATATGATTGAATGAAACATCAATTTAAATATAAAATTATGGACCCATTTTCATAAGAAAAACTCTGTATTATTTCGAAAAACATATTTCATGTATGCAAAAATAACCATAGCAATGTGGTTATTTACAGTAGTTTTTTTTCGTGTATTATAAATTATTTCTTGAAAATGGTTTCGAAAGGAATATTTTGTAAAAGTATACTTTTTTTTCTGTGTAGCATGTGTGGAACTTTGAATGTTGCATCTCTAACAAGTCGTATAGGTTGGGCGTATGTATATTATATATTATGTCACTTATCTCTATAGTAGTACAAAATGTCGCGTATCATTCCGCCGCTGTTTTTCTGTCAACAGAGTATTTTAACAACTTCATGTGTTCTTAAACATGCGTTGTTTGTTGCAAACTACATGTGGAAAAGGTACTAGTTGTTTCAATACTTTTGAGAACTGTCAGATTTATAACAAGTTACATGACACAGAATACATGTTTTACAGTCTCTAAAGACCCCCCTTTAGAGACGACCATCCCAACTAAATACATATAGTCCATACATAGTGAGTCTGGATTCAACCAACAAACTTCGAACTGCTGGTTCATACACGACAAAATAAGTTGGGTTATGGTTTATAGAGCTTTTCAAGACTGGTATACGTCTTTGAAGTTGGGGCTGAACAACATTTTAAATGGAAAATAATAAAGAAATTTCTAAATATGTAACACTACTAAGCGCCTAGGTAGTGGTTAACTGAATGAAGTTCTACAAACACCGAGAAATTTGTCGTTGTCACAAAATTATTTCACTGAAATAATTGGAGTTAACTTCTTTAATTTTCTCAAGCATTTTTGACGTGTTACTATCCGCAGTTATTTAATTTAAATAATATTTTGGCAGCAACAAAATAGGCGCTGGTTGAGGATAGTCATTCAATGAGCATAATCTGTTTTAAATACTTTCTCTATTATTGCAATAAAATCGGTGTTCAGCCCCAATTTCCAAGACGTATACCAGACTTGGAAAGCACTTAAGACCATAAGTCTTATAGAGGTTTTCAACTTATTTTGTCGTGATGTCGAGAAAGAAAATTCAAAGAAACATATTAGAGGAAATAAAGGAAATAAAAAAAATTAACATTGATAACCTCTAAAATTTACAAGTTCAATATTTTTCTTCATACCTATCCTGTTAGCATACCCCAAGATATTGGGTTTTTAATATGTAATTCTATAAATAAAATTAATTCATGAATTAAGCATTCAAAAGGTTGAATGTTTCAACACCATAGTTAATATCTTTCGTTTCTTATACGTACATTATTTTTAATGTGGCCCCATGTGACCTACATTCGGATTCCAGGGGTATATTGAAGTACTCTTTGGGATTCTAATTCGAGTTTGGAATTTGACCCATCACTAGTATAAATGTAAATGTATTCAGACTTATCGTGTGTATACATATATGCGTGTGTGTTTTGTTATTTCTTTTGTGATTGGCAACAAAAAAAACCGGGCCAAGTTTACATTCGGATGTCCACAGACGTATCGTCTCTACAACTGCCTCTGTCTTATTCATGTGCTGACGAGTATTGATGGTCTGGTTGCCATGGCGACCGGTCCCACAGACGAGGAAGTCTGGTGGGGGTGAATGTGGGAGTGAATTGGGGAGGGGGGGAGGTGGGAGCCCCTCACACACACGCCAGTCGTTCCGTTTTATTATTGGAGCGAGGGCGGGGGAGACAGTTGCTAGCAAAAACGTGTAATTACGTGCCCTGCGATCATGTGCTGCTCGTGTGTGGGTGTGGCCGCCGGCTGCGATGACGGCAGTGCGATGCTTTTTAATTGCCAGTGTTCAGCTTTAAGTTGTTAACTTCCCTGCGTTTAAGGTGGTGCTTTTGGTTCAGTGTACACGTTGCGTGATTCCCTCAGACAAGGAAAATACTGAAAACGCGAAACACTTGGGTAACGTGGCAAACACAGTGAGAAATTGACAATTTCTTTTTTTCCAACGTTAAGAAATGTTTAAATATATTCTTACCAATAATAATAATAATAATAATAATAATAATAATAATAATAAACGCAAGGTACAGTCATTCAATATTAGTTTGACAAAGGAAACAGGGAGTATTCAAATAAATTGGCTGGATTAGAAGTGTGGAAAGCTGGTTAAAACCGGTTAAAACCATGCAGGTTAATTTTTGAATAAAGAATGTGAGTGAGTCTTTCAGTGCTCACCAGAGATGTGTAACATCGAACCTCGGCAACGGGCAAATTCATGTGTTCTCATGTTGCAAATACACTTAGGTTTAATATGAAATTTTACGTAAATTTCTTTCTAATAAATGTGACATTGCGTGACAATAAACGCAAACTACATTCTTTGACACGAATCACGCGTAGTTTCCGCACCCGCCGCTTGAATTCGCTCACGGAGCAGCAAAATCGACTATTTAATCATTCTTTCTGCACGCCGAAATTTTAAAATACATAATGAAACGTCTCTGACAAAAGCGAAAAAAATATTCAACAAAATACTAAAACCCGACTTTGGCCATGATTTTTGACAAGGAATTTTATTTAAAATATTGCCCATCTGGTTAAAATTCATTAAACAGTTAGGCCTAATATATTAAAGATTCTCTTTGACTTTGTGAATTTTGGTTCGCGCCATCCGCCACAGTTGTCAACATCGTGGTTACACATTTCCGTTCCTTTTCCACTTTCGTTAAATTCACGAATTTACTCCTACCAAATGCCGTATGCCGATACTTAAGATGTTGCAGATCAAAAAACACTTTTCCGTGATTCTATATTATTTCAAGTTTGGTCAGAACATTAGTACCTTCAATAAACCTAGCATTATGTCAGTAAACTTACAACTAACTCTCTTCTATAGAAACTAGAAAGTACTATTTGCAAGTAGGAATTTCTGCAAAAGTGTGCTATTAAATTTATTTAGCAATCTAATTGTGATTTCTTGTTAGTGTGTGGTGCCATAAATGGCCCACAGTCCGAGGGGTACGAATGTTCATTCGCACAACACCAGGGGTGCATGTAGATAAAAATCCAAGCAACCAACCAACTCATGGTAGAAACTTTTCTGCCCAGCCCAACTCTTCTACTGGACCATCATTTTGTCCCGTACATAACCTGCCTGATTAATGTATGCCCTTTGGCACCCCACGTGACTAATATGATTTACCCAAGTGTCTGTGCAGAATAGGATACGGGAGAAGTCTCGCGACTTTAATCGCTGGCGTGGCTGGCCACTCCCCGATTAAAGCACGCGATGCTTGTTGGCTTCGTCCTGATACGCACCTAAAGTCTTCCCTAACCAGACCTCCCCCAATACAACACACTAAGACTAAGTTAGATTAAGAAAAAAAACCACACGCTGGAATATGTGGACGGTAGGCATCAAGTTCTGGATAACCCATCGCATGTTGTCGGATGAGGTGGTGGTGGTGGGGGAGGGAGGTGAAATTTTGGTTATGGAAAAGGAGGACATTATGTTGGACTATCTTCGCCCGCTGTGATTAACAGGACTGGACCAAAGTTTGTGCACCGTCAAGTTACAACAGTCATTCTAACAGTCCAGACCTTTTTGAGAGACCGCGTATCGGCACCACCAGTCAGGCACTGGGGACACCCTTCTTTGACGTCAACAGTGCCTCCACCGGAGCATTCCTATGTGGGGAAGGGGCTGAACCTCTGGCTGACCAAACCACCGGCCAGCACCGACCCATTGTACTGGCCCTTACACCTACCACAGGTCAACTACGTCTTCTCAGGTCTCCCAGTCCAAGCCTCATCCAGAACAGAAGAGGATGTGGATCATAACTCACCCACATGCGGAAGGAGACACGAGGTTCATGCAAATATAAATTGGAATTCCGTTCGTTCGACTCAAGTAGTGACGTGAGAGGGGATTCGGTGGCGGGAGAATTGAGAGGGGATAGACACCACGGCCCTCACACTCACGTCCGTCATATCAGTGTCGCTGCGATATCATCAGCGTCAGGGTGCAACCAGTTTTTTTTTTTGTTTTCCCGCCAAAGAAGGTGTGAAATCGAGTGAAATCATGACGTTTGGTGCTACTACGCTGAGCGAAATCCAAGTGTTCGATTGGGCCCAGAAATTTCGGAATGGTCATGATAAAGTAGAACATCAAAGCCATGAACGGCGTCCGGCGACCAGCGTCGATGAAGACACTATTCAGGCCGTGCGTGAGCTTGTGGAAGGTCCGTTGAAGGAGGCGTTAGGAGGGAAACGATTTGAAGACGACGTTGTGGTCAAATAGTGCGTACGCAGTTGGCTACCGGGGCAACCATCTCTATTTTTTTTTCATGACGGAATCAAAAAGTTTCATATCCGATGGATAATTTGTATTTCTGTAGAAGGGCAACTTAGTAGGAAAAAAAAGGCATTTCATTTTTATTTTCATTAATCTCCAATGAATCTGTTTAAAAAACAATTTCGGTTTTTTATTTGAATTACCCCCGTACACATTCCACTCACAATCGGGTAAGCCGTTAGAGCCCCGGCTATGAGGCTACCCATCCCAGCATCATCACCACCAGGAAACCCCCCTAGCTCACTCAGCTAACCCTAGGGTCACCAGTACTGCTGGCGCACACCCCGATCTACCTCTCCATTCTGGGACCCCTCAGTCACCCAGGGAAGCCGTGGTCCGGTTCGGGGCCTATCCAACCTCTCCTAGCTGTCCGGGCTAGTGTCGCTACTCACTGCGTCAGCTCTCGACAGGGCCGGGGAACTCCGTCAGCTTGCTCCAAGCGATATCAGCACCGCTGCCTAGTGCGAAGCTGACACCGATCTGATCCAGGGCCAGGGGTAGGGGGGTGTCGGTGACCTCCCCTCGCCGGTGCCACGGCAAAAAAAGAAAGAAAAAAAACTTTTTACCTTCTTTTTTTTTTTATATCGATCCGCCGTTCGGCAGTCGCTCCGGGGGGAGCGGATAACATCGGCCGATCTCAACCCTCCGCTGCGTGACGTCACGCAGGTATCCGCGCGGCGATTGGTCGATCCGGGCGGGGCGCGGGGCTGCGATCTGCTCGCCGTGGTCCGCGCCACGTCACGTCACGTCACTTCGTCTCGAACCTGACAACTCTCGAGAGTGTTTGTGAACGGAACTGAAATGATCATTCAAGATTACAGATATTTGTCAAATTTGTACATTCACATGAAAGAAAATTATTATCTTTGAAAGATTTGTGCAATGGGAGTGCATGACTTGTAAGCTTTTGGACATAAGCCATTGCCAAGCACATGTATGTCTGACTGTTGTGCTGAATTTTTTTGGGTTCAATATTTTTGTGCTGTCATCATTTGTGGTTTTTTTTTTCTTTCTGTTAGTCCATTATTCTTTGTTTTTCTTTGTTTGTTGACCATATTCCTGTTGTGGAGTATTGTGTGGTGTTTATGTCCTGACAACAGCAATTTTTTGCTTAATTTGTGTTTTTTGTAGTTTTCTTCTACAGACATACATGTGCTTGGCAATGGCGTATGTCCAAAAGCTTACATCAAGTACATGAAAGAAACTGTAACGCTACAAAATAAATGTTGGCAGTTGTGCTGGGTTCGAATTCTTGGCCGGGCATTTGTGCTTTGTGTTGTCCTAGTTTCTCCAGTAGTTAAAGATTTTAGTATACCGTTCCCCGAATATCTTCCAGTATCATCTGCGCGCACTAATAAGCATAATGAAACTAAATTAAAGTCATATATTTGAATATTCAATTTTCTTTACCATGATTTAAGAAAATTATATGCCTCCATAAAAAATCAATTAAAATATAAAATTATGCGTAAATTTTCTTGAGGATGTCAAGAAATATTCAGTATTGTTTACTAAAACGCATTTCATACATGCAGAAATAACCATAGCAATGTGTTCTACAAATTTACAATATTTCTCTTGTAGTATTACAGGATATTTCTTGGCAACGGGCGACGGGTTTCCAAAAATATATATTTTTTTAATGCAAAAATTTATATTTTCTGTTTAGTAGGTAGGGATAGTTGAAAAAAAAGGGGGGGGGATGGGAGGAATTAATGGGCAACTGTACTATTGATGAAATATTGTGTACAATAGATACATAATACTTTAAGTGTCACTGGTTTTCTTCAGCATTCTAAAAAACAGAAATAATCAAAAGTATATCATTTAAAATAATAATGGACTTTTTATAAATATTATGAAATTCAATTAAAATAACTTTTCACTAGGTAATTATCGCATTAAAAATGGTGTAACTCGATTCTGTCTAGTTTGGGTTTATGACGGTATTGTTTTTGGGCGTGTGATGTAATATTGGTGTTTATGAGAAACTTAGGTTTAGAAGACAGTGTTGAAGGAGCTGGAAAATAGCCTACTATCTTAATGTAGATCGTGGTGTAATGAATTCAGTGAATTCCTCAAGTTTATAATTTATGACGAAATTATTCAACCTTTTTAAGCCTCTGGGTCGTTAGCATTCAACCAGAATGTATAACAAAGTTGCTGTGCTGTATTTCTCTCGATAGTTTTAAAAGTTTAAATCCAGCAATATTTCCCAAGATTCTGCAACATTTGATTATGAATTTATTTCTTTATACTAGCTTATGTATCGGTGCTTCGCTATAGACGATTACAGGCAGAACATTATCTCGTCTCGCTCTACAAACATGAGGTTGTGAAAAAATAACCTTATTGTTAACATGATATTAAATTGTACTCCTGTACAGTTTTCTTCCAAAAAAGTTTAAAATGAGAGATTTCTGACTTTATTTCTTGACCTAATTCAAACATTTTAATAGCTGAAGGATAAGTTGTCAGCAAACACTGTTATGAAGCCATGGTATTTTCATAGCAATATAGAAATAGATTTTACTATAATATTGTTTCGTGGTAATACTGTTTACATGAAAACGTTTTCTTTATTATTTATATTTTCTAAATACTATGCTATAAATAATAATATTTCATTTATTCGTGACATGCACAGAAAAAAACATTGTCTGCAATTTTACCAAAGATTAGTTTTCAAACCATTTGCCAAGAAATAGTTTGTAATACTAAAAGAAAAGATATTGTATTTTTGTACAAAAAAATGGCTATGGTTATTTTTGCATATATGAAAGACTGAGAGATAATACTGATTATTTATTTCAAAAATTAGCACATAATTTTATATTGTAATTTATGTTCACTCAAGTATAATTTTATAAACCGTGGAAAAGACAATTTAATATAAAATAATAGGAATTTATTATTTTACTATGCATATTGTGTGCGTATTTAATACTGGAAAGCTATTCAGGGAACGATTTACAAATAAATGTAGCTAATGTAGGTACTGGGACAACACAAAGCATAAATGCCAGGGTAAGAATGCGAATCCAGTAATAGTGCGAACACATTTTTTGTTTTTTTGTACTTATACAGTTGAATTTACAAATACCTGTAATTACATTATTATTGTTCCGTTTTTTTTAATAATACAGTGTGCCCCGTCTGTATATTTTGGTTAATTTTCAGGATAAAACAACAAGAAAATCTTTTTCAGAAACGTTCTGGCTCTCAGATTGTTTTGAAAAATGATTTCTGGCTCTCGAAAAAAGAGAAGTTGGCCATCACTGTCTTAAATCGTGGGACATTGTTATATTTCAACTTTTTATTTCGCATAACCATCCTCTACAAAGGAATGTAGCAGGAAATTAAATCTGGCGAACTTGGCTCGTCTTTGGAGTTCAAAGGGTTTTGAAACAATAATAGTGAAACAGAGACATTTTATTCGCTGATTGCGCTGCACTTTGATCGGGAAGATGTTGGCACAGAGAGAGAGAAGAAAAAGAAGAAAATAAATAAATTCGAGGAAATAAATCACGGCGGATAAAGAGGTGATAAGTGGACTGTCGACTATCATTCACGGGCTGTAACTCCGCCGCCGCAGTCCGCATCTCCGACACGGCGATAAATCACAAGTCGACACGTCTGCGCGGTCGATAGCTTTTACAGGCGGCCGGCTGTTTTCCCCTTCTCCACCCCTCTTCTTTATCCATCCGTCTGGCTTGTTTGTTAAAAGTGAAAAAGCGGACTGCTGCCCTTGTTTTGATGCATCAGTGGACTGTATGTGTAGTAGCTTAGCTTAAATTGCGATCGATTGAGCAATGCATCATTCCGATATATATATATATATATTTCTTTCCCCTTGTTATGAAGTGTTTCGTCTCTTCTTTAACTCGACTGTTGGGCTTTAAAAAAAAGACGTTTCTCAACAGCAGATAGTAGTTTTGTAGTTTCGTTCGTCTATCCCACAGATAACACTGAAAGGACCGTAGCACGGCGAATGGCAGAACGGCCTAACTTGTGTTAAAAGGTTTTGGATGAGAGACAGTAGCCATTTTGAATTTATATAATTTTCGTAATTTTTTTTTCTAACTCTAAGTAATCAAAAATATTGTTTAGAGTGTGACTATAGATAATTTTATTGAAGTCTTAAAATATATTTTTTATGTTCGCATAATAAATGAAAAAATACTGAAGCCAATCACAATCAATAGAAGAATCATTTCGCGGATTCATTGGGTGGCTACAAAGCTCTCGACACGCCCTTGACGACTCTGAGCCAGTTACAAACAAGAATAACAATTGATCACCCAGTCACGTGTTTAGAATTAGCCCGTGTTATCGACCAATGAGCACTCTAAGAAGGCTTGCTAATATGTATAGGCGAGTTGTGTCTAGCCTGGAGTGAAATGAATCCGTGAAGTAAACGTAGCTCTTGTTATCAAGTGTTTCTTCTCGTATTGACTCGTCTGTTGAGATTTTTTTTTTCCAAGTCTCAGGAGTAAATAGTGGATTCATTCGCCAACAACACAGGCAAAACAGAGAGGGGGCAGCGCGGAGAATGGCGTAGCTTGTGTTTGGCGGTTAAAGGGGATGTTCATTTGCCGTTTTGAATTTTAACACTTTTCTTAATTTATTCAAACGTACCTAGACAAGAGATTTTTTTCTTGAAGATTGGTCGCTCACGTCGTGTTATTATTTAATTATCTTGTCATTACTCTATTAATAAAGGGTTTTTCCTTTTAAATTTTGTTCTGATAGCTCTCTTCGATCTGTTTTGTTGCGTCACAACTTTCATCACAATGTATTTGCTACACGTTATTTTGTTTTTCTTTTGGAAGGTCACACAAGTTATTAATATTGGGATCTCGGCGAAGGGTGTGACGGCGGCGGCGGAGTACGGCGACGGAGTCCCGCGGCGGAGACCCACGAGGGGTGCTGCGGCGAGAGTTTCGCCAGAGGTGCGGCCCAGCGAGGTGTGTGAAACGAGTGACTGGGGAAATGACATTTCTATAAGTGTAATTAATTATTTGCTAATTTATAAGATTATTTGTAAGTGAAAAGTAGTGGTAATAAATAAAACTGTGTGTGTGAAATAAAATCTATTAATTGGGCTATCCTTTACGAACCCCCGCGGTAAATCGTAACATTTTGGTGTCAGAAGTGGGATAGCCCTAATTAATAGATTTAGGATTCAGTTTTATTAGAATAAAGTTAAGAAATAGGATTTAGTTATTTGAGAGTAAAGTTAGCATTTAGAACTTCAGTGAATTTGTAATTTTCTAGAGCTAGTTTGAGTATACTGTAGTCAGTGTTAGTTTTGAATGTAATAGAGTTATTGTTAGTTTAATTAGAAGGTTTGGCTAGGTCATTTAAAAATTAATAACAGTATTAGGAAAAATAATTATTTAGGTTGTTTAATTAGTAAATGCTTTAGAGAGATGGCTGATGAAGAGTTTAGTGTCGAGCAATATAGGGAGATAATGGTTGCCCTGGAAGAAATAAGAGCCATTTGGAGGAACTATAACAAAGAAATGTTAGCCAGTATGAATAACTGTAACGAAAAGTTAGCCAGTATGATTAACTGTAACAAAGAAATTGTAACCAGTATGAAGAACTTTACAGAAGAAATGAAGAGTGAAAGGAAGAAGAGTAAGAACCACCATGAAGAAGAAAATAAGAGTGAGTCAAATAATAGCCTAGAGGAAATGAAGAAGGGACAGGAGGAAATAAAGGGTCAGGATGAAATGAAGAATGGCCAGGAAGAAGTAAATAATGAAATGAAGACCGAATTGAAGATAAGCATAGAAGAGAAGAACAGCGAACAGAAGACCGGTCAGGAGAATAACAGCGAAGAGAAGAACAGAGAAATGAAGACCAGCCAAGAGGAGACCAGCCAAGAGGAGACCAACCAAGAGGAGACCAGCCAAGAGAAGAACAGCGATGAGAAGACCAGTCAAGAAGAGAACAGTGAAGAGAATAACAGCGAAGAGAAGAACAACAAAGAGAAGAACAAAGAGAACAACAACAACAAAGAGAAGACCAGTGAAGAGAAGACCAGTGAAGAGAAGACCAGTGAAGAGAAGACCAGTGAAGAGAAGACCAGAGAAGAGGAGACCTGCCGAGAGGAAAACAGTGAAGAGAACAGTGAAGAGAACAGTGAAGAGAACACCGAAGAACACTGCGAAGAGGAAATTAGCCAAGGAGAGGATAACAGCAAGGACATGAAGATGAAAGAAGAGCTGAAGAAAAGCACAGAAGTAGTGAATATGTGTTACAAAGTAAGGAACATTGAACAAGAAGAAATGAAGGTAAACGAAAGAGAGAGGGGAAAATGCCACGAAGAGCTGAAGAAAAGCCGACAAGAGATGTACATGAGTCAAGAAGAGATAGAGAAGCGCAAAGAAGAAACGAAGAAAGACCAAGAAGAGACACAGGAAGACCAAGAAAAGGTGAAGAAGGACCAAGAACAGGGGAAGAAAGACCGAGAAGAGAAAATGAGAACACAAGAAGTCATGAAGAGGGTACATGGAGAAACTAAGTGCAGTCCAGGTGAAACTCAGAAGAACCAAGAGGGCACGAGTAACCAAGAAGAGTCGAAGAAGAGCCGGGAAGAAATGCTGCACGAACAAGTAGCTGCGAGAGAAGAAACAGAGAGAAAAAGGGAAGAAACAAGCGAACCATTGGGAGGCAACGAGCAATGCTCTCAAGAGTATCGGGTCCGTCCAAGGCAACGGTCGGCCTGTCTCGGGCAGCTGACTGAACGACATTGGGCATCAGCAACGCAGAAGTGTCACTGGGTGACGAGGGAAGCATTATCTACTGCGAGAGAGGGTTACCTGGTGAGACTGTACAGCCCACGATGGAGAAAAGGCAGGAGGCCTAAACTTCGAGTAGCATGGGGACCTCCAGGAGGAGATGCATTACCTGTTCGGGACGAACAGGTTTAAGGAGGAGGCAATGTTACGATCGCGCTTGGCTGCAGTGCTTGGCATCGCCGCGCTCGTTCGGCCTGTCTGCGCCCCCTTCCACCCGCATCCTCTCCCTGGTATCTCGTGTCATACTATCTCGCTACATCCTGACCGTCGCAGCGCGCACCTGCCTCAGATCGGGTTACTTAAAAGAGGCCGCACTGCGGAATAAAAGGACTCAGACGCCTTTATCGGCGTTCTTAGAGCAGCCACCGCGTCCTTCGAGGACTCACGACGCGTTTCTGGGCATTTCGACGGCGAAGGTCGCGAGATATCTCGGAGACATGCCCGATTGTTCTGGACGGGAACCCAAGGGCTATATAAGGAGGTTGGGCCGACCTTCGAGGCAGTTCAGTGGGGAGTTCTCCCGCGGCGGAGTTTCCGGGCGATAGTGCCGCGGGTGCGGCAGAGTGGCGAAGTCCTTGGACGAAGGTTCCAGGGCGGAGAGTCTGAGTCTGAGAGGGGAGTTCTCCCGCGGCGGAGCTTCCGGGCGATAGTGCCGCGGGTGCGGCAGAGTGGCGAAGGCCTTGGACGAGGGTTCCAGGACAAGGAGTGAGTGAGTGAGTGGAGTCGGGAGTTTTCCCGCGGTGGAGTTTCCGGGCGATAGAGTCGCGGGCGCGGCGGAGCCCCGAGTGAAGTTGCGAGCGAGTCGTCGTGTGGGATCTCGGCGAAGAGTGTGGCGGCGGCGGAGTGCGGCGACGGAGTCCCGCGGCGGAGACCCACGGGGGGTGCTGCGGTCAGAGTTGCGCCGGAAGTGCGGCCCAGCGAGGTGTGTGAAACGAGTGACTGGGGAAATGACATTTCTATAAGTGTAATTAATTATTTGCTAATTTATAAGATTATTTGTAAGTGAAAAGTAGTGGTAATAAATAAAACTGTGTGTGTGAAATAAAATCTATTAATTGGGCTATCCTTTACGAACCCCCGCGGTAAATCGTAACAATATGCATCGGTACTTATAGATGATGGTTAGTAAATACCTGTGTTTGTGACTGTTGATAATTTTACTACAGTTGTAATCATTCTTTTAAAATATAGCCAACCGCGATCAACGTGTGCCCTTAACGAAATAAAGTAATAAATTGTATAAATTATTATTACCAAAATCACCTTGATCCAAGATGGCATCCAACATTTCCTCGTACGGGTTATTGCATATTTACGCGCACCTTTAAATTTGATCCAAGCAAATTTCTTCTGATGTACCAGTACGTAAACATTATTTTTTTTTTTATCCTAAAGCACCTTTCTGTCAAACATACGTGACTACTTATCAGCTTCTTTTTAAAAGCCACGCAATTATTCATGACCGAAATTTTTCCCCTGACTAATTGAGTTGTACAAACTCGCTAAAAGTTCATTTTCTGAAATTCCACACCTGGATAACGCATACAAAATTGATTGCATAATCTTTGACTTACCGAAATACCAAAAATGAAATTCAACTTCATTGTTTTAAATGTCTAGGCCACCTCCGACACGTTTCCGAGCAAAAGAATACGAGATAGCTTCGGTGTGACTACTTCGAGGATGCGTGCGACCGGAATCTACCAATCGCACATCGCACTGCTTGTCGACGGGTCGATATCATGTCGAGGGTCAACATGAGAAGCTCGCTCAAAACTGTAGTCTGTGTCATGATGGTTCTCAAAATCAGTGCAACTGTATCCAATTTCCAAGTGCCGCTTACGAAGCCACACATGAGTTTGTTTGTGAACACTGACGATCATATTTACGATCACTGATTATAGTGACAGTAGACACATGGGTACGTAAAGCATTGGCAGGCACTTCTTCCTAGAACTGTTTAATAGACAAGTTATATGTCACAGACTATATACAACTTCTGCTTGCGCGTGAAAGTCGTCAAAGTCCATTTATTTACATATATGGCATTTCTCTTCAAAGAAAGGCTTTTTCAAAACTTTTGGGGTTTTTCCTTGTGTGTCTGTGTTTACATTAAACTGCAATTAAAAACAATTTTGACCTTTGAGACTAAATATCTAAATATCACTTTACTACGAACATGCAGTTATCAACAAACCAAAAAACAAACAACTGTATAGGCATATTAAATGTTTTATGCCTTTATAGTGGCCCTACATATACGACAGCCATAAAATTTTATAATTTGGTTTTAATTGACCGTTTAAAAAATTAAGTTTTTAAAATATTAAATATTTGTGTGTAAAAAGTCATTGTACGTAATGTCATTGGTTAGAAATTTGTACATTTTTCCGAAATGAGCCCGAAATGTTTCAATCTTGCCACTGTGTTATTCGACCTTTCCGAGAGTGGGTCTTTGAAAAGATTTTGAAAAATAGGGGGAGGGTTTGATGAGGGGGGGATGTGAAGACAGTGGGCAGAATCGTAAAATAGAAATAGAAAAGAAACGCTGACTGTTACTCGAAGGCAACAGCGTCTGCAGATGTGCTGATCTCTTATCTCTATACCTCTCTTCATATCTTCTTCTCATCTTTTTCTTTTTCATCTTCATTCATCCTCCTTGGATCGCAGGCTGCTGACGGTTGCAGCGCATGAAAGAGGTCCGTGGGAAAGAGGGAAAAATGGGGGGGGGAGGGCGAGAAGTGGATGGCGGAACCGTTATGCCGAGGCCGGTTTTATTAATTCTTTCACTACGCCGCGCGTTCGGGAGCGAGGAAAATGTTCCGCTTTCTATGCAATCCCCGAGATTTCTTGGTCGGAGGGGAGGATGGGGAATTATAAAATAGCATCGCGGGAGCTAAAAAGTTTGCCCTCCTTAATTTCTTTGCTCCGCGAGATTGCGCCCATGAGTCTCACAGTTATAGAGTTATAACTCTCTTTAAAAAAAGAAAGAAAGGATACGTGGTGTCTGCTCCATTGAGCCGGGCTCTCGCTCATTCAAAAAACATTGTTCGCGTGACGTCGAAGTGACGAGAGTTGACACGGGCAGTTAACTAAATATTACGGAGTGATTATATAGAACATAAATAACGCAGAATTGCACCATACAACACCGAAATGCCAGTCATTATGCCACACAGAACCGAAATGCAACCAAAATCATAAAATAATTTGAATAATGTAATAATTTTAAACACTAAATTTGTTTATTTTTCTTCCAAAATATGTATGGTGCACATTGAAAAAAAAATAGTTTTACTTTGTTTGATCTTGCACCTTTTACCGACTTATTTTATATAACTGACGTTCGTACATTTTTGACACAGAGTTGCATGTTGATTTAATTTGCTGTTACAGTTACAAATTATTTTATCGTTTTAATTCATCATGTATTAGCCAAAATTACAAGTATTTAGATTAAAATTGTGTTAATTATGTGTCTTATTTGTTGGATACAACACTGGAATAAAACTTGTAAAATTAAATAACATATAAAAAATTCAAAAAATAAATAAATTATTATAAGAATAAAAATTAAAACAATAAAATTTCTTGTTTAAAAAAACTAAATATTCCTAAAAATAACCATAAAATATGTTATCTACCTTTAATCCTTTTATTATCTGTGTGATAACATACATGTAACGTTGCTTTTACAAAGCAGTGGAAATAGCTAACATTGCGACACTTGGATTTTTTTTATCATTTACAAAGTATCGAAGTATTTTTACAAGGATTTAATTGAATTCTTTGAAGTACTTATAAATTGTGTCTTACTAATGCTATAACACATGTATTATAGATTAATGCTAACTTTTACGTTGCTTGGTTATTTGAGGCAAGCGTCCAGGATAATTTCAAGGTTTTAAATACTTACACGATTACGTGTTGCTCTTAAATGTTTAGTCATACCACAAGCTTAATGTTGTACAGCAAACGAATTTTAAAAAAATTATTTACACGAATAAAAACCTAAATGAAAACGTAATATCATGAGGTTTTCTGTATCGTAGTTGCATAGCATTTAACATGCGGGGTTCTTGCGTTTAACATTTTCTTAACTTGAGGGTGTTGGCTACGAATACGAATGCGAGAAAGCTCGCAATATGACTTTGAAAATCTATCTGATCATTACAATTATTTGAAGGCTTTTTCTGTCTTGCATATTAAGATTCGCCTCAAATTTTATCAACTTATATTTACCAAAGATTACCTAATAGCATTATAAAGTCATCCAAGCGTTCAAATTCATGATTTTTTTATAGTTTGAAAATAACAAAAATATATTGTGAAAAATTTTTCAAACCAATAACAAAATCAAGAGTTATTGGAATAAATTTATAGGAAAATGCCTTGGTTAGTAGTAAAGACAAGACAATGTAGTAAGCAACGTGATGCGAGAAGAACTCTCAAAAGACGCGTTAATTTACACGGAATCTGTGTACTTTTATCCCTATTTTGAGTTTTTAGAATATCAACCTACATTATGTGTAAAATTACACAATGGTGTGGTAATATTTTGCACAAGAAATATTGCCTGATACACACACACATATAAGTAAGTAAATTTACACTTTCAATCATTGTTTTCAAATGCATACTCTTTGTGTAAAATTACACACACTCCGTTGGTGTATAACTATCAAAAAATAGCATGTTATTTTATGTTAAATAATTTTATTATGACACTGTGGGTGTAACATTTTCAGAAGAATCGTTAATTACAGGGCAACTGAGAATTTTAATTAAATGTAATTTTTTTACAATATCAACCTACAGAGATTGTAACATTACACGATGTAGTAGTAGTTTTTTTACACAAAAAATATGTTAATATATACAAACTGTATATGTTTTGCGAATAATACGACAAAAATTAGCAAAATTTCCTAATTGTAAAACAGCTGCAGCCGATCAGGAAACACTCCACTCTAAGGAGAGAATAACTACAGGATGATTTTTAAGAAATCCAGAAGATAACTGCTACCCTGAAGATGGCGACTACAAGGTAGACCGAAACGTTGGTGAAATCTTTGCCTTAGACTCAGGTAGAAGCCACAAGCCAAGCAACTTTTAAATTATAATATCCTTCAAAATTAATAGTAAAACTGGGGCTTGGTTAGGGACTGTCTCTTTATTCTTTATTCACACCCCCCCCCCCCTCCCTCCTTTTTGGAGTCGCGTTTGAGCTATGTCCGTTTCGCGTCTAAATGAATTCTTTACTGTTCATCAGTGTGAATCCTTCCGCCGCATAACAAAAAAAAAAAGCAGGGGCTTGGGCGTCGAGGATGTATAACGCGAAACGGCGATATTATCATAAACATATTCTTGCTATACCAATTATTATATGTACAAAACGAGTCACACATTAAAATAGTCATCAAATAAAACGTGTCATTTTTTTTAAGGTGTCAAGACGTGACATTACTTTTGTAAGGTTGCTGGCATGCTTTTAGAACGAACCGAAATTTTAAAAACGTTTCAATAAACAAAATGTACTTCAAATAAACAAAGTGGTGTTTGTTCGTAGTTCCAGGTTAAGTGGATCCTCGTAGAAACCACTCTGGTTCCGACTTCTGAGGTGTTCTGCACGCAGTACATTTTTTTTTTGTAAATGGAACATAAATATTCATGTAAAATTATAGATATTTGTAAATTTGTACACTTGCATGAAAACAATTGTATCACTACAAAACAGTGTTCGCAGCAATACTGGGCTCGGATTATTACCCGGGCATTGTTACGCTTTGTGCTGTCCTAATACCTCCAATAGTTACAGTTATTTGTGAACCGTTACTTAATAGCTTTCCAGTATTAACTGCGCACATTAATTGGCATGATCAATCACAATTAAGTCAAATAGTTGAATTTTCGATTGTATCTTCTGTGGTTTAAAAAAGTTATGCCTGAATGAAACATCAATTAAAATATAAAATTATGTGCCGATTTCCGTAATAAATACTCAGTATTTTCTCGAAAAACAATTAGCATATGTGCAAAAATAAACATTGCCATAATGTACAAAATTATAATATATTTCTTGTAGTATTACAAACTGTTTCTTAGGAACTGGTTTCCAAAGGAATATTTTGTAAAAGTACAGAAAATTCTTTTTTCTGTGTGTTCTGTATTTGTGTACGGAGTGAACATCCAAGTGCAAATCATTAGAGCAGGCCTTCTCAGTTACATTTACCTTCAAGCCACTTACATTATTATTAAAATTGCCTAAGGTTCTGGGAGACGAAAAGAAAAAAAAAAGAGCGAGTATTTCTGTATTCGCCAATGATATGTAATATTTTACCTTTTACCTCGGTAATGAGAAAAATCCCTGTTACGTTACGAGCAACTTTTCACTGCCTTACGGCTCCCGTTGGCAACTTTTTCTCAAGCTTACGCTGCCTGCATTCTCGCTTGTGCTATGCTTTTGATTTGCCCATACAAATAAATTAAAATATTAACCGACTATTATCGATTCAGGAAATTATTTTTAAGGAAACTGTTTGTTTCATAATTAATTCGTTAATTTATTATGTACGAATTTTAAAAGTATTGATTTACACTTTTTAAAAGGATTGAACCTCTAATTTTAAAACGGCATAACATCAATTATACAACTTATTTATTATCACTCACTTTACACAAATAACTTCCAGTAACGAATTAGTATCACAAACTATGCATTAACACAGTGCGTATTTTAATACAACACTTATAAAATTATTGCATTTATTATATATATTAGATGTTATTATTTCACCACGTATTTATAACGTATACGAAAAGCCAAATGGCAATGCGTCGCGCTGGTCAATACTGCTGTTCGCGGAACGAACCGTAAAGAATGTGTTTTCTCTCGCTTTCTCCCGTTCTCTCTCTCCCCCTCTCTCGTTCTCTCTTTAAACGCCATGGAAGTGTTTGCGCTCGCAGACTCGCTGAAGCACAAGCGCTGACTGTAGGCCGCACCGATAAATTTAATGGCGCGCGCTTCTCCCTAACTCCTGTTTCACATTTCCGTCGCATTCACGAAACTACTTCTAACAAATGCCGTATACCGAGAGCTAACACGTCACACATAAAAAAAACAGTCCAGTCACTGCTGTCTCGAGCGCTGGCTCACAAAGTCACGTGGTTTACTAGGACATGTTTATTATGCTTTCTCGATAATAAAGGGCAACAATTTATCAAGTACTTGTTGAATGCAAGCCGGTTACTTACCCCAGTAATAAAGAGATCATCAATTGACATTTAAGTAATATTTTCTTTGAGCTAATGTCCTCGCGTTAATATTTTCATGACGGGTCAACATAAATTCAGCCCGGTCGACCGCCTATTCATAAGGCCTACATTAGAGTATCTTTGCTTTGTTAATTTTTTAAGTTTGGTTAATACTTCAAAATAATTATTGCGGGGTTCGTGTTCAAAGTGAGTAAACACTGAAATCATAAATTTACGAATATATCCATGAATTCACCCAAGTTCCCTGGATAATATTTAACCATTGTCCTTCGTAAATCCAATGAGCACATTCCTTAAAAGTGTGACTAGTGGTAAGTTGTTTCCTAGTCAGTCAGCTTTAGAGGTGCTCGGCTGCAGTACTTTTTGTCCGTTTTACAGGGAAATTCCTGGGGAACTCAGTTGCCAAAGATATCATTTGTAAAACTGCAAGGCAGAGCTCTGTAAAACTGAAAATGGTACAAGGCTCTGCCTTGTAAAATTGCAAATGGTACAAGGCTCTGCCTTGTAGATTTACAAATGATATATTTGGCATCTGAGTTTCCAAGGACTATCCTTGAAAAAGTACAAAAAAAAAATTACATTGTAGCTTAGGGGTCGGTCTCACTCACGTGTTGATTCTTCCGTTTGTTCCACATTACCTTTCTTAAGTGCTATTTATAAAATTTTAATTCTATACCTCACATTTGTGTTCCACCACACGTATTATCAACAAATATTCACTTAGTGTAATATCATGGGTGTAAAAAAAAGGCGCGCAAGTCATCGTAACTATCATCACTTGCATGCCTTTTCTCACCATTATTTTGCACTAAGTGAACATCTTTTGAAGATATCTGTAGGAGAACTACAAATACATGGGAAATATGGAGTGAAAATTTTAGAACAGTCATTAAAAAAACATGTTAATAAGTTTTTCAGTACTCGCCAGAGATGTGTAACATCTAACCTCGTTAACGAGCAAATTCACGTGTTCTCATGTTGCGAATACTCTTATAATACGAAACTCATACACGAAATTTAACTTAGATTTCTTTTAAAAATATAATGCAAAGCGTGATGAATATTTACGAAAATTTGGTTTGCAACTACATTTCTGGACATTAATCTCACGGAGTTTCCGCAACCCGCCACTAGAATTTGCTGCCGGAGCAGCTACATCGACTATTAAATCATTAGCAGATAAAAAAATTTAACTTTATAATGAAACATTTCCGACATAATTTTTGACAAGGAATTTAATTAAAGTAGGTACTGCTCATCTTGTTAAAAATTCATTAAAACAGTTAATACTATAAAGTTTCCCTTTGTCTTTGTGAACTTTTGGTCGCGCCATCCGCCACAGATTACAGCACCGTGGTTACCCATTTCCGTTCCATTCGCTAAATTACTCCCACCAAAAGCCGTATACCGAGAGCTTAAGGGGCCCGCCTCGTCAGGGGTGTATGTGTGTTAGTGAGGCGGGATGATAAGCGCGACGCTCGCTGGTATTTCTAGCGCGGTATCGCCTCTAAGCTCAAGGCTCTGAACTGGCGTGCAGTCTTCTGGTCGTCAATTGATAACTGTGAAATTTGTGCGGTGACCGTATTTTTATACTACGGGGAAATGAAGATAAAGGTATAATGCAAGTCCCTTAAGTGCTTTCAAAAATCTGTACCACTTGTTTTACACCTAAAAATTACTCTGAAAACATGCGTTTCAGCCATGTTAACTCTTCTAGAAATACAGTTTAAAAACATGATCCAAAATTAAAAGTACTTTTTCTGGCCTCAGCGAACTCTTAAATGCTTTTCTTAAACATACCCCACTCAGATATCTTGAGTAGTTTTGAAATCGCGTTGTTTCTCCTGAAGCTCTGCACACCGTATGTGTGACCAGGTAGGCGGGCCCCTTAAGACGTTACACATCAAATATAAAATGATGGAAAAAAAAACGGGAGTTAAAACTCAACATGTCGTGTTTGATCGAACTCTGAAGTTCACTTTGCACTCGAGCGACGCACGGCGTCGTCTGTGACTTCGCCGCTCGAGGGGTTGCGTCGCGCCGACTTGTGACGGCCGCGTTGCCAGGCAACCGGCTCTCTGACGGCGGAACTAGGGTTCCCTAGACGGCTTCGTTGATTCTCTCCCTCCCCCCCCCCCCCCCCACACTTGCTCTTATACAACCTGCAGCCGCCTCTCCAACAATCTACCTGGTGCACCAGGGGACACCACTGTTTAAACAATTTCCACTAAAGGCTTGGATTCACACCCCACCTGATTTGTTTTAAATTGTTCATCATTACCTTTATTTAAGGGATACTCTTTTTTTATACGTGTATTCGGCATTTTGGTATGAGTAATTTAGTCCGAAAATGGAACGGGAATCGACGAACGGAAATGTGACTCAAAGATGGCGGACCCACGTGTAGCGACATAAACCCGTGCATAGTCACTTTCGTAAACATTAGAGTACATACCAAACGTACGTATTTTGGATTTGCTAAATGAAACTTTATGATAGAGAAACCACCCCGGAATATATATCTTGTAAACTAAAAGAGTCATAGTAAAAAGTAATTTAATGTTTAAAAATACCTATGAAAATTGGCATTTTAATAATTACATACTATAATACGTATTCTCCTTGCGATATGTAAACGGGTCTTGGTATGCTATCCATTTTTGTAACTCTCCATTAGATGGCGCTGCAGCGTAACAACTTCTTTATCATTAACCGATCGCTATGGGTAAATTCATTTTTATAAAAGAAAACTGTAGTTCATAGAAATATAAACAGTGAGTATGTGTCATTTCTCTGTGTCCGTCGCACGGTCATATAGTAAGGTTTGGCAACTTCCTATCCTTCACCTTGGCGAGACACGTCCGCTTAGTGGAGCTCGCGGCGGCTAGCGAACTAACGGCGCTAATAACAACAGTTTTGATTTGAACTTTTTAAATAGATGGCGTTCCCTTGAATTTAAAACGCACTAAAGTTTGTTGCGTCTGTCACGTCTGGCCTTGGGTTTTTCCTAGGATCTCGATATTTTCTTTTTTGATCGATTTGTGTTATCTCTTTTTCCAACAATTGACTTTTCACCACGCATTTTGGATTAAGCTGATTTTGTTAATTATCGATCTAGATAATCAATAATAAATAAGACAATTACTATCAACATCCGATATCGAAAAAAGTCCCCTTCACCTTGTGTTGAGCCCGAAGAACACAGGGTACTGCAGCTAGTAATATTATATAATAATAATAATGGCGAATCATCTCAATGAGGTTAATGTTGGTTTGTATTAATTATTTACAGACTGATATCAGTCATTTTATCTATATATATATATATATATATATATATATATATATATATATATATATATATATTCAGTTATAATGTGTTTTTTTTAATGTTTAAGGATAATATTTTAGTAATACTATATAAATATAGCATCTAACGTTTTGGGAAACTATAAAGTATCTTACGTTTTATTAAATTTAATAATATGGACAGTATTTTAATAAAATTCTTTATCAAGAAGTTATTTTAGCAACATTAACAACATGAGAACACATGAAATTGCTCGTTACTGAGGTTAGATGTTTACACAGACTGGCGAGTACTCAAAGACTTGCCTCACAATTTTTTTATTTTTTTTTATTTTAACTCGGTAACCCTCGCGCATTTTTTATCGTCACAAATATTTTTGACAGATATTAATTTATTTTAATACATTAGGTGTAAAAGTAATTCTTGAGTAATTATTTGTAATTATTATTACTTGCGCGACCTTTTACACCCACTGTACTTCAATAAATGAATATATGTTTGAAATATTTGTGACAAAACATTAAATGTCAGAAAAGTGTCAAGCTCAAATATCAAAAAATATCCTTTAAATAGAATAAATGAAAAATGAAAGGGGGAAAAAAAGGCATTGCGTGTGGGACGAAGCCTTCACTCTTACACCAGGTTGGTGATCCGGTTTTCTTGCTACATGTTTAAGGGATGTTCCGGTAAAATCAATGAGTTTGCTTGATTTTAAAATAAACTTTTAGGCGTCATCTTGGATTGTGAATATAGCCTTCTTAAAAATTTTTAACATGTGTATGTTTACCCTGTTTACAACGGAAATCTTAACTTATTAGTCGTAATCAGTAATGATTTATACGAAGATGATTCTGTTACTTGATTTAATACCTATAAAAACAGTAGCGCTCATAATTTCTTTTTCTTTGGGGATGTCCAGATAAAAGACAGTATAAATTATTCCACTTCTATTTTAAATCTCACACTAGAGCCAATTGCTTATTGGGGGTATTTAGAATTTTATGTATGTGTACTTTAATAATAAAAAGCTATTTCAGTAAACTACTTACGTTAGTTTTAGGCTGTTTGGTATTATATTTCGAAGCCGTTAATGGAGTGTATGAATCCATTGAAAATTAGGGCCTATCCCCTTTTTCCTTTGTTTATGCGCTCCTAACGAAGACCTCTTTTTTTTATATAAGCTGCATTCTACATTAAAAAGTACTTTTGCGTACTAAAGTATGGCGAAGAAAGTGCGAGCGAGAATTCATGCAGTAAAACTTATAATTCTTCACTGTTAACTGTTATTGTATTTCTACTGAGGCGTGGTTTATGTGATTCTGGAGATTTTTATTTGCTTATTAATTTATTTATTTATCTACCGAGTTCTGTTGACCCCTTATGGAGTACTTGCTCTTGAATAAAGAATATATTAATATAGTATGCTACGTCCTACACTAGTTTTACACAAACACTTATGGAAGTCACAAAGCCGACAAAAAGATTTTAGATTTCAAAAACATATGATACAAAACAAAATAACAAAAATGCTATCTCGCTGAACTACAGAAGTTATATGTATATATTTTTAAATGTAAAAAACACTGATAATAAAATTGCCTGTAATAATTATTTATAACAACCACTGAACACTTTACAAAATCAGCTGGGACTGACTGTGGTCAGATGGCGCAACAGTGAAACGATGAAATGATACCGGTGAGATTCTCGATCCTCAATTCCTTGCTTCGGGTTTCCTTGATTTTTCCAAAATCATTCCAGGTCAATGCTGAGATTTTCCTCAAATTTCCCTGTATTTTATTCGTGGCATGTGTACATTTATAACCACTACGCAAGCATAATAAATTTCTTCAGTGGTTCTAATCGTTTGAAAATACTGGAAAACAATATGTTGGCTATGCAAAGAAAACAATTAGGTCTAAAAAATGATATTAATAGTTTAACAAAACCTAATAATCTCCTAAAATGTAGACCGTTATTTATATTTTTTATGGGAGTCACTTAAATATGTTCCGTATGAATGAAACACTCTGCCATCATTAGGTTTTGAGTGTTTCAAGAATCGATGTGATGATAAAAAAAATATTAAGTATTAATTCACTGTTGACTGCAGCAATATGAACTAGCTTTTATATGATCTGCACCGTAATTGGTCATTTTATGTTTAATTGAGTGTCAGGGCTTGCATTGTATGTTACTATCGTAAGATTATCGTTTCATGATTTTTTATGATTCGCAATCATTAAACAAGGATATACTCTTGGCGTTGTTATAATTTCATCTTTAATATAGAGAAATATTGATTTATAGAGTTAATATTACGTTCTGGAAATAACACAAATGAATCTGTGTTATATCTGAAAACGAAATCTGTTACATATTTTTATCACATGACTACAATACTTACAGTAATATTTAAAGAATATTTTCAGCTACATTTAGGAATTATTTTTGTATCACGAAACACCTAAGTGTCCTACAAGATGTATTAATTTTTACCAGGAATCGGAACATTGATATTTCTAGAGGCTGAATTAGAGCAAAAAAAATTTGTTACATAATATAAGGAAAAGGGCGTGGCCTATCCTTTTGTCTTATTCACGGTCTGCGAAGTGATCATGTCATCACGTTCTCAACACGTTATATGGTCACAATGTTTCATTTTTGTTCTGTTGTTCGGTTAACTTCATACCATAGTCCACAATATTATGACAAAGCCTTCATAACACACTATTTCCGAGTCACTCAAAAGTACAGGTAGTCCCAAAATGTCCGTACACACTACACCGATTTATTTGTATTGTGCTTTGTCTACCTATAGAAATATATGTCACCGGGAATTAAAAATTGACGGTCTTTTTTTTACTATTAGACGATAGTACTTTTATATCCTCACGAAGCCTGAATAATTATTAAAGCAATACAATATTTTGTCGTAATAACGTGAAGGTTAGATACAGAATAGTGTTTTAAATTGGACAGTTATTTATATACGTATTAGTAATAATATTTTGAAAAGCAGGAACAGCAGTCTCGCAAGGTTCTGTTAGAAAATTGAAGTTAAAATGAGAACGACCCCCCATATGAATAGCAAAACCTCGTTTTTATTTTGTTTTAATGATGTTTAATTACCCATTTCTTGCTGTTGTTCAAATAGCTTTTTTTTTAATTATAGCATTTTTCTATTCTTTCTAGCAATCTTGCTAACCAATTGCTAACAAAAGTGAACTCGAGTTCAGAATAGACACCCGCTCCATAGACCAATGCCACAAGGGTTTTTTTCCCCTCCTCTCTTCGTCCTACATCCCACCTTCGCTTTACAACCCCTCGAGACTTAACACGAGTTTCATTTTTTTCCCCTTCATGCAAGTGTGAGGAGAAGGTGGTAGAAGGTTGTGTTACTGCAATAAACAGGTTTACGACCGAGTGTACTTTTTTATCAACGCGAACTGTATCGTGAAGGAGGTGGTGCAAGTGTTTTTTTTTTTTTTTTTTTTTGGTGGAAGGGGGAGAGGTGGGGTTAAGGAAAGAGGGCAGTCGTGTAGGTTTCCACCCTTGACCTTGTGTTGGGGTGGGAGTAAGTCGAATTACGGTCATAAATATTAGAACCCTGACCTGGAATCGGGGCGCCACGCTATTGTCGGTGGCTAGCAGGGAGGGAAAGTGGTGAGGGACCTTTATCGGCCGTCGCGCGCGCTCGCCGCCGCTGCAGCGCGTGTCACGTGATTGGCGGCTGCCGAAGGAAAAGTACACGTGGCTCTCGGGGGGGGGGGAGGGGGGGGTGGAACTGACAACCCATAGGCACATGCGAGTACATATCAGGCCGATCACCACCTGAACAAAGTCGCTTCGCAATTGAAATATTACTGTTTATTTTTGGCCATTGAAATTTCGTGATGATGCCGACATCTGTTGGTAGTGTCAGTAAATGAAATAGGTAGTACTAAATGATTGTCCCGTAACATCTGACCAGCACATTGTGAGCACATTTTCCCAACATATAAATAATATATTTGGGTTATGTAAAAATTTTTTTTGCTAACAATTCTAACCACAAAACAATTATTGTGATGTGAAACATCTGAGCTCTCATTATACGGCATTTGGTGGGAGTGATTTCGTGAATGGAACGCGTAAAATTCTAACAACCACGGTGCTGCCATCTGTAGCGGAAGGCGTGAACCAAAGTCCACAAAGCCAAAAGTAAAATGAAAAAATTATAACAATAAATTGTTATTGAATTCTACGAAGTTGGGCAGTATTCTTACAAAATTCCTTTGTCGAAAATCAGTTCCAAAACCAGGGTTTAGTACTTTTTTTTTCCAAGTCTTTTTCGCTTTTATCAGAGCCGTTTCATTATACAGTTTAAGTTTTCGGTCTAATAATCAAAATATTTAATATTCGACGTAGCTGTTTTAACAATAAATTATAGCTGCGGGTGCGGAAAATACGTGTGAGTTGTGTCCACAAATGTAGTTGAAAACACAATTTGCGTATATATTTATCACGCTCGGTATTATTTTTAAGAACACTGCGTTAAAAATCTTGTCCAAGTTTGGTATTATAAGTGTATGTACAACATGAGAACAGGTAAAACTGCTCGTTACCGAGGTTGGTACTGAGTGCTGAAAGACTCGCTCACTTTTTTTGTATTGCTAATGACACAGAAACTTGGTTTAACTGCAAAATGCTTAAAGTGTAGGGCGACCTCTGTACAAAAAATGTGAACTATAATTCTAACAACATTCAACATTTGCATCTGTGATTGCTTTCATTTGTATGCTCCTCTTTACATCAGTCTTAGACTGTACTATTATTATTATTATTATTATTACCAAACGTTTCACTTAAATGAACATAACTCATTGGGTACTTGACAAGGAAAACAAATATTAATTTTAATGATTAGAATTTGAATATTTTGAAAAAAAAAATAAAATATACTGGTTTTAACGATAGAGTGAGAAATCAACAACATTCGAAATATTAGTACATTTACAAAACATGAACACCTGACAATCATGCGTTAACACACTCTTGGTTATTATCTAATTTTAATACATAAAATATTACAATCATAAAATTACTCCTATCTTTTCCTTGTAAAAATAATTTAGATGGAATAATAAAATCTCTGACCAGCATGGCCAGTATGATGGGTACACATGAAGCAAGTGTTCTAACCTGTCGAAAAGTTCTCAAAATAAATGTTTTATGTTTCAAATTTGTAACAATTGTGTCTCAGGGTAATTTTATTAAAAGCTCCTGCAAAGTTCAGGCCAGTATCGTAATAAAATCATATACTTTAGACTTCAAGACCTGTAATACTCGGTAGTATAAACATTTAAAGTGACTTTTAATATTTGGGCAGATATTTCCACATATATCTAGTGACAAAGTATGCGTTGAAGATTTTATTACACATTAAATCAAGGTTCAAATCGCTAAACACGTAATATAAGCACAAAACCGCGATGGCGTCACTACATTTTGTTACCTGGCTGAGTCAACTACATACTTTTTAAGATGGCCTACTTAGAGATGCAGCTGATATGAACCATCTAATTACTTAAGTAATTTTGCATCACAAGCCAACTACGTCACACAAATACAAAAATTCTTGGCATATCACCACAGTGCGTCGTTTGCACATTAATGCATGTACCACAGCAACGTTTTCGCTGTAAATCGGGCCAGGTAACCCCACCTGACAGGTGACGCTTAAACGTACCGGTATAGACCCGACTCTCTCCAGCATTCCAGTTCCCGCGATGCATCGCCCATGACGCTTGAAAGATTCAAACAATCGAATTGTTTAGTTTTTTTAACGCCGCGCCATCGATGCAGCAGCCAATCATATGATGCCAACTGAAAATTGGTAAACAAACAAAAATATTATTCCCGAAACGGTCATTTAGTATAGTTTTAAAAAAACATAAATAAACAATGTTTCAGTACTATGTGATAATGTTTTATTAAAGTCTCGACCATTTTATGTCACACTGTGATTGACAACTACAAACAGCTCTCAATTCCCGCCAAAATGCCACCCTACTCTTCTCCCGTTGGCTGTTGCGCTATGCTTCCGTAACAGAATAAAATATATTGTTACGAACGCGAGAGACCAGGCCTAGATGCCAGGTTCGGAGATGGTTGGCGGCCCTGCACGTACACTGGCGTCATGCGCCGGGCCACGTGCGGTCCATTGACGTAAGGCATGCCACGCATGCCTGGTCAGATTACAAGGGTCGTCGCTACCGCCCTCCCCCCTGTGCACCAAGATCATCGCCCTCCCTCGGCGCGGTTATCTATCGCTGAGTGGCCTTGGAAATTCCGCGGACCGCCGCGCGGAGTGGCGCGAATAAACGCCTACCCTTCTGGACTGTTCGAGCGTAGGGGCGTCCCGGGATACGCGACTCATCACAGCCGCGCTCGTCGGTTCCAGCAAGACGGCCCTCGGGTACTTAAAGCAGCGATGTCGGCCCCCGCGACAGTTGCACGACGAGTTCCGTGCCCCCCCCCCTCCCCCTACGAGTGCCGCGACAGTTCCGGAGTTCAGGGAGTTCCGTGAGCGAAGGGAAGTGCGACATCGGCGAAGAGGGTGAGAGAGAGAGACAGCCCCCCACCCCCCTCAATCCCGAAAGTGGCGCGACGCGAAGTTCGACTGGATCGTGAGAGTGCGACTGAGTGGCGCGAGGCTGTGTGTGTGAACAGGCGCGAGGTAAGGGGCGAACCACTGTCGAGCCTAACTCCAGTGAGGATTGCGGACTTCGGAACTTGAAAGACATTGGGTGACTAGAGAATAAACTTTTTTTTAGTGCCAGTGATTTGTGATCGGACTTTTAAGTACAATTATTTGTTATTAATGTAAATATTATTAATTAAAATAACTGTAATACAACTTTATTGGGCTATCCCTTACGAACCCAGTTCTCCCCAAATAGGTCGTAACAATATTTATAATATTTGACCTGTGCGCACGTCTAATCTGTGTGTTATTGTGAATCGGTAAGTTTGAAGACATGGCGATCAGATCTAATTCACATTAATGTTTTTTTTTTGTTTTTTTTTCAATTGTGAACCTACATTTCACTGACTCCCGGGTCGGATGCTCGATATATCCGCGTCCATGCATTTCCGTTGTTTTGAAGTGACAATTGTTTACAGTTGACACCATCCCCACACCCCTTTGTGAGCATGAGGTGACGTAGTTAAAATCATTTTTTTTTCTTTTTACTTCTCCGTCGCCATATTGTTCCGCCCGAAAACATTGTTGGAAATGTTGCTTGGCCAAGTCTGATGATGGTTAGTATCTAAGTATAAATTATAAGCTCCGTGGTTGAACAGTGTTTGTCGTCTGACCAACATGCTGAAAAGAAAGGAATCATCATTTATGCCATCTTGGCTTTCGAAGATGTACCGCGTACACGTAGTTTCGCTCTGCACTGCAGCAGGCATCCTCAGGACTGACAAATCAGCTGATTATCAGATGTTAATTTCTCAATCCTGATGATACCTGCTGCAATCCAGAGCGAATTTTCAGTACCTACCACCTAATTCATCGGTACGGCTCAACTTTTAACGCTAATATAGATTCATTTTTTATGCGTTTTCTCATGACTTGCGAGTTACGTGTTCTTAAGGCTCGCTCTGTCACGCCATGTTGATAATTTTTTTGTTTGTTTTTTCGTCATCACAATTTTTTAAAGGCTATTTATAAAAATTTTAACTCGATACCTCCCTTGAATTTTTCATTCTGCCACACATATTTTCAACAAATATTAATTTAATATCATGGGTGTAAAACTTGCAAGTGATAATAATTAAGTAGATTTGCGCACATTTTTACGCCTATGATATTTCACTAAGTAAATATCTGTTGGAAATATTAGTGGCAGAATAACAAATGCAAGGGAAGTATCTATTTTAAATTTTAGAAACAGTCGAGCCTTAAGGGTCGGCTAAGCCTCAACGTTATAGATATTTGCAATTTTCTCAAGTCATTAGCTTCATTTAAGGATAATTCCCTACGACATTGGTTGCCGAGTTGGTTGCCAGCTGTACGTACATACGCAACATTGGGTGTCCACTGTCCATTGAAGTCTCCGAAGAACTAACGAAATTGAATGACTGGTCACAAAAGTCATGAAAAAAAAAACCGTTAATAAACAGTAACTTAGTGAAAATTCTTGAAACTTTAATTTCGAGCGGCCTTTTTCTGAACTTTCGTTTTGTTTTTATGCCGCTCTTCATTTTATAGTTTGAGCCAATTCACCTAAATCATCCCATCATCACAGGTATATGAAAGACGCCGCTGAAATACGGTGTCCAACCGGCGATAGCAGTAAGAGAGAGGAGGATGAGCGGTCCTTTGGCGAGCGATAGCGGACGACGAGAAACGGGCTTTGTGCGCGAAGATTAATGCATCCGTGACGGTGTTGTATGTGCGGCGGACGAGTGGGTAGTGCGAGGCAGTGTGTTGTGACAGAGGTGCGCGGTAAGAGGCGAGCAGTAGGGAGAGCCCAATGTCGAGCCAAGCTCCAGTGGGAAGAGTAAATCGTGGATTTAATGAAAGAGCGATTAATTTTTTGTCAGAATTTTATATTGTTATGACACAACATATAGTGTAAATATCAGCTGATAAATAAAAATGCAATTAATTAACTAGGCTATCCTTTTCGAACCTTTTCCCCCACTCGTAACAATATGTACTTATTTGTTATTTTACTAAGCTATCCATAAGCTTACGAAAATCCCTGAATAATGTGTTGCGAATTTTTTCTTGTAAATTTACGGTGTATTTGGAAAGAATACCAATAACAGTTGTGAATCATTCCATGTTGCCATCAGCACTGTATAGGTATATTTTTTTCTAGATTTAAAATAAAATACGAAATTAAAGTGTATTTCTTGGATTCAGTGTGACACATGAGATTGTATAGCGGCTTATGAAGCGGAAATCTTCCTCCGACTCTTATCGGCTTTGAATACTTCGTTTTACTTCGCAAACGATATTTTCCTACGCTGAAGGGTTCAGACACAAATCCTCGTAAGCGAAATCCCTCGTTGACCTTACAATAAAGCTCTGTTTGTGAAGCGAATATAAATAATCTCGTCAAGTTTTTTCCCTCAAAATGTAGGCATATATATATGTGTATATATATATATATATATATATATATATATATATATATAATTCTTTGCTTCTGAGTAAATAACGTTTCCTACTTTAGAACACTCTGTCTTGATTTATTGACATTTCAAAGTTAGTAGGTACGTTGTGCGTGAAGAGGTAGAGTCCTGATTAGACGTCTGAATATTGTCTCTAGTAAGTGTGTGTGTGTGTGTAGATCCATCACATCTTCTAGCTCTCTTGCTCATTTCTCAAACCTGTAGATGTCTGGTGCAATGCAGAGTAAAAAACGCGTCAGTACAATCTACCACTTCGACACAGGCTCAAACTCGAAAGCCAAGAAAACTCGAAAACTATGACATTTTTATATATATATATATATATATATATATATATATATAAATTAATTCAGAACCGTGATTAATTGGCGTATTCGCTGTTTGGGTTTGACGTTGAGCCACAGGGGACGTCCTGAATAACGATGGCGCTGTTTATGGGAAGAATCACGTTCGGTGTGGATGATTTCGCCCCGCTGGAAATGTTTTGGCAGTCAGTCACCCGTGCACATTTCCGAGCGAACGACCTCTGAGCGAACCCTGCAGGCACCCACTCAGCTGTTCTCGGAAGTTCCGCGCAACCGTCCGCCTGTGATGGACGCCTCCGGGGCCAGTTCTCCGGCGCCAGTGTGCGAGAAGTTTTAATGGCTGCCCTTTCTCCCTCTCCCGTTCGCGCTGGGCCGATATCCACCCTTCGCCCCAAGGGACCGGTCAGTCCCAATCAGCAGGGAAGGGCGGGGCTAAAGGATGGTCCTCCCCCCCCCCCCCTCACCCCCACCCCCTCCTGTCAATTAGGCGGGAAACATGTTCCGAGGAATGTTGCGCTTACTCTCCCGCCCTGCTCGGCGGCCAATTAACGCGGGCCCGCTAAGCCTCTTACCTGAGCTCGCTCCAGGGTGGGGGGGGGGGGTCTCTGTCCCTTCCTTGATTACCGAACACGGGCCGGGCGAGTTCAGGATCCCAGCGCGGCCAGTAATCCCTCTCGCGGCCGCTGCTTCCGGTGCCCGACACCCCACAGGCCACAGGCCCGGTATTCCAACACATAAGAATAAGGGATTAGGAGAGGAGTACGCTGCACGTGTACCCTAACAGTATTCCGGGTGCACGATGGGACACGGGGCCAGACCGCCCATGTTTTTATTTTTAAGGGACGGATTTTGGTGTCTTATATCCGTTGCCGATCTGTTGCCCAAGTTCCGCGTATGCGCGGAGCTCACTTAGTAGTAATGAGATGCTGCATATAATTTGTCTTAAATTTTATATAACTAATTTTAGGATAGTCATTACGGAAATGGTAGGATATTTACAGTCAAACTAAGATTTTAGGACACAGTCATTACGAAAATGAAAGAAGAGAGAACCCCACGCTTTTAGCTTATACAGAGATGTGGTGCATTATTCGGCTGTTGGATAAAAAATTAATTTTTTATTTTCTTCCCGTGCTTTTATCAGCCTCACCTGTATGTATGAATGAACTAAAAATATTATAAATGTGGTTGAGAATAAAATGTATAGTAGTTGAGTTACTTTTTAAAATGTGTAAGTATAAATTGTAGTTACAATTGTTTTCGTGCTACAGTTGGGGTCCTGAAAATCTTAATATAACATTTTTAGGTGTGATTATTTTAACAGTGAGTAATATTTATTGTTAATTAATCATTATTGATTGATCAAATAATTATTGATATCCTGAGCAGTTATTTTAAAATGAGTAATAATTTTGTTAATTCATGTTTATTTAGAACAATTGTCTTCTTACCCTCTTTTTCTCTTTCGCCGTTTTACACCTTACTATATACTTACGAGTCAAGGTTTGAATTGCTAACGAAGTTTCACTTCTATCACGTGTACTGAGTTACACGCGCTCTTTTATTATTTATTTTTTAAATTTTTATACACAATTTAAGTTTTATTATTTGCATAGCTATGTACCTATAGTATAAACGATGATAATTGTATCTGGCACCAATTGAACCGTGCGTGAGCAACGTGTATGACCTGACGTCACGAGGAACTAGCCAGTGGAGTCCGTCCATAAGCCATTCGTCCGTCAGTCGCCGAGCGATTTACAACACTCCGCTCATCCGTAGAGACCGGAAAAATTCGCGATGCCAATGTCCTGTAGGATATACTGCATGATCCTCTATGCACGCGGATAAATTACATTTGCTCATTGGCTAATGACTCGTGACACCTGTTAACTTGGACGCTAGTGATTCGATACTTTTTTTGTTAAAGGTTTTTCATTGGCCGAGTATCATTCAGAAAAATTGTGACCCAATCACTGATGCAGCAAAAGGGCAAACGTTTTTGGATTCTAGACTATCACGAAATGAATCCGCGATTTTTTCCGGTCTCTACTCATCCGTCATAACAGTTTTCCATTTAAACTCTGACAACTGTTGAGAAAACCTAAATCTTGAAGAAAGTATTTTTTCTTATTTAATCAGATTAGTTAATCATGTAAACTAAGCACTTATAATTTTTTTTCATTTTGGTATGTATTTAAAAAATTTAGAGTTAACATGCGTAATAATCACACTTCTGTGACTCGGACAGTTTTTGTTTAAAATGAAAAAAAAAGCAGGCTTTTAAAAAGTGTTCAAACGTAAGCTAAAAAGTAAGCAATTAAACAAACGTCAATACCTTCTAATATAGATTTGACGTGCACAAATATAGCTTACATTTGGAGTTATAATTTCATCTTTCCGTCCGTAAAAAGTGCGAAGTTAAGCCGGAATTACAATAGCCCGTCGTCTCCGTATGTCATCCGCCCATCCGTCAATTTTTGGTCCGTCAACGAAACGCAGCTAGCCAAGCAATTTGCAACATGATTTCATCCGTTCGTCAAAATATTTTACCGAAGTAAGTGCTACCAACAATCAGTGTTTTTTTTTCTTCTCAGATACTTATTTCGATGTTGTTTACTATTCATGTCGTGTTTTTTTTGTACGTGTTGTATTAGCTCATCCTCTGAAAAATTCAGAGTCACGAGTGAAACTGTATCGACATAAATTTTCAGAACAGAAATGTTACTACAAAACATCTGAACGAACTAATACAAACACCACACACACACAGGCCTGTATTCTGGTGACAGTTGACTGCCGCAGCTGAAACATTTGACGGGGAAGCCTTCTTTTCACAGACGAGAGAGCCAAAACCCGAAGTTCCCCGAAGTTCATGGTTTTTTTTTCCGTATCTTTAGTGTAGCTATCCTAACCAAATCAACCGTCCACAATGTTTTAAAGTATTTATAGTGTAGCTAACCTAACCTAATTGACCATTAGTAGGGCCATGAAAATTTCGCGAAAAGATCCCGAGAGTAGCTGGAAGTTAAAACACTGTAGCATCGTCTGTGTTTCGTGATCGGGTGAGTTACTTTGAGGTGCATGTCGATTGTTACAACAACCAATCACACTAATTCAGTGTGGAAGCAAACTCGTCCTTAGTGGCTCGTGCAAACAAGGCAACGACTTCTCTCGCGGACGGCCACCAATCACAAGGAAGAAACCGCTGGTGTGGGTATACCTTGTTGCAGTCTAGTAGGCGTTCAGATTTTTTTCGCGAAAATTTCCTGCCCCTAACCATTAGTATCCTTTCATCAACACCGTCATATTTATTTACAATGAACCAAAAAAAACCGAAGATGCACGATCGGGCGTTCGGCTCTCTCGTCTGTGAAAGGAAAGGCTTCCCCATTTGACGGGCCGACGGATGAAATTTTTTTTTCGGGCGCTCCGATTGGCTGCAGGTCACGTGACCGACGCGACGGACTATATTTCCGGAGCCTCGCGCAGGGAAGCGACAGCGAGCTGGACGCACCAGAGGGGAAGCCTACAACTCACGTAGTTTCGGTTCCCTGTAAGAATTTCCGAAGATTTCCGAAGTCTTGCGTTTTGGTACTAACGCCACTTCAGCCGCTAAATCAGAAGTTTCCAATGAAAACAAACATGTCGAGACTGACCTAACCTAACCTAACCCTTCGATATTTTTTTTTAATTTCAATTTTTTGAGAGGAATCCGAAGTTGCACGAACGTGGTAGGGAACCGAAACTACGTGAGTTGTAGGCTTCCCGCACCAGAGAGCGCCCCTCGGGGCAACAAGGTCGTGTCCGCCGCCGTCAGCCGTCGGCGCAGCGAGCCGCCGGCGGGTATTTTCGGCGCGGTCGATGCAAGTTTTAATGATCGCCCACTCCCGCCCATTGTTCGGACAGGACGCGCGCGGCTCCACGGGGTGTCCTGCCGGACGTCCTGACTATACCCGCGGCATGTCCTGTGCTTTCACACAAGGCAGTTGCCGAGAAATAGTTTCAAATACTATCATAAACATACTGTAACTTCGTACAACACATGTCTACGGTTATTTTTGCATCCATGAAATACCAGACCTGTAAAATTCGCGGATTCATTTCGCGATAGGATAGAGTCCAAATACTTTTGACATTATTTTGCTTTAGTGATTGGGCCACAGTTTATCTGAAGGACTCTGGGCCAATGAAAAATCTTTAACAGAAGAATTATCGAATCACGATCATTCCAGTCAACAGGTGTTACGAGTTTGTAACCAATCAGTAGATGTAATTTGCACGAGTGCGTAGAGGATCATGGAGTCTATCCTTTAGGGATTTGAAATCGCGAATTTTACAGGTCTCTAGAAATACGTTTTCCGAGATAATACTGAGTATTTCTTACGAAAACTGTTGCATATTTTTTTTAAACCATGGAAAATATAATCTTATATTAAATAATTGCACATTATTTTGTTTTATTATGTGCGCAGTTGATTACTTTAACTATTGGAGGTACTGGGACAACACACAGCATACATGTCCGTGTAATAATCTGAAACCAAGTATTGCTGCGAACAATATTTTGTAGCGATACAGTTGATATCGTGTACATGTACAAATTTACAAATATCTGTAATTTCGCATGAATATGAACCCTATTATGGGTACAAGATTCTTGCGTGTAAAAAAAAGTGTTAAGCGGCGTTACCATTTGTCACTTGAAAGATATCACGTGATGCTTGCTTACGAACACTGACAACTGCATGAAGCTGTTTAACACTGTTGACGTGACAACAGTGCCTGTAGGATGCGTATACCGTTGATACTTATTTTTAAGATATGTCGTATTTGAAACAAGTCACACTGCACGGACTGTAGACGAAAATTACCTACCAAATTCTATCGTGAAATATTCATATTCAGCCGAGTGCCCTGTGAAAGAGCCGATTGCAAAATCACCCTTGAGGCAAAAGGAAAATTTACTCCATTTACTAACCTGCAAAGTTTTCCCTTGGATTTTTTCGCTACCTGACTGCGAGCATGGAGGTAAGAACACAGAAAAACATTTACTGTACTTTTACAAAAGATTTCTTTGGAAACCATTTGCCACGAAATAGTTTGTGATACTACATGAAATATACTGTAACTTTGTACAACACGGGGTATAATTATTTTTGCATGTATGAAATACTTTTTTTTTCCAAGATAATACTGAGTATTTCGTAGGAAAATTGGCGCATAATTTTAATGTGCGCAGTTAATACTGGAAAGCTATTCGGGGAATGGTTTACAAATAAATTTAACTATTGGGCGGATGGGAACAAAACAAATCATAAATGTCCGGGTAATAATCTGAGCCCAGTATTAATGCGAACACTTTTTTTGTAGTGGTATAGCTGGTTTCATGTAAATGTACAAATGTACAAATATCTGTTATTTTACGTAAATTTTTCTGTTTCATTTACGAATAAATATAGTGAAGATAAGGGACTTAATACGTGCAATATTTGACAAGTTATTACTTGAAGTCAAAACCAAAACCTCTCTCTTCTACCTAGCAATACATTTTTTTTGTTATAATTAAGTACTAATCTAAGTCCTATGATATGTTTTATTATAATGCCTGTTTCACATTACTTACATTATCGCATTGTTACGATTCTCTTTAGTGAGTTCGTTTCAAGCTATTAAACAAACTTCTAGTATATTAGCCTTTATGCAGCTACGATTTGTTTTGCTATCCCGTTGCTATTTATTTGACTCTAACATCGGAACCTCGATGTCTGCAAGCGGCCGTAAGTCTAGATGTTATCGGTCAGGAATACTTCACTGTAACCTCCACCGACGCGACGTGACACGACTATAAAACATTATAAATTTTTGATGTGTAAACATTTACCTCTCGGTGTGCGGCATTTGGTAGGAGTAATTTCTTGAATTATTGTACGGAAGTCGCATGGAACGGAAATGTGTAACCACGGTGCTGCCATCTGCCACGGATAGTGCGAAACAAAGTTTATAGCGACAAAAGGAAACTTTATTAAGTGTTTAATGAATTGTAACCAGATTGGCAGTATTTTAATACAAGTCCGTGTCGAAACTCACGACCAAAGCCGGGGGTTTAGGGTTTTATTTTTCAAGTATTTTTCGCTTTTAACCTTTCGCTCTACAAATCGAATGATTCGATAGTCGACATAGTTTCTCTGGCAACGAATTCTAGCGTCGGATGCGGAAACCACGTGTGACTCTCGTCCAGAAATATAGTTTGAAACACAATTTCCTCGCGTTTATTACGCTCGACATTATTTTAAAAATTGTATGTAAAATTTCGTGTCCGAGTTTCGTATTATAAGTGTATTCGCAACATGAGAACACATTAATTTGCTCGTTACCGAGGTTTAGATGTTACACATCTCTGACGAGTACTGAAATACTCGCTCACTTTTTTTATTATTCGGGAGAAACCGGGTTCAAATCCTCAGCCCAACTATTCAGATTTCGCTTTTCCGTGATCTCATGCAATCACTCCCTTGCATAACACTATAGCCTATTTCCTCCCCGAATCCTCTTGCAGGTACTTTATTTGTTCGTCTTTAATCGGGTAGTTTCCCTCAGTTATATATACATCTTCTATAATTGTGGAAATTTTTAATTTGTGTAGTAATTAAAAAGGTATGACATAGGTTTAATGTTTGTAATTTTGTTTTATCTTTTCGATAAGTATTTACTTAATTGTTTTGTATTTTAACCCTAGTATAAATTGAGAGCATTAAATAAACCGGTGCATAATTTTAAACTAATCGTTTGTATGTAACCGTTGTGAAACTGTCTATTTTTAATAAATCATTAATAAATTAATAGAAATTGGTTTTACCCGAAACACTAAAAAAAAGGAAATTTTCTAAGATTTTAGTAAAAACCAAATGTTTACTCATTATGAAAAATGTCCTAAAACCAAAGAGTATACCGACAAAATATACATCCCAATGGCTAATTTAAATCTGTACATCATTATATTACGTAATTTCTAAAAAAAATCGATAGTACACATTTATATAAAATCATTGAAATATTTACTAATAATAAGATGTACTTAAATTGTGAATTTATTTAAAATCGTGGTCAAAACCACGTAATTTTAGGATACTACACCCCTTAATGACTTTAACCAATTAGCTGGTTTCTATTGAAATTTAATTTACCTGAAGCTCTTTTAAGGTTTACTTTTAGTGTATGTTAAAGGAGATTTGCTTGGTTCATTTATGTTTTTTTTTTTCCTTGGAAAATTATCGATTATTTTTCGCTTAGTGAGGGAGTGCGTTCGCGATCAGACCACCCCCGCTTGTCGTCCTCACTCGCGCCGGGGCCGAAGCTTATCGGGCGAAGAGCGATGGCGGCGCTTAATCCCGAAGTGTTCCGAAGTCTTCTCCGCCGTATCGGTAAACGCTCGGGACATCAGAGTTCGCAAGCGCGCAGGAAACGACACATGCATCATAAACCCCAGCCTTTCACGGCCTGTGCTGCCGACATTCCCGTTCGTTGTCGTCGCCCACCATGGCTGAGGGTGTTATTTTACTGTTTTTGTAACGCCACAAGCGCACGCATCTTTCGATGGGGGAAAAATATTTGTTAGTAATTGTACTGCGTTTGACTGAACATTTTATGGAGATTTTAATCTAAGGAGTGGGTTTATGTTCGAATGTTGAAGTCACACTATTTAGCGATTTGGCTAGCAGAACAAACCTTAGATGTATTAAGACTAATACTAGAAGTTTGTTTGATAGCTTTAAAAGAACTCCCGAAGTAGAATAGTAAAAATTCCACCATAAAGTGAGTAGCCTATTATGAAACAACACTTCAGTAGGGTATTAGCTTTAAACTTCATTGTAACCAAAAATCTTTTACTTTCCAGATGTAAAACTGGGTGGGTGGTCGTTTTCATTTTTACTTCAATTGTTAACATGGCAAAAATGGCACGAATCCGCACCATAACGCCCTACCTAATAATAAAGTTTAAAAAATAAAATTCCTAGCAGTATCCTTAATGCAGCAACGGTTATGTTCAAGGCCGTCGAGAAAAACCAAGAGCCCGAGGGCAAATAATTTTGTAAAGACTTATGGTTGCCGTGGCGATAACTGTAAACATGATCTGGAAAAAAAATTTCATAACTTGTAAGGTTTCCAATTAATTTTATTAGCAACAGAATTGTAAACTCAAAAATTAAATAATATTTCGGAACTCAAAACTTGTCCCGTAGGTGCTCGGGCCCCAGGGATTATCCCCCCCCCCCCGGCCCGGGCCCTTTATACGCTTTTTCACGTCGGCCTTGGTTGTGTTTTGCCGACCAATTTCTGACCAGGGTGACTTCAACTCAAGAACAGAGCCCACTGCAAAAAACTTATTCCTCCGTGGGTCACGTCCTCGTCATCGCAGAAGCGGTGGTTGGTGGATCGGCTAGGGCAAGGGGGGGGGGGGATTTAGAGAGAGACAGAGAGAGATAGAGTCTGGAATCAATAGCAAGGCGTCCTCGACACGCTCCAGCCGGGATGACATCTCTTTGGCGATAATCCTCTTTGCCGAGTGTCGTCATTTCCTCGACGAGGGAGTCAGCGGCGAGCAAGAGAGAGAGAGAGATACAGAGAGAGAATGTGCTCGTGCTCCAATAGCTGTCGTCCACGTGAAAAGGACGAGCATCCGGTACAACAGTCTTGTCACTGTTATATGTGTGTGGATGTACGCCATTGCTGGTTTGCACTGGATGTGATGTCCTCAAGAATGTACGACAAAGATGAATTCCTAAAAAAAACCCGCCGAAGTAGAAAAAAATGGGGGAAGGCACTCTGTGGGTCTGGTTAAGATTTGAGGCATTTTTTGACGCCTGAGTTTACACACATATATTATAAGTCTTATTCTAATAAAATTTATTGAAAACCTTACAAATTATGAGAGATACACTCGGATCACATTTATGGCTATGGCCACGATCTTATATGTAAATTGTGAAGGGTTTGAAAATATGTGCCTAGTGTTATGGGGAGGGGGCCCGAGCAAGTTAATTACCTGCTGTCCCTTAGTTTCTCTGGACGGCCTTGAACACCCAGAGAACAAGCCAATATCAGCGATTTCAAATTTTAATGACTATTAGAAAATTGTAAAAAAATAAAATGAAACCGTACATACCAACACAGTATTATGTTTTCGTCTTTGTAGTCCATTCTTGAATGTTTTCTGTGATATCCTGTTCAAACCAACACAGTCATCCCCGTCACTATGGCCGTTCAAAGGGCGAGTCTGCTGTCGTGTGTCGTTATTAAACTCAATAACTTGCACGTCGTTATAAATTACATTCAATTTACGGACATCTCAAACAAGAAAGCGCTTCAAAGAAACAAAAGGTTCTTCGTAGAAACTACAACGTGCTATGACTTGGGGAAACCTTCGATTCACAATTACTTTCGTACACGCACGAATGCTTGCTTTCGTGTGACTTGGGATTTTTTTTAATTTCACGTGTTATTGACAGTTTTAACGTTTAGCTGTGTAGTAAGGCGGGCATCGCCATGCGTGATTCCCTACACAGAAAATACCTTCTGCACTTTTACAAATATTCCTTTGGAAACCAGATGCCGAGAAATAGTTTGTAATATATACTACAAGAAAGATATTGCAACTTCGTACAACACATGACAATGGTTATTTTTTCACATATGAAATACTTTTTTTTTTAGCTATTACTTAGTATTTCTTACGAAAATTGGCGTATAACTTGATATTTTAATTGATGTTTCATTCAAGCATATTTTTTAAACCATGGAAAAGAGAATAAATATTCAATAATTGGACATTTTATTTTATTATGCTAATTATTAACGCAGTTAGTACTGGAAAGCTATTCAGGGAACGGTTTCCAAATAACTTTAACTATTGGAGCCCACGTATTGTGCCTGCAAACAGCTTGCCTCAATAATGACAAGATACTTTAAAATCTGAACCTGTCGCGTATAGACAGGTATCAAGTGACGTAACAAAGATACTTGCTGCAATTAACAAATCAACATTTTTTCTCGTTTTTAACTTTCTTTGTTACGTCACTTGGTACCTTTAATCGTGTTTTTAACCTATGTGTTTTTTCAACTTAAAAGAAAATTCCGGAAGTTACATTAGCACAATTATTCTGGCGTACTAAAGGATTTTTTAATCGTAGGCATAATTTCGACTTCCGCATTACCTTGTAAGCAGGTTAAACATACACGCGAAGGGAATAAAAGTGTGAACTCAATTTTTAAAAGGTTTCGTTAACAAACCAGGATTATTCTTAAGAGTTAGTGTTTAAAAAAGAACCCCCTAATAACAAAAAAAGCAATTGTAAATTTGCATAATTTCTAACTAGTAGACTTTGTAAATTTCCTATGGAAATTGTGAACAGTGTAAAAACAACACTGAATGTTAGCTTAAATGTAGCCTGCCTTAGCTTTTCAGATGTTCCAACTGACCAGGTTTTAGGACCAACTGTTTCATAGTTTGTGTCACGTAAAAAAATATATATTGAGCAATGATTTTAACTTGTTCAAATTAGCTTTAATGCGGTATATTTTTTTTTCTCACATCAATCACTCCACATTATATTCATACAACAGTATTGCAAACACACTTTTTTTAATGGTCTGTAAATAAAGATAAGTCTGTGTACTACAGTTTTGTGCAAAGTTGATCACACGAATGAGAATCGCCTGAAAATGTCTTACTTACTGTCTTGCCTTCATTAATTTCAACAAACGTGCCACCATATATTCTACTTCCGGAAAAATCTCGGAACTCTGTGAAGGTAACAGAAAGATTGTATTGAGTACAATATTCATCCGCTGGAGCTATGGTGTATAAATGTAGCAAAAACAAAGTATTTTTAATTTACTAATGACAGCTTCTTTGGAGATCTATGAAGACTACAGGTCGCGTGGTTATTACTAGCTATTTCAGTGTAAGAGGAACAAATTAACATTGGTAGCGCCTACTGTACCCACTGCCGGGAGTTACACATAACTTTGTAAAGCCAACATAATTAATGAAGTTTTAACTGTAAGAGGTACAAAACAACAATAAGGCAGCATCGAAATGGATGGTAAGGTCTTCTGTACCGTACTTCTAGGAGCTATACGCAGGGTGAGTCTGAATTCAACAAACAAACTTCAGCTGCAGGTTCAACACAAAAAAAAATTATCGGAAAACATTACTAATCATGGCCTAAATTACTGCCCAAGGCTGGTATACTCCTTTAAATTTGGAGCTGAACTACGGGGTTATTGCAAATAATACCGAAAATATCAACACTAAGCGTCTGGATAATGTTTAATCAAACAGAGTTTGCAGTCTCCGCAAACTTGTTGCTGAAATTAATTTATTTAATTAAAATAACAGAGGGTAGAAACATGTCATGCATATGTTGAGGACGTTCCCTAAATATTTCAGCAAGGTGGTTAAGCTACTTGTACTTGTTTCCTCGTGTCTGCAGTGTAACCTATCTCTCTTCGGAAGATGTCTTTGTCCATTAGCTAGATTAACAGAAAAACAACACGCTAGTTTTCGGGCTGCTGCACTTGTGATCAGCAGCAAAATTACCGCCCGTTATAGTTAACTAAAACACTGAATGATTGCGCTGTTATTTAGAGCCATCACCATGTTAATTATCGCTAACCACTCATCATGGGTGTGTCCAGTTCAAAGACACAGATGTCGCAATACCTCAAGTTCATAATTAGTTTCTTTCACATTCTTTGAGTACCAACAACCAACCTGTTAATATTTTTATTACGTAAAGAAATTATCCTGTTTATTCTTCTTTTTACACTTCGGAAGAATACAACTTTGCCCATATAAAATAAATCTATTTTCTTGGCTGTAAGCAAGAGTGTTGTATGCAATATCACTAGAATACAAGAAATGTTTAAGGTTCTGAATTATTTTTTTTTCAGAAGATTTTACCTGCTTGCAGTTTTGTTTGTATGATAAATTAGTTTGTAGTTGCCAGATATTAAACTTCCAAGCAACCACACTTGCCGATTGTTCTGCTCAGGGGGTGGTCACATCTGCGGGTACACAGGTAGAGCCGTTTTTTTTTCCAGCTCTTGGCCTGCGCCATGTCGGTTGGACGCCCAAAACATTGGCTAAAGTTTAGTGTTTGCATCGCAGAAACAAGTCTTAAATGGCTGTATTTTAGAGGAGTGGCGGTGTTTAACCACGGAGATTCTAATTCATATTTACCAACCTTCATCAGACTTGGTCAAGCACAATTTCCGCAATTTTTTAAGCGTGACAATATGTTCACGTCGAGGTAAAAAAAAAAGTGACTTCAACTATACGTCACGGCATGCCGTCTCCTGACAGTTCCTAACTCCGTGGTTCTGCTTCTTCGGCATGTCTCGTTTTTGTTCCAAAAAGCGCAGCGATACCCCGAAATTTAAGACCGCGACACTAACCCAAAAACAACGTCCGCAGCTTCGAACGGGGTCGAGCTGACTGTCGGCATTATCGCGGCAGGGCAGAACTCCGCCTGCAGTCATGCCGCCGAGACACGCTTCCTAGAGCTGTTAGCATAGCGCCGTAGTGCAAGCGTCGGCAATACCTTGAAAAAAAGAAAAGATAAAGTCACCTTTCAGAAAAGAAGTCGTGTTCGTGGGCGAGCTACTTACGATAAGTATCCCCATTTGTCATAAGTCTTTCTGGGTTATGATCCATTTGCATTTTAATATCTAGCAGTTTGTACTTTGCATTTTCCTGCCGTTTTCTTGGCAGACACGCTCTTCCCCATCTCCAAAAATCGTTAAAAGAAAAGAATAGTTGTATGAAAAAAAGCGTGAAATCATGAGGAAAAAGAAATGAAAGGTAAAGCTAGGCAGACTTTTACGTCACATGGTAGGCACATAGGCTTATGTGACGGAACGTTCAAGATTTATATTAGACTTCGTTATAGAACCGGGAGGGAGATATAAAAGTGGAAACTGAGACCATGTTTTGCGCGACATGTGAAGCTGTCTGTTTGGTGGGCCCATAGCTACTATTAAAAAAAACTCGAGCGGGAGAGTTAGTTTTATAATGATGATTCCACCAGATATCGAAATAGGACAATATGGGAAACTCTGGGCAATTATCATTGGCGAAGCGCTCGAAAATTTACTGCATTGCTTTCAAGCTATTTTCACTCCACGCCACTAGATGCCATTACTCTCACGTACTTAAAACACATTGTAAAAAAACGTAGTTACACTCCACGCCACCAGGTTCGTTAATATCACTTGTCTCGCGTGTTTCTTACGAGTTTCCTCTATTGCCCTGATTACAATATTTGATTTAATTTCTTGATAACTAGTTGCCTAGGAGAAGAAATTTAAACTGTACAAAAAAATTTAACACGGTTTTGTAATAAAACGTCATCCTACTAATATTATAAATGCGAAAGTTTGTAAGTATGGATGTTTGTTACTCTTTCACGTAAAAACTACTGAATGGATTTTAATGAAACTTTACAATAATATAGCTTATACATCAGAATAACACATAGGCTACATATTAATATGAAATTACATTCTTAAGAAGTGAAAAAGTGACAATTTCATTTTATAACAGAAAAAATCATAGGTCTTAGACATACAAATAGTGAGTGAGTGTCATTTCTCTATGTCTACCACACGATCATACACATAGTAAGGTCTTGCAAATTCATATTTTTCTCCTTGGTGAGACCAGCCCGCTTAGTGGAGCTCGCAGCGGCTAGCAAAATAAACGTGCTAATAACAGTTTGGTTCTTAACTTCGTCAATAGATAGAGTTGCCTTGAATTTTAAACGCACCTTCGTTCGATGCGTTTGTTATGTCTTTAATTTTCGTTTGTTTGTGCCGTATGCGTTCCTATACCATTTATCCGATTTCGATTAAATTTTGGTAAGTTGTTATGCGGATGCCCGTGAAAGTTTCTGAGACGGTATAACTATTTTGCAATAGTTGGAGCACGAATCGTTTCAAAAAATATGTTTATTTCATATTATATAGCGGCACTTAGTCTGTTTTTGTTGTCTAAGTGCGCACGCATGAGACAATTTATTTCAATATAAAAGAGAGACAGAGATAGAGTGATATATATACAGAGTGAGAATGAGAGAGACAGAGATATAAGTTGAGATAGAGCTAGGTATAGAGAATGAAATGGGTTAGATAAAGAGATATATAGATGTATAGCGCTATATAGAGATTTATATATAGAAGAGATAAAGATAGTGGGAGGTTATATGTATATATGTAGATATAAAGAGATAAATAGAGATAGAGAGATACATATATATAGATGTAAATAGAGATAAATATATATTTAGAGATATGGATGGATGATTTGTATATGTGTAACTACTTTAAACATATTACAAAACAAAACTGAATGAGGCATTGCAATGCATGCTGAGCATTAGCTAGATAATGGAATCATTTCAATATTAGTAATCTCTTATTTTTCAGTTTTTTTCTATAGTGCTTTATAAAGTCCAGATTACATACAGACCACCAATTGTTCGATATATACAGGTAAATAACTATACACTGGCAAAACAACGTCTGTCGGGATCTGAAAGTGATATAAATTATTTTGCACACTTGACATTCAAATTAAGAATACAATTACTAACTACGTCTGATTTCGAAAAAGGTCCCCTTCACCCTGTTTTCAGACCGGGCAACGCCGGGTACTGCAGCTAGTATTCTATATAAATGAGTAGGGTATGCGATATTTCTGGTACCACAAAATATGTGGTATCTAGAATAAAGTGAATTATTTTTCACTTTTCTTTTCTGATAACAGCTGATGCATTTCTACTTTCAATCAACGCAGATATGTATCATTATATTATTAAAGCCACCATCTAGCGGGTGGGCCCAAAACTAGGTACTTCAAAAACTAGGTCTCTGTCTTACAATTAGAGTTTTTCCCCTTCGTACTACTTGGCTAACCAACACTCATTTCATTCGCTCGTGCGGAAACCACTGGCTTAATCATTCCTGTGTGTTCAGAGAGGTTATAGTTTGTTTCATGCAACTTGTCTCAAATTTTTACACTTGGTAAAAGTATTACTAGTGAAACCATTTCCCAACTGCCACCTGCAAGGCATCACGTGACGTCTGGTCAGGAACGTTTACAACCACATGAACCACACGTTTACACGGTTGACAGAAAAACTGCTGCACAAGGATACGTATATCACTGGTACTACTTTTGAGAACTTTCAAATATGAAACAAGTTACGTGTTAAAGAATATAGGTGGTAACCGAAGCAATGGTTTCACTGGAAAAGCTGTGCCATTTAAATATTTGCAAGATAATCAATTAATGTGTGTTTTTATATCCCAATGAACTTAATTCCAAAAAATATATTTACCTACAGATGATAGTGCAAAACACTCTTTGGACACTCTCGTATCGTAGCTGAAAGGTTTTGGAGAACATACTGATTGGTGAATTCAGACAACCATGACGGCACGTGAAAGCTGATAGGTTATAATTTATTAGGGGCACGTATTTTTCGCTCATGAGACTGCAATAAGGTATGCATGCTCAAGCGATTGTTCCCTTGTAATTGGCGGCCGTGTTAAAGAGTGAAATTTAGAACGCATTTACTTCCGCAATGGTTTGCTATGATTGGAGTGCTGTCAGTAGACATGTCCCTGAAAAACCCAGCCAACCACGATACACAGGCAATGTTACAACGTTTAAAACATAACTGGTCCGGAAATCTTTTCGCGAAAAATACATAGGCACTAGTTATTAAGTTATTCGAAAAGAAGTGCAGCGGTAAGTGAACCTACATACTTGCAAACCATTAGTTTATAACAGAAACAACAACAAAAAGAGGGATTATTTTAAAATTTGCATCTTAGTGTCAGCAACTTTCCATCCTTCTCACGTCCACCTCATTTTATTCCTTTTTGATTTGTGATGGAAATCCGGTGCAAACAATTGATCAGTAGACCTATAAAATCATAGCTCTCGTTAATGAGAACTGTAAAGTATATTTTGCAATATGAAATTTTGCAAAAAAAGTGTAATAATTTTTAATTAAAATTTATTTAGTATAACGTAGCATTTGCTGCTAGTGCGTCATGACACTGGTCTAGCCTTTGGGCCTAAATTGGCTCACTGGCCATGGGTTGGTCGTATGTTTCATAATCTCCGACAAATCCCAGTTACTTGCAACCAAATATGCAGTTCAGAGGGAAGGAATATAAACTAAACCAAATTGGTCTAAATCGTTCTCATGCCATTGCAAATTTCTAACGTTTAATGTTGAAAATAGGTCTGTTTTTAAGGCAGAGATCTCGATTTGGAAGATTTTATAAACTCTGGTGTAGAGTATTGTTGACACTATAATTACACTGTAAAAAAATTCCATCTTCACAAGGATAGTCCTTGCAAACTCAGTTGCCAAATATATCACTTGTAAAATTGCAAGGCAGAACTTCGTACCATTTGCAATTTTACAACGCTCTGCCGTGCAGTAATTACAAGTGATATCGTCAACTGAGTTTCTAAGGATATTCCTTGTAAAAAGTTCCAAAAATTGTTTACAGTGTATAGTTGTAGCCGTGCCCGGAGATTAATTCAAAAACTAAACGTCAATGACTTCACAAGGAAAAATACTATTAATTGCTACCAGTCATTATTAACTTGTGGCATTCCATGGAATTATATAACTACTAGCTGGAGTACCCGCAATTCGCTACGGCAGTGAACAGGCACTGCTCGTTACCCATGCCCCTCCTCGTGGGTACGCCACTGTCGTTTCTGAAGCATTTGCCATGGATACGCAGAAGGCATCAACAATGTAAAAGCCCGTTGCCATGGAGACGTAGAAAGCATTAACCTCGTAATTGCAAAATTTCGTCAAGAATAATTAAATTCTACTTTAAGGGTGGTTTCCTCCGGCCCCATATGTATAATAATTTTTTTATTTTAATCATAAGCTTTTAAACACAAATATTTCATCAAAATCGGTCAAGTAATTTTCGCGTGATGCTCGAATAAAAAAACAAACATACAGACACACACTTATATTACAGTTTTATAATAATAAAAGTTAAGTTTTAACGAAGCATATTTTTTGAAGATTAATCGATAGAGAACTACGATTGCTTTAAAAAAGTTGGAACCAAGATGCTGACTTCAGGTTCCTATCTATCCGCCTTAAACAATTTGAAGATCCATCTAGCGCATAGTTTAAGAGTGACTCCTAAGAGTAGCTCTACTGAGCACTCAGTGTGAGCTAGAGATAGTTCGTACACGTTTGCTTATTCCTTTGATTATCTACTTTTTCATGTGCCATTTTTGTAGTTATATTAAGGGTTTCGTTCATCTTACACGTAACTCAAATTGCGTTTATTTTCGCTTACGCCACGTTTTTCTAGCATACCTCATAAAAATTATAATGTTATTATATTTCTCAGTCTCATCATCGTCCTCTTCATAAACCTACAACCCAGTAGCAGGAAGGGAAATTGCTACGAAAAAAAAATAAATAACAAGCATCCGCCTGGAATAATTATGGAAAAATTACGTGGGAAGAAATATTCCCATCGCAGCCGGTCTAAAACGAGGCCTTAGCCACCGGAATGTGAGTAGCCAGGGGAAATAGCAATTATCATTTAAAAAAATCCCCTTGCTGGATGTTTCGTTGTTAAAGCTCCCGTGCTCACAACGTAAGCCGTAAATTTTTTTTAAGGGCACGTAGGTATGTGTATATTTTTACTTTTTTTTCCTGGAAACATATCCGTGTTGGAAAAATACTTCAGAAAAACCTTAAATAACTATTCTGGAGAGTTTTATTCCAGCTACAAGACCTGTTGTTGTGAATGTATTGTGGCCTGCGTGGTGGCTCTTTGCGACGTTGTAAAATGTACCTTATTTACAACGGCTATGGGGGATATGAAGTTGCTAGGGATCTGGGTTGTATCCGCGTCGAAGGCGAAGATTTTCCCGACGTTTCAGTCGATCTTGCTGTCTCCATCTTCAAGAAAGCAGTTGCACGGCCAGTAGGTACTAACTAGCCCGTGAACTGCTACTCTGAACGTGGCGACTGCAAGTTTTGACTGAAACGTCGGTGAAATTTTCGCCTTCGACGCGGCAGAACCAAACAACTTAAGACAATGGCTGCGAAAGCTTGATGTCCTTACCAGAAATATATTTCCTTCAAAGTAAGTACTAGATCTTGTACATTGATAGATTTTTACTGTTTTAGTTTAGTCACCCATAGCTGTAGTAATTGTTTTTAATTCAAAAATTTTGCAGTAGAGCAAGATGTTCTGTGCCTTCTTTTCATCAACAGCAACTGAAGAACATTTTCAGCAGTGATACTAAACAAAAGTAAAAAAGAGAAACAAATTTCTAATTCCATTGGGCGGATGAGCATTTGCGTTTCCGTGTTTAGTTTTCAAACTGTATTTTTCCTAGTGTGAAAACGGCTGAAACGCGTGTTTTAATTTTTAGACAAGAAACGCCCGGTACAGATTCTTAAAACATTCCAAGAGACCTGCATCACACCTTTATCTTCATTCCTCCGCGATATTATGTTATGCGTATCTCTCAATTCGCATAATTTCCGTATGCACAAGATAATACTGTGCGCCAGTTCAGAGGCTATACCTTGTCCAGAAGCATCAGCGAGCGTCGCATTTACACCAACACAAATGCACCTCTGACTAGGCGGGTCCCTTAAACAGTATCCGCGCACCTTACTCTGAGAACAAACCGCCCCACCCCCACCTCCCCTCATATAGTACTGACTGTGGGTCTGCGCACAGCCTTCCAGCCATGCGGATTGACACCCTTCCTAGCTATAGCGTGTGTCTCATCCATAGATTGCAGTGTGCATGCAAATGGACATTTAGGGCGCGGTTACACGGGACTCTTGAACCACTCCAGGTAGACATCTTAAACTTTTGAGTGCGGCGTTACGCACAGTCTGAACATGTTCCTCAGTCTGCATAAACAAGCTGGCAAAGTAGTAGTTCAAAACGACATCTCGTCTGCATGAACCCCTAGTTGGCCGTTGAGTGTTGGGAGTGTAAACAGTCCTTTGCGAAAACATTGGAGGATGGAGAATGTCCCTGACACATGTTCGTGTGATATTTTACCGACTGCAACAAAAATATTAACAGGTAAATTTTTTAGTGTTTTAAAATTAACGCTTATGGCAATTCTCTAACAGAGGTACAATTGCCCAGATAAAAATAGGATATACAACACATTCTTTAGATGACAGTAGACAAACTGTTTTAGAGTTGAACATCATGTATACAAACTGCCGTGTGACCATACACTTAAGCGTTTATAAAGATTTTTTACTTGAACCTGTTCACCTGAAGTAGTTCCGGTGTTACGTGTAACCACGCCCTTACACTCGCTGTCCAACGCACGATTAATGCCATTAGCGCTGTCCTTGTTTCGGTGTGCTCGGTTGCCAGACAGATACGCCAAAGAGCGCAGAAGTTTCAGACACAACTTTGTAATGTAATGAATAAATTTTAACGTATCTGAAAAATTGTATTTTGTAAAGTAAATTTTGGAATGAGAATTGTGAACATACGTTTTCCTGTTGTATTTCATCAAGAGCATCATCTGATAATATTCTCTTTTTATATTTCTAAGGAGACGTAATTAAAAGACGCCATATTGTTTCAACCGTTTTTTTTAACAATTTGTTTACATCATTCTATTTTTTTTTTCAATTGGCAATTTTGTGTATAGCGCGTACTTTCATGAAATGCCTTGTTATAGATAGTGACTGAATGCTTCAAATAGTTTCTCCTGTGAAATCATATTTAAAAAAATTGTTGAACCTTATTATGAACAACGTGGTATACAAAATATATTTTTAAAGTTAATAAGCCGGGTATTATCAATCTGGCAACAGTGCTCGCCGCTTATTCTGAACTGAATCCAAGCTTAAGACATTCTATAGACCCAACTTTGACAGCAAGCCATGCGGCGACAACATGCCTCTTGTAAAATTGTGACCTTTTTTGTTTTATGCCAATCGGTATGTCAATCCTCAGTTTATACATATATCCAGTTGTTATCTTGGGAGTGGGCTTGGGTACCATCCCTCCCTCCCATTTTTTTATTCGCTACTGCCCTGCTATTGAGTATCCCCGACAGACAAACCCTGCAGGTAGCTCGCAGTGACAGTCACAGCCGGCGCAGAAGGGCTTATAGCTACTTGGTCTTGAGGGTTTGAAGGGGGGGGTAGCAGAAAGGTATAAGGGCACAGGAATATGCAGGGGGAGGGGCAATATTTATGGGGTCACAGGGCACACCGCTGGAGGGCTGGATAGCGGGGTGAAGAGGAGGGAGAAAAAGAAAAAGAAATTTCGTGCCGTAGAGCATTCATGAATAAGAATGAGGATATATTATTGAGCCCAGGACTGCGATTCCGTTCCCAATAGCGCATGGGCGCACGGCTATTGGCGCTGCTACTCACTATAAATAGGCGGCGCTGTGCCTTTCCTTGCAGCACACCGGTTCTGTTTTTTTTCTTCTGATATTAGCTACTTGCGGAATTAGACGCGTGGTACAAAAAAAGGTTTCTGAAGGAGCGAACGAAGGCCAAATTAAGGGGGAGAGTTATGAACAGAATGGTGCCAACTTAGTTTCTACAGTTTTTTGGCCATAACAATTGGTTCTCGTTTATTACTGAAAAAAAAAATATATATATATTAGGGCAGAGAACACACATTGAGAAATGTTATGAGACTACATATAAAATAAGTGGATATTGACAGTATTACTAAAACTATAGTCCTTCCAAAAAATGAATTCAATACTAAACGTCAATGACTTCTCAACGGTAGCTATTTGTGGCAGCCAGTAAATATTAATTTCAAGCATTCCTTTAAATAATGCACTATGCGTTAACAAAGCCAAATTTTCAAAGCTAAAAATAAAATTTTTGACGCCTTTAAAAACTGTTGAAACTAAGATGGTTGCATTTCGATCCTAATCTCTCTCCTTTAACTTCTATATAAAAACTACGCGAGGAATAAAAAAAAAATTTGATAGACACTCGATAAGTTATCGCGTGTAAGAAATAAAATCATAGATACGTACCACAAAGTGAAGTACATAATGTTAACTTTTCTTTTAAAATATTACCACACATTTACACCAACCGTTACAAGTGTCCCAAACCATTAACTCCTGACGATCAGTGGTACACATAAATTAGCAAAGCAGTGGATGACCCGTTGAAAATATTACAAAAAATTAAACAGTACTTGGCGTCACAAAAATCGCACGTCTTCGAAAATAAGTTTCAGTGTTAAGTTTCCCCGAGCCAGTAGCCTACATCTAACCCAAACAGGTTTCCCAATTGTTTCAAGAGACCCGGGGCATCGTCCGGAGGCACTATTAGATGCCAAAGCTGCATTTTTAACTTATTTGCAGCATTGATAAGGAGGGCCAAGTCAAATAAATAACCGCTATATTATAGATTTAAAGGTTCAAAATTATTTCAGAATACCTATTTAATGTTACCTTACCTAACCTTTTAGAATTCTCAAAATATAAGTAACATTAATTTTCTCTATGAAATTTAAACCATATCACTTCTGTAAATCATACTGCACAAACACGAGAGACATTCAACTTTGGTAGCTAATAATGCAAAAAGTATGCAATATATGTTTTTATTGTTTTTTTCATTAGGATAAAGTTAAGCGACCCCAAAAATTATTCAAGTTCAACCGTGTTCAACGTAAATATTAAACAATTACCTGGAACGGGAATACCCCTTGAACCAAGCATGTGCATTCCCCATGATTTTAAACTGATTTTTACTAGTTTAAACATCGAGAATGTCAATTTAAAAAAAATTATCTTAGCTCTTGGTATACGGCACTTGGTTGGAGTAATTTCGTGCATGCGACAGAAGTGTGTAACAGAAGGTGCTGCTATCTGTGGCGGATGACACGAACCAAAGTTCACAACGCCAAAGAGAAACTTTATAGTATTAACTGTTTAATGAATTTTAACAACGCGGGCAGTATTTTATTCAAATTCCTTTTTTTTTTTCGAAATCAGATCCGAAACTTTGGTTTAGTTTTATTTTAAGTCTTTTTAGCTTTTATCGGAGCCGTTTCATTATATAGTTGACTTTCGCTCTACAACTCGAATGATTAATGATCGACGTAGCAGCTCGGGCAGCAAATTCTAGCGTCGGTTGCGGAAATGTATTTGAAATTCACAATTTGAGTATATTTACCACCCTCGGTATTATTTTAAAGGATCATAAGTTAAATTCCGTGTCCGTATATTCGTATTATAAGAGTATTTGCAAAAAGAGAAATTCCTTTACTCGTTAAGGGGGATCAGGCCCCGCCAACTTGTATTTTCACCCATCTTTTTTGCCATAATTCTAATTTTGAACTAGTTATCCCGATTATTGTCATGTCAAGACATAAATCATATCTCCTAGACCTTCTGTACCTTGTTGCGACCACGTGTTTACTAACAGGTTCTATAGTCCGTAACCGCCGAGAAGGGGAAAAAAAAACAACAAACTTATTATTTCACGCGGGCGACTGCAACCATCGTGATGATCACACCAGTTCACAAACGTTGACCTCAACAAGAAGCCAAGGCCGTGTTCTATGGCATGTCAAACCAAAAGCTTTGGCCCGGGAGCTTTTATTGCAAGCGGTGTCAAAAATATTTGAAATATTGCAAGATGGAGAGGCCTGATCCACCTTGACGAGGACAGATGTTGCACTTCGGAAGACTCGCTGCAGGACCTCTGGAGGGGTTCGGACCTCACGCTGCGGTCTGCCGGTGTGAGCGCAGGGTGTCCACAAGGAAAAAAAAATATTTCGTACCAACTTAGGCGAGAAAAAAGTACTAGATTTGAAAAAAAAAGCACTAAATTATAATTTGTTAAGGTTTTAACAATATAGGAAGTTATAATGAAAATGCAACGCTCTAACTTAAATGTCACACCACACACACATACATTCCATATATTTTTTTAAATAATTACGCTTAATAATAAAACATATTGGAGTTACTGTGATATTATTATATTAAAGAAGGAAAAAAGTACTAGATCTGAGCGTAAATGTACTAGACCACTAAAAAAAAAAACTTATAAAAGGACTAGATCTAGTAGGAAAGTACTAACTGTGGACACCCTGTTGTGAGGAGCTGTGACCGCGAACGAGCGAGCGCTCAGCGCCGGAGCGGCGATTGTGACGTCACTCCCCCCCCCCTCCCCAACCAACCACACCGCGCGGATGCGGTGTGGGCGTGACGCTGCGCCGTGGTCGTCACTCGGTGGGGTTGGCAGCACTGCCGCACCCGCGCACCCGCCAGGAACGGCAACATTTCCCCACGTATCGAGACATCGGCAGTGTTTTCAGGGGCGTAGCCAGTGGGGGGTTTTAGGGGTTGAAACACCCCCCCCCCCCTTAGCACCAAATCTTTAATTAATTTCTTATTCATCACTCAAACAAATTTCATATTAAAATTAATAAAATATTTACCATTACAATATTTAAATTTAAGTACCGAAAACTGCTAAAATAGCACTATTTTACACCTTAAAATTCTAATTTTCCCGGGCCCCCGCTTTAATACGGGGGACCATGCTTCTTAACACCCCCCATACACAAATCCTGGCTACGCCACTGAGTGTTTTTATATTGTTCGAATTATATCGACGCCGACAAAACATCCGTTGAAAAATATCGATATTTTCGACGTGTCTTATCTTAATTTTCGGCTCTACAGGTTTATTTACACACACAGATCTTAATATGAACAACCACAATTGTACATCAGATTGATGATGTCACTTAGACATTAAGAAAAATTAGGTCGTGTTAATTTTAGTTTTAATTTATTTTGACGTGACAACGTCTAATAAATCGATGAACATCCGGCTGCACTCACGAAAAAGTGTCCCGTTACGCACATTATCCCGTTTCGCTGCGTCCCGTTACGCTCATTTTATATTGTAACATTTTCATTGCTCTTTGCTAACCCGTTCCTCCTAGCATTGCTGCAGAGTCCGTGGCGCAAATATATTATTTTTGACTGAATTTTGGAGTTGGGTAAGCCATTTTCCTTCACATCATCCTTGAAACACTCCCATTCGTTTCCTACTTTTCCTATCATCGTCCTATCCTTAACAGAATAACACAGATTGGAAGAAGTTAAATTAGCAAACATGTATAAAAGTTATAGTTAAAATAATCTCTTCGTTAAAGTAATAAACATATTTGAATTAATGAGTGCAAATAAAAGTAAATTTATCAATTAAATTGTAGATTTCATTTCACTCCTTCTTTGTATCCATACAAAATAGTTATAATTCAATAAAAATGATTCACTTTTATTCATAAAAGTACGCAATCATTTTGTCAATGTTTTGTTATGACGTTGTCACGTTAAACTATCGTCCGTAAACCGACTTTACAGACAACCAATTTTTTTTTACTTAAATATACTATTCTATTCAAAATCGATATATTTGGAGCAAAATATCGGCGTAAACTGTTCGGATGTGGCTCTCATCCCTGTGAACTTTAGGCTTCCCGCAAATTTCCGCGTCGCTCTCAGCAAAACAAGCTTGCCAACTTAAAGGGCCTCCCTAGTAGCATCGAAATTTAGTTATCACTATATTTTTTTGGAAAATGATAGAACATTATTTATCGACACTATGAATCTCAAAAATTTTCTCCCACGAAAAGAAACTACAACAATTGTGGGTATTTATTATTTTTTTTATTTTATGTATAAAAATATAAAATAAACCAATGTTCAAATTTCAATCAATTTTGTACTGTTTGGGCGAATGAAAGAAAGAATGTAGAACTATATGCAGAAAAATAATTTTTTTCTGAAGGAATTGATGTATTAAAAACCTCTAGTCATCGCTTTAAATTTCGAGATTTCTTTTTCACTGTTTCTGAAAATACGTATAGTAGTTTCCACCCGTCTCGTGCTGCAGCTCGGCGAAGCCAGTCAGGGAGCTGGGTGGGGGAACACCGGGGCAGAGGGGAGGCAGGTTGTGTGTGCGTGCGTGGGGGAGGAAGATAACAAGATAACGGGAACGAAAACGATACCCTTGTAACTGAAATGAATTCTCAATGATAGCTCTCGGTATGCCTATCCTCAGTACTGTAGGGCCGCGACGTCTTGGCGGGTCGACTCCCTAGAGCTCAGCGACCTTGTAATCGACACGTCCCGCCTTGTCTGCTCCGCAGATAGCAACGGCCTGGAAGTCTTCATGCCGTTCCGAAAACATTGGTCGAGAACAATCTCACGTACGGTGCAACACAGCGCAGATCTTAATGATACAGAGATGCGATAATGCTTTACGGTAATTTATTATTTAAAGGTAGTGCACTATTTGCTCGACTGGGCAGCTTAGTTAAACATAGTTAAACATAGCTATACAATACTTTAATGTTAATGTACGTACCCTACCTACTAGGTCTCTCAGTTATTAATCAGTTTATATTGTGCAGTTACTTTAACGGCTATGCCATTTACTTGTATTGACACATAGATAGGTATACACATACATTTATAGGTAGGGATACAGTTGGCAATAAGTAGATTACAATATCATAAAAACACAATGGTAATTTTAATTATTTATTAATGAAAGTCAAAGTATCTCAGGTTTATATCAAAAAGTAAAAATATTTATTCCTTTCAAAATCATAACAATTGTTGGCACTGCAGAACACGTATATATTGGAAAATGTCTGGAGTGACGATGCGCACATTTATTAAATAATGAAGTGTTTCTTATGTTCGGGTTCGAAATCTTATACACAGATTCAGTATATAATTATGATTTACATAAGTTTTACCTCGGCTAGATCAAAGTAATTTAAGTTGGTAAAGCTTTGATGCTCTCTCTCCCAGACCACTGGGTAATTACAGTTGTGTGTTAAAATAGAGTGCCAAATTAGATTCACGTAGTTAATTTAACAATATTTCAGTTTCTCAATGTTTTCCTTGAAATTAGGCCGCATAATAACTAAGTATGGATGTGATACGTGCTTCGTACTAACGAAATGGAGTAACAGACACAGTCATTTCTTACTCACGTATTTATACACTCCTAGTATCTTTATCCTTTTGGATAAAGCCCTATTACTATACACTGACACTTAAACAATCAGTTCCTTTCATCCTTTAGTGCGGATGCCTAATTCTAATTTGCTATTTTTCAGGATAAATTTCCGACGATGTCTGATACGTGTCCATTCATTAATAGGCCATTACATACTTCTTAAAAACCTTCTTAATTTAAGTAATTTAACAATGCGTGCCACATTAAAAATACTTCTCCTGATTGGCCAAGAACTAATGATAGTTATATTATTTTAAATAAAACACATCAATCCCGCGCGCAACAATAGCGCGGAACACAAAATCTCACATTAAATTCAAAATAAAATCATATAGTAATAACATTTTACGTTTATAAACACGGTGTCAAATTAGCAATTTACCGTTTAAATTTCAATTGTTCCTAGAGGGGTCCTTGCAATTGCCCGTCTCAAACGTTCGTTTTAGTCATAGTTTCAATTAGGTACATAGATATACCTACGTATTAAATCCAAAGAGTTTTCAAATAATAAAATATATAAATAGAACGAAGAAATATAAATTAAAATAAATGATTAGCTTAATCTGGGCTGGAAATATACATAGTTGTAGTACATTAAGAACTAAATTTGTAATTGTGGGTTGCTGTAGGAAACATAATTAATTAAGACTTGCATCAGGTAACTCCCTCGCTGATGCTTTCTTTTCCATTTAGTTTGGCTGAAACGTGAAGACGATCGACATGACACTTTCACGCACGTCAAGAACCTTACCACTTTTATGCACTCGGTTGGTATTTTTTTCCATAACAGCACTCTGAAAGAACCATATTAGTAATTTAGAGGGGGCCGAAAACCATATATCTATCAAACCATCCTCGAGTATTTTATAAAACATTGACCCATAGATAAACGTATATTCTTTTCATGTACAATCCTACTGACAAAACGTTTAGTACTTTGACTCAAAAAATAACACGAATGACATGCTATTATAACACTTTTTAGCAGCCTGTAGAGAATTAAGTTAAGATGAATGACAGCAGTGTTAAATAATGTTAACATTAAAAACACGATAATAGTAACATTGTTTGGCAACAATAGTATTAAAACAAAAAAAATAACACTATCATAACACAATAGTAACATAATATAATAGTTACAGCGTATCCTAGCAGACAAAGCCGAAGTACTCTGAAAGAAACACCTTTTTTGACAAATATGTTTTAAAACATTTGTATTTAGATTAATAGAACTCTCTCAAACATAAAAGTATGAATTTTGGCCATTATATTTGAAAGATTTGTGCGATGGGAGTGCATGACTTGATGTAAGCTTTTGGACATATGCCATTGCTAAGCACATGTATGTCTGTAGAAGAAAACTACAAAACACAAATTAAGCAAAAAATTGCTGTTGTCAGGATATAAACACCACACAGTACTCCACAACACGAATATGGTCAACAAACAAAGAAAAACAAAGAAAAATGGACTAACAGAACGAAAAAAACCCCACAAATGATGACAGCACAAAAATACCGAACCCAAAAAATTCAGCACAACAGTTGAAACGAGACAAAAACACAGCAAAACGAAAAGACGAAACAAACACAATAGTTTTCCAAAAACAGAAGAGAACGAAAAAAAACCCACAAATGATGACAGCACAAAAATATTGAACCCAAAAAATTCAGCACAACAGTCAAAACGAGACAAAAACACGACAAAACAAAAGACGAAACAAACACAACAGTTTTCTAAAACAGAAACAAGCGACGTTTCGGGAACTGCTATCTGCTCCCGTCCTCAGGCAGAGAGGCACATGGTACGAAAACACAGATGCCGTTTAGAGAATCTGAAATAAACAGTTTTGACTAGCAGCATGTACATGAATGTCACAATGGGACAGCAAGAACAGATTCATCACTACTGTCAGTAGTTGCGTCACTATTTTCAGATGCAGTGTCATCGCTGTCATTACACACATTTATTATAAAACCTTCCAATACATCCTCCATGACACAGTCCTTTTTCCAATACTCATCCTCTTTACTGACCACGTGTTGACAGTAACCTTCCCAGTCGGTGCTTGTGATGGAATCTAAGGCCCTGGTGGTTTGCGACTGCAACGCTTGCAACGAAAGTTCGCCAGAAGTATTGTTCTCACGAATTAAACGCTTCATTTTGGCCCACGCGAGCTCAATAGCATTTAATTCACAATTATAGGGAGGCAGACGAATTACACGATGACCATGTAGCTCAGCTAACCTGTCTACTCTGAAACGTTTTTCTCTTGGTCGATGTTTTTCAACCAGTTCGGCAAGTGTTGTTTTCCGCATTTTATCGTCACATTCTATACCTTTTCTCTGCAACCAAGCTATCATTGCACATTTGCTGTCGTACTTGGATGGCGGTTTGTCTTCCTGCTTGCAATGGTATGGAGCATTATCCATAACCAAGACTGAAGCCGGTGGCAAATTTGGAATCACTTTTTCCGTAATCCATTTTTCAAAGTTTCCAGAGTTTATCTGGCCGTGGTAGTCTCCTGTTGTTGTGCCTGCTTTATAAACAAGAGAGGCTCCGGGAAGGAAGCCTTGCCTAGAACCAATGCTTACAACTATCAGTCTGTGCGCTGCACTTCCTGTTGCCATTACACCTTCAACGTCACCTTTCTTTTGCCAACATTTCTGAAAGGTTAAATTAGTGTCAACCCAAGATTCATCCATGTAAAATATCTTCTTCCCAGCATCCCTGCACTGTTTCATCTGAGTCAGGTACCGTGATCGCCAAGCAACAACGTCAGATCTTTCGAGAAGAAGCATTCGCTTATTTTGGCTTCTTCTCCACACAAAACCCATTTCTTTCAGTATTTTACGCAGCGATGTCTTTCCCCAACTCCATCCGATTTTTTCTTTCAAAACTGGCAGTAGTTTCCTTGTTGTGGGAACCACTTTTTTTACTGCATAAAATTCGTGGATAGTGTCTCTGATCACTCTTCTATCAAAGTCATCAACTGACAACAAATGTTTCCCAGTTTTTTTTTGGCCTGAAATGAATAATTACACATGAGAGGCTGTTTCACGGTCAAATAAAGAAGTGTAATATATATGTAAATATAAACATATAAATTGTAAATAAATAATATATTAATATTATATACATTAATATATATCATAAAATCATATATATATAATAAAATATATAATGCAATATATATAATGTATATGTATCTATGTATAATGTATGTAATGTAATATAATGTAATATAATATCATGTAATATAATGCAATATAATGTGTAGCAATATCGGCTACACCTGTAGCTAACAAATATTCTAACAAGCGGTGCAGAAAGTCTGGAAAATTGCCAAATGCAAAACAAACAAACCGCGGGTTAAATTACGGGGAACACGTTAAAAAACTTATAATGTAAGTATAATTATTTAAAGTTATAATTACCTTTTTTTGCCTGGTGTTGTTTGTTTTTTATTTGGCGTCTCTCTGTTGTGTTTTCGGATGCGCGAAACTGATCTTTGGCTTATACCTGTGTATCGCGCAGCTCTTTCGGTTGCTTTTGCAAGAGGTACTAGCAGACATTTGTTGGCAGCTTCTTCATCACAGCACTGGATTACACTACTTATAATTACCCTCTCCCCACTATGTATTACTTTATTGTATCTTGAATGTCCTGCGTCGGGCTCCATTGCTCACTTCATACTGAGAGCGTGGCGCCTGATGTTTTTGCTATGAACCGCATAGCGGCTGATGTGCGCGCGCAGCTGCTTCCCCTCTCATTTACTCTTCCCCGCTTCCCCGCAAAACGACACGCCAAGACGTCGCGGCCCTACAGTACCACGTGCTTGATGGGGTAACCATTTCGGAACTACACTGCTCACTATAATTGTCACGCGGCATTCATGGCGGCCTGCCGCGCGCGCGATGCCACAGGAAGAACACTGCTGACACGCGCACAAACTGACACAACTCGAATGGGTTTCCATTGCGTGCGCGCACATTTGTACCTAATAAGAACATGAAAAAATAATCAACACATTTCTGAGTTTCTAATAAAATATTTAATCATCCAGCCATGATTTTGCAACTCTTTTTTCCTTGTGTGTTTTCATAAAAATAATGTAACAAACTTATTTTTAATATATGTAATTAAGAACAGTATTTCATTTATTACAAAAATTATTAACCATTTTAAAATTAGCTGTAGGTATTAACAGTTGGTATGTTCAATAAAAATTAAGTACACTTTCATAGACTTATTCCTACAACTCTATTAAGTAATAAAAAGGCAGGAAATACATTTGTTTAACAGCAAAGTATGTAATATATAGTTGAAAGTTTAATTGACTAAAATTGATTTATTCAAAAACCAAATTAAATCAATATTGCCAATACATCAAAACAGGCAATAAATAACCTTGCAAATAATTTGAATTAAATGAGTTATTTTGCATTCAACTTTTTAATTTGTTTAATACTTCATCTACTTATAATAATTCTTGAATATTTGCTGTATGGTCCTGTACGTCCGATTAAAGCGCCTGTATAAGTTAAAACGCTTTCTGTGATCAAGTTTCTCGTCTGTTGCTGTAGCTGCAAGCCGGAGGGGTATGAAATAAATGATTTTACACTCGTGACATTATAAATAAATATAAATATTCATGAGTTAAAACAACATGCAAGTATTCTGAGTAACTTTGTCCCAGTTCGACGTCCCGATGCCGAGAGTCGGCTACGTGGAATATCAGCGTCTAGGATAGCGCTGTACGACTACGAGACCGTTTACGAAATGATGGATTATCAGGAAAGTTAAAAATTTGTTTAGATACTTTGAGCCCCTCTTCAAAATTCATTTTAAATTGGCTACCGCTAATACCTGGAGGTAACTTATCTTCCGTATTCTACCAAGAGAAGCAAACTCTAAATTAATTACTAACCGAGGTATAATATGTTAACGCAGAGTCCAAGAGCGAATTTGGTTACTTTCCTCATGCTAGGTTTTACAAGATTTTGCAAAAGTCAATTAGATTAATCAAAATCGTGTATTTTTGCTGTTCCCGCATTGTCGATATTGATTTTTAAGTTAACATGAAATACCAAAGGATTTTCATGCGATAATGTTTTGATAATCGTGTATGTAGTTTTAAGAAACTGTATTGTGATTTGTATTATATTCACTTCACGTAATGAATTAAATAAATTTAATGTTTTGAATGCCGTTTATTCGTTTCGTCTTTCTGTGATCTGTAGAGTCTGTAGTTAAAACTGAATACATATGCCCTTCCTCTTTGCTAACTCATGTGGCATAATTGACATTGAAATATAGTTAACGTTGTTTGAACATATGAAATACTTGTTTAATAAAAATTATAAAGATTTTATCCATTTAAATTTCTGTTAGTGTCGTACAGAAATTTCAAATATTATGCAGCATTCCTTAATTTTATGTATATTGAAATTTGTTCGTTTGTGACCTTGTTCGCAGATAACGCGGCAACTGGTATCCAGCATATACAACGACAAAAGAGACTTCCCCTCCAACCCTCCCAACAGTCTTGCCCTTGCTTCTCTCCCCCCCCCCCCCTCCTCCCAGGAGAAGCACAGATATTTCGCTCCGCCCATCCACTAGCTACAGCACGTGGCCAGTAGCCCCGCGCGCTAAATGTTTTTGGGTCTCACGCGCCAAGTTTTGTTTTTCATTTTTGACGTGACAACGTCTAATAATTTCTATGAACGCCGGCTGCACGCACGAAAAAGTGTCCCGTTACGCACATTGTTCCGTTATGCTGTATCCCGTAACGCTCATTGTTCCGTTACGCTGTGTTCCGTTTCGCTGTCGGCGAGTGCAGTAATAATAGGTTATGTTACAAATGACTAAAAAATTATGGTGATTCATATAATTGATGATATATATTTGATTACAGTTTATTTATATGAAAACTTGTTCATAATTATACTTAAACTTTATAGCTAAACGCTAGTTTTTAAAATTAATTACAAGTCATCTACACGTGAGCTGTTTCGTCGACTGTTTATAAAGTGAAGTGAAAAGTTAATGTGGTTTTCATTGCTTATTACAACAACAATTTCGGCATTAAAGGTTAATTAATCTTGCATTTTAAAAATCTGATTACTAGTATAATTTAAAGTATTTATTATTTTATTATTAAAATTAAAATGATTCAATTTTATTCATAATAGTATGCAATCATTTCATCAATGTTTTGTTATGACGTCACGTTAAACTATCGTCCGTAAACCGACTTTACAGACAACCAATCGTTTTTTCTCGTCATCGCTATCAACAGAGCGAGTTTCCTGTGAGTTCAGTCTGAGAGCTCGCTGGCATTTGTTGTCTGATCCCAAATTTCCTCACCAGATTTTTTACTAAACGTTATTATCGAGCTGTAACATGTTCACGAAATTCAACATGATTATGAACATTTGCGTGATTTTTTTTTTCTCCTGGTATTAGGTAAAACTTATTAAATGGCTGTTGAGGAAATCTGAAACTAAACACAAAATGCAAAAAAGCTGCCGGAAAAAATTTGCATGATTTTCCCTAAATTATTAGTAGTGACCAGAAAAATGATACAACCAACATAACGTACGAGACAGAACCTTAAAACCTTTATATTTAAAAACCTATTTAATTATAAACTGTAAATAATTACTATGGTTAACTATAATATAACTACATCAAAGACCAATCATTTCTATGTGTTAAATCATTTACCAAATTGTGCTGGCCAAAATATTTTCGTAAGATGACTAAAATGACGTGTTCTCCCATTGGTTGACTGGAGGTCTTTGAAGACCCCATCGAGATATCCGAGTGGTGTCTCTTTACGAAAAGCATATAAGAATACCCTGAGGGCGGATGAGTAGTTCCGGTGTAAGGACATTTACATTGTAGACTATCACAAATTATTAAAGCGAATTTTTCTCTACCAACGAGACGTTAAGTCCTGGAAGTACTTTCATTGATTGGTTGATTTCAATGGTGTTCAGTTATGTCAAAATGGACTGTGCACTTGAAGCGCCCGCCGCGCTTCTGTGACGTCATCTCCGTGCCGCAGCCTTCCTTTCCTTCTCCCCTCTTAACCCCTCTCCGCCTCAAGGTGCCAATTTCCCCTTCCCTTTCTTTCCCCCTAGCCTCTCCTCAATTGTAGCGACTGCAACGCCATCTAGCGAATAGTATAAATGAGCGCGTATAACTTTTAATTGTCTATTTCGTGGGTCTCTCTTGGTGGAAGCAGGTCGTCTCTGGCCCGGTCGAGGGGCAGCTCGTCTAGGTAAAATTCTTCAGGAGACGGAGTTAGTGTGTGCACACGATGGCCGTGCGAGTAACGTAAATATTAAATATGCTTGCCAGCCTTGATTTTCATGTAGCCATCCCTTTTGACTTTGACCTTCACTTAATTTATTTTCTGTGTAATATTTTCTTTTGTTTCTTCTTTCTGCTGGAAGCATTTGCTTACTCCCTCCTGCATGTGGTTTTGATTTTAGTTGCTGCGCGACTTGCATTGTCGGCAGTGGACTCTTAACTTATTTCAACGGCATCCAGACCACGCTTTGATTGCTTTTGGTTTAGAAGTAAGCACGTTAAGTGCCCGATGCCGCCCTTGTATTTTTTTTTTCATAAGAGCTTTCAGCTCCGTATGACGTAATTTTACGCATCGTTTTGCCCTCTTTCTTTTCCTCCCAGCTGTACCCCCGACCGGAGCCATTTGGTTAAGGCATACCCCCCGTGATCTAGCATATTTTGTTTGAGCGCTTCTCTGTATTACGCTTACCTAGCCTTGGCAGTGAATGTCATCATGACGAGACCCACTGAAAATTGTAGCTGTAACAAACCATGTAACCGATCCCTCGCTTCTCTCTTGGGCTTGCATTTCTGTCCGCGGGACTACGCTCTCTATGAGTAATAGATATTTAATATGTTTTTTTCGAGGAGTGCACAATTAACGTTATATTAGGTGTTGGTTTATTTTGTAGTACATAATTCCTTGCCCCTACACGTGTTTGGACCGCTCGTATAGTCTGTATGTATATTGAGTCAGTTCCTAAAGTTGTTAACAGCAACGTACGTCTTGTGAATCACGTGTGTAATGACATAATGTTCACTATGATTTTGGTCTTCGCTCGCCTCCGGGCCGTAACGTAATGCGTACGCACGTATACTTGAATATTGGTTTCTCTCCTCTCTTATAGTGTGTGGTAACTGAGTCATAATTTCGCACAGAAATTGAGAAAATGTCTATCCCCATTGTCAGAGGCGACTGTTTTATACTGCATGATCCAGGGCATGCCTAGGAAATTCAACTTGTAACGGAGAGAGAGAAAGAATATTAACTTGTTGCTTGTTGCTTGTTGTTTCGTACGACTGTAAGAGATACGCAGTAGTAGTTTGTTTGTTGAATCAGAGTACATTGGGCACAAGGTTCACCCTAGTTTTTTCCATAAGTAAGGACTCAGTAAAGACATAAGGAGTGAAAATCATTGTGAAGCGAATAAACTTCATTAAATGTATGCTAATTTGTATTTGCTACGCACATGCCTCTAGCTGGCATCGAATCCGTTGACAGTGTATGTATATGTGTTAAGTTTGCGAAATTATAACGTTGTTGAGTGCGACTCATGTTCTTTATTTGTATTTATGATTTATCACTTTCTGCTTAACTGTCTTTTCTAGCAAAGACCCCACACACGATTTTCTTGTGCCCCCATACACTTCGCTTGCATGAGTAGGATAATCAGTAGGAGTGTTTGGTGGCGCATGGATGCACCCTGGTGGTATGCTTAACTGGATACCCCCACGCTGCACACTGTTAAAAAGTTTTCATCTTAATTTCACGAAGGACGCTGGTTACAAATTGTCTAGAGATCCTCTTTAATTTGCGGTAATCTTCCTACATCAACGGGTAATTATTTCACTTACAGTGAGCAAGAATCCACAAGCATAATCTCGGTACATAACAAAATAACCCTTCATCCTTACGTTTGCCTGTTTACGCTGTTTACAGCGGAGCACGGAACTAGGAATTTGGATCTGTGTGGTTTTTACGAAGCTTCAGCCGTCTGTAATTACTAAGAATACTTCATCTCAAGTAATTTCGTATTTAAAAAAAAGGTCCGTGATTTTAATGTTTTTTTCTAACAGTGTAGAGAATTATTGGTTTGTGTCATCACAAAGGTAGTAAACGGTTTACGTACAGTTGGGGTTCTGCTGTTCCGTCAAAAGTTTTTGTAAACAATTCTGTGTGTACGTAAACAAACTTCATGAGATAATTTGAAAGTGGTAGTTTGAGAAATTAATACCGTTGCTACTACTTCTGATAACTGTTAAGTCTGGAACGAGTTGCGTGACGCAGGGTAAGGGTGTGGGAGTATAGAGCCGGAATTATTTCCATGCGATAACAAAAAATATAAAATCTGTCGTACTTGGAGTTATCGTTTTAACCGGGATGTTTCCTCGCCTTTGCGACGAGTATCCGTCAGGGGTTACGCGTCGTGTTTTGAAAGACAACATTTGTGCAGGGGCTGATTCCCGGAGACTTTGTGAAGCGGCTTCTGTCCCGCTCCTCTTTGTGATAGACATGAGACCCGACACTTACGATATATATATATATATATATATATATATATGTGTGTGTGTGTGTGTGTGTGTGTGTGCGCGTGGATGTGTGTGTGTATTAAATAGAACAGATATTTTCATATAAAATTATAGATATTTTTAATTTTTCAACATTTACTGTATCACTAAAAAATAGTGTTCATAGTAATTATGGGTATGATTTGTGTTGTCCCATTACCTCCAATTATTATTTGTAAACCATTCCCTGAATAACTATCAAGTATTAAGTACGCACATAATAAGCATTATAAAACAAAAAAAAGTTAAGTTGTTTAATATTCGATTATCTTTTCCATGGTTAGAAAAATTCTTAAATAAAACATACATTAACATATAAAATTACTCGCCGTTTTTTCGTCATAAATACCCAGTATTATCCCGAAAAATGTATTACATTTATGCAAAAAATAACCATAGCCATGTGTTGTACAAAGTTACAATATTTTTCCTGTCGTATTAAAAACTATTTCTTGGCAACTGGTTTCAAAATGAATCTTTTGTGTAAGCACATAAATTTTTTTTTCTGTGCAGAGTGATCTCGCAGGAAGAAATCTAGTGGAATTTAAGAGGGAGAGATAAGAACTTTAAGACAACTGGTTAGTTATAACAGTTTTAATAATAAATATTATTTGGATTAAATTATTTTTAACATACACCATTGCGTGCTGCACTGTATGTCATAGAGAAACCTCAATAACAGACAAAAAAGACGAATATGCAAACACGCAGGCATCAAGCCAATGACATCGGCTGATTTTGGCTCTTTTCCTGTGTGATTGCATATTCATCTTCTTTGTTTGTTATTAGGGTTGCTCTATGACATGCTGTTTAAACAGCAATAGCGTATGTCTAAATAAAATATTTTTAAATCATTCTTCCCCACTGCGAAAATCATTCAAAAATCGTAATTTTTTTATCGTGTAATATTGGAAATTAAGGCAGATAACACACTTAAAAGTTTTGCAAAGACAATGCATATTGTCTATTGGCAGTATTGTTGTAGTTATACAGTTCTAGAAAATAGATTCAGTACTAAAATGTAATAACTTCACAGGGGAATATTTTGTAGCGGTCAAACACTTCAGGCATTCCATTGAAATTATACTTTAAGCTTCGACAAGGCCAAATTTCATTGCCAAAAAATGGAAAACTGTTTGTCTCCTAAAACATGTCGAAACCAAAATGGCGTCTCTGGTACTCCAAACTTCGTGATGAGCTGCAATAGAAAAAATTTTATTCGAAAAACTGTTCCAAAGCTTTACAGAGATGTCTTATTACGATAAGCTTTCAAAATAATTTAGACACATCCATACAAATTATTTTACTTAAATTTATATGCAATTTTTATGTATTTTTAAAGTTATTAAAACTCATGTTTTCATAAACAAATTCATTACTAAATAATTAATGCGAGTGAAATCGATAAATGCTTATACTTAGTTACCAATATCAAGGGCACTACTCAAAGTCCCAAATTTAAAAAAAAAAAAAAAAAAAAAAAACCTTTCTTTGTTTCAATGTAAATCAAATATCAAAAATTTTTTGTTCAACTTTCATAAATATACAATTAAATTAACTATAATGAATATTTTAGTAATTATTTATATGTTTTATTTATTTCATTAATAATATTTATTTCGGTTACAGTAGTTTGTCTTGTAACACAATGTTTTCTTTATTGCAATAAGTACTAACTTCGGCACTAAGAATGCTCTTGCACTATTTATGTCAGTGAAATTTTACTGTAAACTTAGACATCAAACAAACATCTACTTGCATGCTGGAGGCGAAGGGGCATGCGACTCGTGAACTAATGTATTTAAGTCTTTAGGCCCCACATGTCCAGCCGTTCGTTTGTTACAAGAGTTTTATCGTCTCTAATAGATGATTGTCGCATTGCTGCGGAAACATCCAGAATTTTCAACTACAAATAAAAAACAATTTATATAATTTTATATAAGATAACTTTGGAAACCAGTTGCCAAGAAATTGTTTGAAATACTACAAGAAAGATACTGTCACTTTGTACAACACATGGCTAAGGTTATGTTTGCATATATGAAATACGTTCTTCTAGATAATACTAAGTATTTCTTAAGGAAATTGGCGCATAATTTTATATTTTTATTGATGTTACATTCAAGCATTTTTTTTGTACCCATGGAAAATACAATTGAATATTCATCAATTTGACATTATTTTGTTACATTATACTTATTTGTTGTGCAGTTAATACTGTAAATTTATTCAGGGAACTATTGCCGGTACTCGGACAACACAAAGCATAAATGCGCGGGTAAGAATCCCAACCCAGTATTACTGCGGACACTGTTTTGTAGTGATATAATTGTTTTCATGTAAATGCACTAATATACAAATATCTGTAATAATACATAAATATTTCTGCACCATTTGCAAAAAAAAAAACAATTTACCGTGTAACGATGAAATTATTAAATTTGTCTCCAACTGCTTGTATGTTTTTTTAACAGCCAATTTTTTTTTTCTGAAAATTATTCCCTCTTTTAACTTTTCGTACTCCTGTTGAAAGATTTTATATTATCATTTTGAAATTACGTAGCTTGGGTAGTTGTGTTTACAACATGAACCTCAACCCGTATTATACAACACCCTCTTCATAGTAGATAAATTACGTCGTGGATGTTCTAAAACACGTGTTTATAGAATAAACTGTAACTTGAATTATATGAACTGTACGCGTATGAAGCTTGCCTCTAACTTCACCGAATAACGCAAACACAATTTACGCCAATGAATGCTCAGCACCACTGCCTAGAGTCCCGCAGTTGCGCAAACATAAATAAAAGACTGCAAGCTGGTCCACTGTCTTGTTTTCTATTTGTGTCAGTTATAGTCTACGAGATTAATGCTCGAGACCTCAAATTAAAAGAAAAAAGCTTATAGTGACCTACTTTTAGTTAGTACTTACGAACTGAATGGACGTTAAAATCATAATAAGAAATTAAATTAATAATTTTTATTTATTTCTTTTTTATCTTGTCATTCCAATTAATGTGCAACAGTTCTAAAACGAGCCACATGATACACGTCTCGATGTCGAAGAGTGAATGTTGACGTTAGCTCAGGTTTGCAGCGCTTCTGCCAGCATTAGCAACGAATAAGTAAAGACAGAAGCGTCGTCTGGTGAATGTAGCTGATTGGTTTACCTTGGTATCAGCCATCAGCAAGTGGGGGAATGTGCTGATGACCAATCAGAGCGCGCGCTCGCTGAAATCAACGAGACATACACTCCCCGTAGCTCATGTCCTTACTTATTCTGCGGCATTAGCTCGTTGGACGGTAGCGCACGGGGGGTGGCTGGAGGTAGGAGACATACCACCTCGCATCTAGGTCACGAACGTTGGAGCCTGGGAGACAGTGGAGAAAGCGAGAAAGTGTTTTATGATAAAACGCTCCCTATTTATGTTGGCGTAGCCCCCAAGGCGTGGGTTATAACTTTTCACGTCACGCATATTGCTCCAGGCATCCAACGACTCGTGTAATTTGTTCGTTCCGGATGGCTGATATATCACTGAGTCAGCAACCTCCCTCCCCCTCTCAACCTTATTTTAAATTAAGTATTTCACCGGCATTTTAAAATCTCACACTCAGTGTATTATAAAATTCTCGCCATCTTTTTTTTTGGGTTGTTTCGAAGATCAAACTTTGAAAAAGTAAAGTATCTTTCTTGCCCATGACCACACCGAATGTAACTTGGCATTCGATTAACTCATAGAGTGCCTAAGTTTGCCTAATCAGCAAAGCTCAATGTTTCATTTTTTCTGTTAATATTGTTTCTGCGGACAAGAACATCATTAATCTATAACTGCACCACAGGGTCTATGTAATGTGTATATATATATTTGTTTTATTTCTGTTGTGATAATACTAAACATTGAAGTACACGCCCTATTAATCTATGCAAACATGTACATTAAAAAGAGTTAGTCCTTGTGAAGTAGCATTAATGATTTGTTAACGTATTATTTCTTACACATATATATAATACCTTAAAAAGTGTTATAAACATTCACGCATTAGCTGTTGTTTATATTGCTCAACAGTGAGCAAACATTACTGTGTAAATCATAAACCCAGTGGTAAAAAAAATATTTCAGTCAATTTTATTTCAATCGTATTACAGGAATGAACGAGATAGGCATAAGAAAATAGTTCGGCCAACCTGTCGTAAAACACTTTCCGTTATCCTGCTCTCGACGTCTGTGGCCCGTGATGCACCATCTCGAGGTTGTTTGAATGTCGCACCAGCGACAACGAAATGAGATTGGATCAACACAATGAAAGGGTGAGGAAAACAGGAGTACTCCGAGAAAACCCATTGGCTCACGGCAACACCCGTCACGTTTCCCAGCTTGCGTAAACTCCGGATCGGAATTATAAAAATTGAAAATCTAGCGTTTTTTTTTTTTTTTTGTCAGGCTAGAACCCACTAACCTGTATGTAACCAAGTCGATGTAATGTGTTCACTTGCTACTGGCACGTGTCACTTTCCGGGGTCGTAAAGTGGTCGATCAGATTTTTTCCCTTGTAAATTTTCATTTGCTTGAGTGATTCAGGGAGTGTGAAATAACCAGGACCCAACGATACAGTCATTCCAGTGTACCAACATTTGCATTATATACTGTCACCAAAAAGTAAAATTAAATTTTCTCTATAAATGAGACTTTAAAAAATGGAAATATTTTTCATGAATTGTTACATAATGACAAGGTCTAAACCTGGCTATGCCTTGGATTATAATATGCAGTTAAGGACATTGAATTTTTTCCAAGGTCGATTGCAATAGTGTTCACATAGAAAAAAATTGTTTGTAATTTTACAAAAGAGTCCATTGGAAACCGGTTGCCAAGAAATAATTTGTAATACTACAAGAAAAAATTATTGTACCTTGAACAACATATAGCTATAATTATTTTGGGATATATGAAATACATTTTTTCAAAATTATACTGAGTATTTCTTACGAAAATTGGCGCATAATATTTTATATTAAGTTGTTTTTAATTAAAGCTTAATTTTTTTAAACCATGGAAAGATAATCGAGTATTCTATAATTTAATTTATTTTGTTGTGTCATGTTTATTATGTGCGCAGTTAATACTGGAAAGCTAGTCAGGGAACGGTTTACAAATAACTTTTAACTATTAAAGGTACTGGAACAGCACAAATGCCTGGGTAAGAATCCGATCCCTTTATTACTGTGAGTGATATTTTGTAGTGATACAGTTGTGTTCATGTAAGCGTAAAAATTTACAAATATCTATAATTTTATATTGATATTACTGTTCAATTTACTAAATAAATACAGTGCAGTTACCCCTGAATGGACTGTGAAGAACTATAGTTTGTGTCTTCTCATAAGTAGTATCAATAGACAAAGTAGCCTTCTTCCCCTGACGTTGTTAACAGAGTTTATGAACAACCTCCTGGTGTATTCAAGTGTTCGTGAACTAACCTCATGCGTTTTTCTGCAAGCGACAGTTAGGAAACGACTACCTTTGGAACTGCTCTTGAGAACTGTCGAATTCGTGACGAGTCAATTCAGACAGGCTTGAAGGAGTATCCTAAATTATTTATCTTCCATAATTTAGTGTTTTTACTCATTATTTTAAATAAATTCTTATAAAATATCGTTTATTTTTGTATAATGTTTTGAAAGTTTAATAAGTATAAGTGTAATGCTTTTTAGAAACTTAAAAGCTAATTTTGATGTCAACCTTAGTATGAACTAAGAGCAAATAATCGTGTTGTACACAGTTTTGAAATAATAATTTGTGATAACCTTTGTTGTGTGTTAGTTAATTTTTTATACGGTATCATTCATAATACAATTTTTTTAAAAGATGGGTTTCCCTAATCCCTTTCAGCGTTTTCTGAAATTGAAATTTTGATTGATTTCTGAATGATATACAAAAAATTAAGTAATGCATGTTAAAGGCCTTTAAGGTTCTAAAAACCTTTAAATCAATAAAGCACTGAATAAACAATAAACGATATTTATATTACGTGTTTATTTTAAATAACGAGCATAAACACAAAAGTATGGAAGCAAAATAATTGAGGTAGGATACCACCCCCTCAAGCGCGGACCAGTTATAGACGTCGCTGCGGCCACGTGACGCACGCCGGAGGGGGTTTTCTTTTTTTTTCGGGGGGTGGAGGAGGAGGAGGAGGAGGGGGTGTGCTATCGACCCCCGTGCGCGACCGTCCGCTCTCGCGGGCACAGAACGAACCACGTGATACAGAAGCGGAACATGGCGGCGCTCGGATCCTTCGATGCGAGCGCTCTAGGGTAGCCCATCGGGACTCTGAGATACCGCATCGCGTCTGTTCATCCCCGCTCAGTAAAAATAAATGGGCGCGTGTTAAAACTTACACTTACTTGGCTTCATAGAAAAACTAAGTTTAATTTTGCATCCAAGTTATAAACAGAAATAAAATATTAAAAATATTGGAGTGATATTACAAGTACGGATGGTATATTATATATTCAATCGAATTAAAAAATTTCGTAAAAGGGCATACCATGGTCCGATGGACTCGGGAAGTTGCACCTAATGCCAACATATGGCAGTTAGTGTTAATTGCAATCCAGGCATTTGTATTGTAATTTGTTGTGCTCGTCACCACCGAAACCCAGTAACTTTATGTTCGCTATCTGGTCTTAGAAGGTGTGTTTGCCAAGTCATTAACTGTTCCCCCGATGATTATTTATATTTCCTCTGCGTGTGTGCGTACCGGTCGAATGTAAGGTACTTTAGTACATTATCATGACAATATGATAATTTGTGAAGAGTTCCTTCTTCATTTTAAATTTTAAAAATCGCATTGGTGAAACTTTGTTGGTTTTAAAGTTGTGTATATTGTGTTAAACCCAGGGAAATTTTACGGCAGATAATTGTTACCGGCTAAAAAAATCTGGGAGGAAAAATATGACGAATGGCGAGGTTAAAAAGCGACTTCAACTACGTCACAGCACGCCGTCTCTGAAAATTCTCAACCCCGTGGCCTTGACAGCAGCGACGACAGCGGGTACCCAGAGAATTATGATTTTAAAAAAAATTGTGTCGCTTTTGTGGCAAAATAATCCAAAATGTCTCGTCCGAAACAAGTGACATCTGAGCGGCGCGGCGTTTAAAACAATGTGGAAAACACGTTTGCCAAGCAGAGGGGAGACGGAAAATGTATTTCACATCCCTGTGGTCTTTTGACATCCACGATCCTCCTGTCACGCAGTACAATGGTTCCCGCAATAAAGTGGACACAAGGGGTTAAAACTAATAAAAAATTGCCACGTTTCTGTGGGCTGTGTCATTTCAGAATATGGAATCCATAAAAAAGTTGAGATTAAAATATAAAGGTTTTTTTTTATATTTCGTGCTGTCAATTTGTTTTCTCTAACTATGTTTTACAATAAAATTTGAGGTGTAATATTGGGCGCATTATACCTTTAAAATTTCTCCAACCTCAAACATGTTTTAAATTCTGCCACGCATTATCAAAGCTTATTATTGGATTGAGATTGTTCAAGCATTTCCATTTTGGTCTTATTTCTAAATTAATTAATTTTTACAGTAGTCTGCTGCATGAAATACTAAAACACCAATATATTATACATAACACATTATATTTGTATGTATTTCTTAACTTTTAAAAAGATTGTAAATTTAAATTGCATTTACATTTGTACAGAAAAAAATGTATGTTCTGCATACTTTAAATAATATAGAAACTACATTAATTTGTTTTCCAGGTGAATTACTTTACTTGCGACATTCATATCAACATCATTAATTTCCCCTGTGACTTTCGCTATTTTAAAGATTCGTTGTAACACCAAAGTCCGCCATTTAAGTTTCAGCTGGGCATTGTTCTGATCGGCTGATTCTGTCAAACGTTCAAATTAATTAAATTCAGTTCTTTACTAAAAATATTTTTATGGAATCTTAACTGCGTTAGTGACAATTTCTGTGTCGTCATAACCTTCCAACATAATTTGATAAACTTAATTGGAAGGTTTTTTTTTTCAAATAAATGACGTGTGATTGTGGTACAGTATCCGTGTCAATCTGAAAACGTTTGAACACAACTTGTAAAAGAAAATTCTCAGTTTGTAACTGTAGCTTTTATAAGCCAAATAATATTAACGCTGTCCCTTATATTGTATCAAAACATTTAATAAATTATTTCCGCACCATAACTTTGAGTTCTTTATAGAAACAATTTCTGGCATGACACGATGTATATTTTATACTAGGCTTTTAAATTTAGTTAAAGCATAAAATTTACCAACATGTGAGAGACTGGGAACTCCAAAATAAAATTACTAAACGGGAGCATCTACAACTTTCTTAACCCTTATAGAATTCCCGAATTCTGACATAAGTGTTTAAAAATCCGTAAATTTAACAAATAAGCTGTACTTAAATATTTTCCATAATATTTTAAAAACAAACATTATGGGCCTAGTCTCAATTAATGTTGTGGCATTTAATTATTATTTTTAAGTTAAAATACCTTATAGTGGTAAGATAAGTCAAGAGTAACGGAAAAGAACGATCAGAAAGAGAGTGGTCTGACGTGACTGCATTGCTATTTGGCGCCATGTTTGTTCCACTTGCACTTCTATTGCTAATGGATGTGGCTAGGCTTTGTGTTCTGCGGATACTATATTTCACATTAAACGCACTATTTTGAAGATTTTTAACAGTTCTATAAACTGAATCTTCGAATTTATATAAGTTTTAAAACACGTAACCTGCAATTTAACTGTACTATCATTAACCGAAACTCGACTCGTGAACTATTTGATATCAAGTTACTTTCCGAAATCACATATGGCAGTAGCAACGGTGCCTGCAGTGACGTTGGTGAACTACAACCAGTCTGTGAAGTTTCACTTCAAATGCATGTGGCGGCCAAGAGTCTTTTTTATTTTATTTATAGCAAACTGAAAATAACCGTAACCTTAATATGTTTGTGTTGATTATTTTCTTGGTTCCACATTATCAGCGCATGTCCTCGCATACATCACAAAAAGAATTAAACTTTAAAGAAACGTCACTATTGTTTTAGTTTTACCTCTTCACGCGAAACAAAACCGAGTGTTATAAGTCGCCACCAACCTAAGCGTTGCATTGCAAGTAGGAGGGTGATCGTGGATGTAAGGGGGTATATTCGTAATTCGTATATTTGGCATTCGATTTTCGCTCCGTTTGATCATTAAAAAAAATTATCTGGCAAGAAAAAAAAATATTATTGACGCTTTTAGTTTACAACATATCTACTTCACATGTTCACGTAATCGACATTCAGTTCCAAGCACTTTTCGCAACTCTCTACTAGTTTATTTAACCCCTCTGCATAAAGTTCGCCGCCTGGGAATGGAACGGACGCCTCAGCCATATGCATAATGGACTTCGAATTCGCAGTGCGTGTAGCTTAAGTACAGGCGCTTAGCAAACATTTCCGGAAAACATTTAAGCAATCTCCGTAGAATAATGGCTACGTACTTTTTTTGGGACGTAAAGAGCGTCATTTTGGTTGTTTTAATAAAACGTGGATCAACAATTACAGCAAACACTACCAAAATTACGATTGTCAACTGGTTTAATTTCCAGGCGGCGAACCTCTATGCAGAGGGGTTAAAGAAACTGGTGCAGCGTTGCGGGAAGTGCTTGGAACTGAATGGCGATAATGTGAAGATGTAATGTATGTCTGTAGTATACTAAAATTGTCAGTAAAAAACTTTTTTCTTTCTTGTTTATTCTTTTTTCATGATCAAACGGAGCTTACTTTACAGATATCTCTCGTAATTGGTTGTTATCCTGAGAAGTTCGTTGGTAGAGACAGAGAGCAAATGCATTATGCCGATTTCTTTGCGGCTGTTTTATCTTGCTAATTTCAAACGTGTTTTTTTTGTTCGATATTTTCTGGTTTGTTGTTTGCGATTCAATTTTATGCATTCCTTTGTCCTGTTTTCACTAATTTCTTTTATTTTTTGCGTTTTTTTACTGATAGATGGTTTATCTTTATTTTCACTCGTTTTTTCAGTACTTGTTTATACTTTTTCACCTTCAGTTCTGATATTTTTGTCGATGTGTTTGTCACTGCTACGAACGTCTTAGCTTGCAAGCTCTTCAATGTTTTGTTCTGCTGTCGTATTAATGTGAGTTGTTCTACATTTCAGTTTATCTGGTTGACTAGAGTTTGTAAATGAAAGAAGTCCGATTAAATTCGTATAGTGTGCATTTATGGGTTTTTATTTGCCAAAAATTATTTTTGTTGGTGTTTACAAGTCAACGCCCGAGTACAATTACATATTTTAACTGGGGATTTTTTTTTTACTTTACAATAATTAACAGTGAAATAAATGCACTCACGTCATTAAGAAGTTCGTTGGTTTTGGCCCTTGGTCGTCTATCGGCAATGAGTCTGTTAATTCCCTTTGAATCGTTGTTCTATAGCTCTTGTCCACTCCGAGAGGTGCAATGAGGAATATTCTGTTGTTTAGAGGAACAGCATTATAGCTGGCGACCCGCAAGCCGGATACAATCAGCGACATTATTTAATACGGTCCGCTTAAACAATCTTCTAACAAATAAATATTATTACAGACGTATGAAAATTATTACACTCAAGATGTTTTTTTTTTTTTTTTTTTTTTCATAAAATGAAATCATTTGTACCCTAAGATCATATTTTTTTTAACTCTTCAGGGAACGGTTTACCAGTAACTTTGACTATTGTAGGTTCTGGGACAACACAAAACATATATGCCTTGGTAATAATCCGGACCCAGTATTATTGCGAACACTATTTTTTATTGATAAAGTTGTTTTACAATTATCTGTAGTTTTACATGAACATTCCTGTCTTATCTACAAAAAGGGTCACAGTGTGGTGTGGTGGAAGGCAGTGTAGAGGCGGCTCGCAGGAGTGAGCGACTCGCCGTGTCGAGCAGATGAAGAACCCATCGGAACGGAAAAAGAGATGATTGTTCCTGACCGCCGTCACGTCCGGAGCTCGCCAAGCGCTGGCCTGGATAGACGCCCCGTTCATACGGAAACAATCCCCTTGTACATTAGCGCCGTGCTAAAGTAGGTTTGCGGAGAAGGGGGGAAATACCGTAGTCGAGGTCAGGTTTTCTATTTTAGTTTCCTTATGTAAGTATTCCTATTTATACTCCAAGCTAGCTCTGTTTGCCCGGCTTCGCACTGGTGGATAAAAAAATGTGTATGACTGAACAAATTTTTGATATGTAACATCTTAGTTCCCGGTCTGCGGCATTTTATGGGAGTTATTTCGTCAGTGGAACGGAAGTCGCATGGAACGTAAATGCGTAACCACGGTGCTGCTATCTGTGGCGAATTGCACGAACCAAAGTTCACAAAGGCTAAGGGAAATTTAATAGAAACCATGCTGGGCTGCGTTTTAATAAAATTCCTTGACGAAAGTCAGGTCCAAAGCCGGGGTTTAGCACTCGTCCAAGTCTTTTTTCACTTTTATCGGAGCCGTTTCATTATATATTTTAACATTTTTTTCTCCCTGCAAATCGAGTGATTCAATAGCCAACATAGCTGCTTCGGTAACGAATTCTATTGGCGGGTGCGAAAACTACGTGAGATTCGCGTCAAGAAATGTAGTTTAAAACACAGTTTGCGTTTATTTATCACGCTCGGCATTACGTAAAAGAATTTTACGTAAAATTTCGTGTCTGTGTTTCGTATTATAAGTAAATTTGCAACATTAGAAGACACGATTTTGCTCGTTACGAGGTTAGATGTTACACATCTCTGGCGAGTACTGAAAGACTAGCTCACGTACGTTTTTTTTAAGGAATCTATATTAAAAACTTTTATAAATGAATGTCAAGCTCCAACAATTTTTTATTGCGTCTGGCCTTCAAACTCATATTTATTTAACCAACACTGTATTAACATGGTGGCAATGCTAATAACAGAATGACTGGATGAAGATACGATAATCATGATAAATTGCCAGGTATATATAATATACATAAGATATATGAGGTACATAACATAACATATTTCGAACACACGTGTGCACCACATGTCGGCGCGACATGGATGTTTTGTTACACCTTTAACGGTTTAACCAGTGAGAGCCAAGAAAGTAAACAATTTGGTAGGTTTTTTCCGCTCCTGTTTTACTCAAAAACATTGCTATGTCTTACGAAAACTTATTTTTAATAAATAAAATGTAACCCTTGTCAATTCTGAATATTGTAGCATTATAACAGTGAAATCATTTGTGAAATCGCTTCAGTATTTTTTATATTTTACTTCTTACAATTAAACAAACTCACTCTCTCTACTCTCTATCTCTTTATAATATTAATATATATGTGAGCCTGAATACAATACTCGAGTTAGAAGCACAATTAAGATGTATATTTTAAGCCCGAAAATCACGGTCTTTTGAATTCCATGGTTGTATGTTTTGAAAGTATTAAAAAAAAAAGACAAGAATGATTTTTTTTTAAATTTTCTTCGTGGAATTGCAAATCATACATTTAAATTCCTCGAGAGAGTTTAACTGTTGTTGTTTCATTAAAGCTGTATTTGCACGCGTAGCATTTATTTTGTTTGAATCACTCCATTGCTTGCGTTCTCATGAATATTGCTGCCCCTAACGATTGCGACATAATCTCTTTGTAAACTGTGAGTGTCCTCAGTGGCCTTGATTGCTAAGGCGCCGAGTTTCCGTTGTTGGGAATAAAACCACGAATTGGAAAAAAACAATCAAATGCGCATCATTAAGTATCACAAAATAACTTAAAATTCTATTTTCAGCCATACTTGAATTTTTTTTTTTTGCTGAACTACTGAAACGTTTTGGTAAAGAATTTTATAAACCTCCGTTAAATTAAAATAAATCTGTACGTTATTCATTTTATTATTTTATAATGTTTTTTTTAAAGAAATTGAATTTTAAAAAAGAAGTTTAATTTTCGTGACCAGACAAGTGCATTGTTCAAAAATAAAAACGTAATTGTTTGAAGTGGTTTTTCACACAAATTATTTGTCTATCGCTTCTAATTATTCCCCTGGCACTCATGCATGCATGAGTGTGAACACGTCGAACTCGTCCCAGGGAAATGAGAGGTGCGAAGGCCACCTCATTCAAAAGTGTCCATGAGCTATATTGTATTAAAGCTCTGGGGATGTCCCCCTGAAATTATTGTGGGAAACCACGCCCTCTTCCCCCCCCCCCCTTCTCTCTCTCTATCCCCCCCCCCTCCCCGTAAGGTGATAATTGGACTTGGGATAATTTTCGCAGCTGGTATTAATTGTGGATTGTGCATAGTTGTGGTACGTGTCTTACATGACATAGCAAGTATAGTATACATTTTAAGAATTAGCCTATTATTAATAAAAAAAAATAGTAGCTGATTGTGGTTGTATTGAGGACATTGAAGCGTGTTCGTGTTTGTTTTTGTTTTTTTGTTTTATTTTTTTGCCACATTTTCATACTTCAACATGTATGTGCAGGTAAATGCATTTTGACCACGCTGCAATAGCGACAGGCATGGTCAAACTTCACCGGTGTGAGGACGCTTCGTGTACTCTCGACAGTGTTCGTGTTCCTGGCTGTGAGAAATACTGGAAGTAGGTGCCGTATTTGTGAATTGTAGAGATCAATAACCTTTTTTCTTTTAATTAAGGCCCAGGTTTCCGAAAGGTTACGGGAATTCCTTACGTTGCTAACTCGTGTTCACCTGGCATACTGTGTGAGATTCTAATGGTGTACAACACCGAACCCGCACTTGGAGTGCTTCGGGGTCGTCGCGTATCTCTGTCTAACCATTCTGATCTGTACTTACCGAATGGTTTCCTAAAATTACACCAGGCAAACGGTTTCTGTTTAGGTTTCTTATAATAGGCCATGGCCCACCTCTTCACAAATTTACCCTAATTGCGTTCCTGTACGTGTCCCTCCCTAAGGACTTCGCTATGGAAGTAAAGTAACTACCCCTCCCCCACCCCCACCCAAAAAATTAAATAATACCTAACCGTTTTATCGATAAAAAGATATAAATTAGAAGTGTTTCTATGTGATTTAATAATTATTGCATATTTCCTTTTTGCAAATTAGATTTAGCGTTAAAATTATTCGTACGTCTGTACAAAATGATTAAGCGTTATAATGTTTTGTATTTCTGTACAAAATGATTTAACACCATAACTGCTGATGATATTAGCTTGAAATTCAAGAAAGGTTTGTATAGTAACCCCAGAATGATCATAGTCTTTTTCTCTTATTTATGATATATCAAACAGTTCAAAAAATATGATGATAAATTAATTTTAAAATCTTATAACAAGTTTCATTATTTATATTTTTAACTAAAAATTTAAAAAATGACAATTTATTTGAAACTGATAAATAAATCTCGTTCAGTAACTTAAAAAATTTCAATTTTAATATAATTTTGGTAAATAAATACTATGCAATAAATTGAATCATTGTGTATTTTAAATAATTTTTAATTTTTTAATCTATTCACTTTTGTCGTCAACTTGATAGTAAGTAGGTGAATTATCAGGTATACATAGCATGTTTTCGAGTTAGCAACTCTACTTAATTATTTTTGCTTGCTGCTTAGTGTTGTTTCAACTTTAGTGTGCATATTAATAAAGGATAACTTTCCAGCTCTTCTCTCTAGATAACCTGTGTGAATTATTTTGTCCACGCGCACGAATTATCGGGGTCAGCATGTAGTAAATATAAAGTTTTTGACCCACGGTTACGCCCAGAGGCTTAAGGGGGAGATTTAGGAACTGAAATAAGCCAAATTTGTTCCAAAACCTTTTTTTTATACCGTAACGATTTTGTGTCATCAAGATTTGGCTTCGTTGAAGCATGTTATTCAATATGTTCGCAAATTTGCGGGGTAACAATTTAATGGATGACAGGGAATGAAAAAAAAAAAAATAGTAATTTTTGTTAAGGGACATACGTCCGGAAACGAAACCCTGCAATGTTACAAGCACGAAGAGTAGCGTGCAATTTTTTGAATGTTGTGGGCTTCAGGGACTACTCCAATGTGACTTGAGTCTCCAAAAGTTCATCGCAGACTTCCCGCGGAGCGTCCAGTTTGAACGCCACTGCACTGCGATCCCGCGTCATCTCAGCCAATGGAGTAATCCCCTCAAGCCCGCCAAATTCAAATTTGAGCGTTACTGTTCGCGCCTGTAACTATGCAAGGTTTAGTTTGCGAAAATATGTTCCTCAACAACTCTAAATGTGTGTGTGTGTGCATCTCTTGCCGTCCATTAAATTTGTGCTCCGCAATCCGCGAACATTCGGTATAACTTATTGGAATGCCAGAAGTCAATAGTAGTTGGCCGCTACAAAAAATAATTTCCCCCTTTTAAGTCACTGGAATTTAGCATTTAATTAAATTTTTAGGAATGACTGTAACTGTAATGGCACTATCAGTAGACACTATGTTATGGTATTTTAAAATCTTTAAATGAGTTTTCTTTACCGTGACGAATAGAAATTATGATTGTTCTTTACCGTGACGAATAGAAATTATCAGTAATAAAGGTCAAAGGAATTATTATGGAATAACATAAATATGGAAATCAATATGGCGTCCTTATCTTCATACCCTTCCGATGACATAGTGGTGTCAGGGCTACTTGGAAACTGACTCAGTTATCATGAATTTAGGCCATGTCGGCGTGCAGGGATCTAAAACCCGACTCTTATCACACGAGTGTGATTAGCTATCGATCACTGCCACCGAGGAACTTAAACACCCTTCCGCACGATCAAATGTTTATTGAATTTGATTCATTGAATTCGATCTATTGACGCAAAACTAAGAGTCGATGAGAATTGGAAATGGGTTTTGAAATACATTTCACACACTCTTAGAGTATATTAACATATTTAGTAATTATAATTTACCAATTACACATTTATCTTGTTTTCAAAAAAATATATATGTACAAACTTTATCATTTTATTTTCGTTAGGCCACCAAAAAGGGTGTTTAAGTTCATTACTCAAAATAAATTATATCGTTTTCGGGATACACAGGCCTACCATTGTCGTGAGTACACTAAAACCATTATATCGCATTCAAGAAAATTTAGAACATGCCCGAAACGAAAATCTCTTTTAATCTCTTGAATGAAAAAATGACTGCCGTTATTACGTTAAAGGACGTCATCTGGTTTTCAAGAAGATTTCATTTAATGCACTTTGACTGAGGTTACCAGCAAAATTTTATCATGTCAATTGGTATTTAAATTATTTTTCTTCTGTAATTTAGTGTTTTATTAATGATTTAAAACCAATTTATAATATAACCATTGTGGCTGTTAATAGTTTTGATCAATTTAACTATAGTTTATCTAATGGTTTTAACCCTACTATAAAGTTTACTTTTTTTAACCTTTCGTATGTATCCTTGTTGTAAACAATTTCTTTTTGACGTGATAACGTCTTATAAATCGATGAACGCTGGCTGCACGCACGAAAAAGAACCGGCCAACAACCGTGCGAGAAAATTTTCTATAATATCAAGCAGGTTAAGGCGGGCTTTTTTAAAGCAGAAATTAAATTTTTTTATTTATTTGTTCAATTTCGTCATTTCAAATTAACAATTATTGACATTGATTTCAGTTTATTTCTATAACTAATTGTTCGTGATTTTATTTAAACAAATTATTTAAATAAAATTTGCAAAAAAAGTAAATAATATTTGAAAATTAAAAAGTATGCAATTTTTCATCAATGTTTTCTTATGACGTTATCAAGTAAAATTATCGTCCGACAACCCTTTTTTTTAGTTTATCTTTCATAAATCGATAAACATTCGTTTTTCCAAAATAATGTATAGGCCTACCTTAATTTTTTTGAGAGTTTTAGAAAACAAAATTTGTATCAACTTATGAATTATATAATCCGCCTAAACTAACAAAATTTAAGTCTACATACCATCGGTTCATTATAAACTACACAGGTACCATATTTTTTTAATATTCAATATGTATGCCAATATTGAAATAAAAATTAGCCTTTAATGTTTTCAAAAGTATTGATCGAATAAACACATATTGAATTTATGTAAACATTTCATTAACTAATGCAAATAATAATGTTATGATGTTTTTTTGAAAATCGTGAGAAACTTCGTGAATTTATAGAAGCAAAATAATTTAGACACTACCCCTTAAAGCACGATCTTTCACGTCGAGTTGGTGATTTCACTTCGGCATTGCCATTATTGGCTATTCCTTTAAATTCATTACGTTACTCTTCGTGCAAATTGTGCTTCGTCTCAAATGTTCTCAACAGATATTTACAAACAATTGTTTGATAGCTGTAAAAATGTACACAAGTAATCATAATCATTACGAGGCGCGTTCCAAAAGTAATACGAGTGATTTTAAAAACTGCGTAATTATTGAAAAAAATTACAATTCAATGTTATCTCCTTTAAATTATGATCATTGAGAAGTTGTGCAGTGCTTCCAGAAATGTTTCCACTCTTCGTAGCAATGGCCGAAGTCATTTTATGTAAGTCTGTAGAGAGTGCTCGTATAGCTTGTTAAATGTTTTCTATTGTTCCAAAATGAGTAGAGACCAGAATAATTCGCGGATTCCTTTCAAGACAGGCTGGAATCCAAACTCTTTTAGCATCTTTATGCTGCGTCAGTGATTGGACCGCAATTTATCTGAAGAACTATGAGCCCAATGGCAAACACTCAACAAAATAAGTATCGAATCATAAGAATCGCAGTAAACAAGTGTCCCGAGTCGGTAGCCAATGACCAGGTGATAGTTGCCCGAGTACATAGAGAATTGTGGAGTCTATCCTAGTGGTCATTGAAACCGCGAATTTTTCCAGTCCCTAAAAATGAGTCCCCTGGACTGTATGGAGCGACATCTGGACTGTAGGGTGTCTGCGGGGGATTGTTGGTACGTTTTTTTTTTCAGAGGCAAAAATTTGCGTACGGTCAGGGAAGTGTGGCAGAGCGAGTTGTCGTGATGAAGTATCCATGAAGAGGCCATCTCCGGCCTAGCCCTCAAAGAACTCTACCGCAATAGCTTAAGGATTTCTCGGTCCAGATTGATTGAGTTCCACGCGAAATTTAATTTCATAACTGTGTTGGCGGGAGAAAGCTGCATGCTGCCTTGTGACGACCAGAAAATAAGACCACACACGCGCGCAATGGAAAATCACTCGACTGAAGGTCGCAGAACTACCGACGGGTGGCCGGAATCTCTACCTGAAGACCCTCCCCCCTCTCAGACCACCTCGGTGGGACCTTTGAATATATATACTGTATATAAGTCGCCAGCCCAGGTTAAAAATTTCTAATACTGTTTGAGGTAGTTGGTTAATTCACCCCCGCAATCGCCACCATCTCTAGGGCATCGACTTGTGGTGGTCCCTAACGGAGAAGTGTCTAACTCTTCAAACACCCCTTCCCCCTCCCGCTGAACGACCTTGAGCTGCAGTGAATGATGGATGGGGGGTGCGGGGAATGACAGCGAGCGACAGTGCTGCGCTCTAACGGGTAAATAACAACTAAGACGATACAGGGCGTTACGGCAGCGCACTGCAGCGGTGAAGTTCCCAAGCTGCTCATCATACGCTCCTGAAAAACGTAGAGTAAATCCTATCCACTCGCGACTTCTTTACAGTATATATATTCAAAGGTGGGACCCGCCACAGCGCGTAGTGGACGGTACTGAGATCATCCTCATAACTTTTGGAACGCACCTCGTCTGACCACTTGCTTGACCTTCTACAGCTCGGAAATAACGTTTGGTAAATGCGTGTTTGGGAAGACCGTGACCATGTAACAAATGCTAGAGAGCCATCGGAATAGATTTACTTGGGAAATCCCTCGGTGGGTATTGGTGACAAGAAAATGAGGTAACCCAGTCGACGTCCTAGAACCACTCTTCAACGTGAGCTCACGCTAGGAAGGCTAGGGCAGCAATGGCGGACGTCGTGCGGGGGATAATCACCCGCGCGGATACGCGACGGGGAAAAGCCCCCTTGAGGCACAAAGTGTGTGCGTGCGGCACGCCAACACTGCCAAGTCAAACACGCGACACGGTGACATATCGTCACGGACTCCGCCAGGCGTTGTCGTTTATTGACCACCGGGTAGCGCTACCCATCCCTGGCTTTGAAATAAGCTCTGGGTAAATGTGACCCCTTTTTTTAATGAAAATTATATCATGGACACACTCCGTTAAAAAAAAAAGTCCCTTTTGGCAGAGCCCACAGGCGTAGCTAGAGTTCGTAGTACCTATTTCTTCTGGAAATGTTTTGGAAACTTCTATAAAATTATGTAACATTTCATGAACTCAATGTACATAACATTCTATATTTATGTTCTCCAATATTACAGAACGATTGGCGTAATATTTTCTCATATTCCATGTTGCGAAAATATTTTTAATATTTTTAACTCAATGCATCAGGCATTAAACTAATATCATATTACGCCTATTAAGATGTTATGCAATTTTTTTTTACCTTGAAACACTACCTGTCATCCCTTGCACTAATTTGTGGTAGTATAAAATTCAAACCAAGGTTTAAGGTTTAAGAAAATTATAAAATGGTTTAAAATAAATTAGATAAAAAAATTTTTTTTAGTTTCAACACCTGTTTTTACGACAGCAATTTGTTTCATCGAAAATTGTTTCAGCAAAAGGTTTTATATAAAGTTGAAGAATTTTACAAGAATTTATATCGGATTTTATATTTTCTATGTAAAAAAGTAATTACTTTTTTGTCTTTCTAACCTTGATATTTCCACCCCTTGCAGTAATTTTCTGCTACATAAAATGTAATGTATACAAATTTTTCAACATTATTTAAAAAGTTAAACAAAAATAAACATTAATTCGATAGAGTAGGTAGGTACATGGTAGGGAAGTATTGTTTATTTTCTTATTTCAACCCCAAGTTTTTTCCACTTCTTGCAGTAATGGTGTGTGTTATCAAAAATTGTTTAAGAAAAAGGTTTTAGATAGAAATGATAAGATTTACAAATAATTCGAATGGATTTTATGGTACGTTGATGGTACGCCTTCTAGGGAATCAATAATTTATTTTTGTATTCTAACCCCTCTTTAAACCCCCCTTGCAGCAGTGGTTGGTTGTATCAAAAGTTATTTAAGACAAAAGTTTTAATAATATTTATAAAGTTTATAAACAATTTGAACAGATTTTATGGTGTGCCTACTAAGGGAGTAACTTTTTTTTGTCATTAAAACCCAGTATATTCCACCTCTTGCAGTAATGGTTGGTCGTATAAAAATTATTTCAGAGGAATGTTGTAGATAATAATTTAAGTGTTTACAATAAAACAGAAAGGATTTAATAGTTTACATGGTACGGATATTATGATTTTATTTTAATTCTACCCCTTTATTTTTCTACCCCCTGCAACAATGGTTCGTCTTATCAAAAATTGTTTCAGACTAAAGTATTAAATAAAAATTATAAGATTTTAAACAATTTGACGTATTTGATAGTGTAATTACTAAGGAAGTTATAATTTCTTTATATTATACCCCTCATTTTTTTCAACCCCTTAGTTCATCTAATCAATAATTGTTTCAGACAAAAGTTTTAGATAAAAATTATAAGACTAAGAAACAATCTGTACGAATTCAATGTTGTGCCTACGAAGGGAGTTATATTTTTGGACTCCAGTCCTTGTTTTTTTTCAACCCCTTACAGTTATGGTTGGTCGTAACAAAAATTTATCTAGAAAAATATTTTGGTTTTATTTCTAATTGTTCAAAAGGATGTGATATTTTCCATATTATGGAAGATACATCGATTTTTCGGTTTTTCAAAAAAACTTCCCCATCTCTACCCCTTTGGTCGGATATTGTAAATGAACGAACTCAGCCTAGTTTTTCCACTATTAGTTTTATGTATCAGTTGGGAAGTTATTTGTGAAAAATTGCGGCACTTATTGATTCCACAACATTGTGATATATATGAACTTTTGAGTTGGCGACTTTTTAGGTATTTATGGACCGTGAAACGAAAAACTAAAGAAACTTTTTCTGGAAGTCGCACCATGGTAATGGCTACAATAGGTATTATTTCTTTGAAATCGAACTAAAAATAATTTGATTGCTCATTAGACTGCAACGCGGTATGCATGCGCTAGCAATTGTTTCCTTGTGATTGGCGGTCGTCTGCAAGCGAAGCCATTGCCCTATTTGGCCGGGCCATTCAGGACGCTTTTGCTTCTGCACTGGATGGTATTGATTGATGTGCATTCAGTAGACGTGTACCTGGAATAAACCTAGCCAACCACGAAACACAGACTATGCTACAAAGTTTGAACGCACAAATGATCTCAAAATACTCTCGCGAAAAATACGTGGTCAAAGTTATTTCTAGAGACTGTATAGATAAAATCGAAGTGTCGGTGTGTGATTTTTGAATTATTTCATATCAAATAATTTTCCTACTTGCAAAATTATGTATCTAAATGCAACAAAAAATGTTTGGGTCTGTACGAAATTATGAACTGAAAATCTGTTCATGTTATTCAAACAAGTTTTATACAGAAACCCAAATATTACGAGGTGTGATAAAAAGTACGGTGAATGAATTTTTATAGCAGCAACTGCTGAAGCCAAATATATTTGAAGCAGTGAACCCGATGGCTGATCCGCTGAGAGAGTCAGTGTCAAGTTTTAACAAGCTGTGATTTGTCAGTCGGCTTCCAAAGCCGGAAGAGTGAGATCGTGTTTACAGTGTCTTGTCACGCGTCATAAATAGAGACCCGAAAATTTCGCGGATTTGTCTGGCCTCAGAGTATAATTATTCAAAGTCATAGATGCGCTCAGTCAAGGTTTGCCTTCCCGTTGGTTGATTTATTAGCGACAACCTTTTTATCCGTGTTAGTTGGCACTACCCGATTTGCTTACTTTTCTCCTGGCTGGGCATCGTTGGCTCACGGTCGTAGAGGGGCGTGTCCCAAAAACTGCGGTCCAATCATGAACACAGTGCGCGAGTGTGAAGGTTTAAATTCGAACTTGAGACCAAATCAATGCGCGAAATGTCAGTTTTTTTAACCATGAGTAGGGACTGGAAAAATTCGCGGTTTCAATGACCACTAGGATAGACTTCACGATTCTCTATGTACTCGGGCAACTATCGCCTGGTCATTGGCTAACGACTCGGAACACCTGTTTACTGCGATTCTTATGATTCGATACTTCTTTTGTTGAGTGTTTGCCATTGGCTCAGAGTCCTTGAGGTAAATTGCGGTCCAATCACTGACGCAACATTAAGCTAAACGAGTTTGGATTCCAGCCTGTCTTGAAAGGAATCCGCGAATTTTTCCGGTCTCTAACCATGAGTTTCGAACAACGCGTTTGTTTACGAAACGGAGACCAGAAAAATTGGGTCAATGGCTTCCTTCTTCGTGACGACAGCGTGCCGAGACACGCCTCTCTTCTGATACCGCAAGTTTTTGGTCGAACCAAAGGTTCCTGTCTGTCCACGTCCAGAAATGCTTCCAAACATTAATACATTAAAATAACATGGGAATATTTCGAATGAGACTAGTTCAGATTTGATGTAGGCCTATTACTTTGTTTGTAATAAAATTATTTGCCATATTTTTGATCACATAACGTAATTTTATTTTTTTATTGTGTTATTTCAAATTATTCCGAGGATATAACAATTATGTACCAAAGATTGATTTATTACTGGGTTCTGGAATCGAATCATTGACTCTTGAGACACTTCAATTTTCAAACTTAGTACGCAAATTTTAAGTTGTTTTTTTTATGTATTTTTTTAACATCCTAGCTCTTGGTATACGGCATTTGGTGGGAGTAATTTCGTGAATGGAACCGAAGTCACATAGAATGTAAGTGTGTAACCACAGAACCTACTGCAATCTGTGACGGATGGCTTGAACAAAAGTTCACAGAGCAAAATAGGAAAGTTTAGAATATTTACTGTTTAAGTAATTTTAACTAGATGGGCAGTATTTTAATAAAATTCCTTATCGAAAATCAGGTTCAAAGCGGAGGGTTCAGTATTTTTGTCAAGTCTCTTTTTTTTTGCTTTTTATCGGAGCCGTTTCATTATATAGTTTAAAATTTCGTTCTGTTAGCCAAATGATTCAGTAGTCGACGTATCTGCTCCGGCAGAGAATTCTAGCGACGAGTGTGGAAACTACGTGTGATTCGCATCCAGAAATGTATTTGAAAACTCAACTTGCGTAAATTCATTATTTTAAAGGATTTTATATTAAATTTCGTGCCAGAGTTTCGTATTATAAACGTATTTTCAACATGAGAACACATAAATTTGCTCGTTACCAAGGTTATATGTTACACATCACTGGCGAGTGATGAAGGACTCGCTCTCATATTTTTTTTTATCTCGAACCGTTTCGGCGCCCGCATCTGTCCTTCGCTGCTCGACGCCAGCGCTCCACCGCGTGGCGGCGAATGAGCGAACTAGCGGGTACAAGCGCGAGCGACGTCAGTAACGAGCGAATGCGGCTGAGTGCGGAATGCGTCGTTATTTCCTCGATGCTTCGCTGATTCTCTGCGATATGTTATCGTGTTCGCGTTAGCACGGCGAGAAATCGTTGGCTGGGACTAGCTGGATAAAGAAATTCGCTGTTGCAGCCATGAAATTATAAAAAGGGCCGTTTCATAGTTTTACTTCTGTGATTTTCTATTCTTGCTTGTGAATTAAATTGAATCGATAACGTAACTCCAGTTAATATATTATATATGGATTTATAATTTCAATATGTGCTATTTAATGGTTTCGATAACCTTTAAAGGCCAAATTATATTTAAATTTTTTAGCATGAATTAAAATAACTGAAATCGTTATTCATAAATATATAATAATTCTGTGTTCCCAAAACCTGAATATCTCAGGTTTCTGTTTTTTTTTTTTAATTTCTTATTGGTCAACGAAAAATATGTAAATTTGTTACAATGTATACATTCTAACGTTTGAATAAAAAATGTATATATCACTGTTGCATGCTCTTAATTCATACTAGAATTGAAATTTAATTGGCCTTCAATACTCTAAACCATTACCAAACAAAGACATATTAAATTTTGAAAAGACTTCATAAACATCAAACGATATATATATCGAAGAAAACACAAACACAGATGCAAAAATATTCATGATACCGCACCCTAAAGGCAACATGTGTAAGAACCCACAAAATTGGCGTTCCTATTTGGCGACTGACTATAGTGAAAATGCTTGTACACCTTAATAATCTATCTCAGTGGTTCACAGGTATTTCACTCCCCCTAAATTGCTAGAAGCTAATCACACACCCATGAGTAGAGACCCGGAAAATTCGCGGGTTCATTTCGTGTTATGCTAAAATTCAAATAATTATACCTTAGTGCTGCTTCTGTCATTGGTTCACTGTTAATCTGGAGGACTGAGGGCCAATTAGAGACCCTCACTCATAGAAGTTTCGAATCACAGGCCACCCAGTCGAGACGACTCACATTTCAGCAGCCAATGAACAGTTGGCATTTGCCCAAGTGTGTAGAGGATATTGGAGTCTATCTTGGAGGTCATTCAAACCGCGAATTTTCCGGTCTCTACCCATGAGGAAACATCATACCTAATCGACTTGATTAATAATATGTTAATGGAGTCTAACTTGACACCAGAAAATAACACAAATTTCGCAGGTGTCCTAATATGTGCTATCGTCACATTTTATCTGTGTTATCTTTTTTGTTTCATTTACTGTCAAAGTGCTTGATAATAGAATAATTAATTGAACAATTTATTAATAACTGTTAATGCGCGTAATGAAATTTCAATGCTTTGATTATTAACATGAATGAATTCACATGTTAATATTTTTAATACTTTTTTATTCTGTTGTATAGATGGTAAGAGTTATTTTGTAACTGGTAAATTCTTTTAAGTTCACCACAAAGTTTTTTAATTCTTATTATTTACTTTCACTTTCGAAATTCCTGGTAAGAGTCTATGTGGAAAACTTTCATATTTAGTTAAAAAACGTTATAGAGTTGGTGAAAATGCTAGCCTTCTATGTTTTAAAAGTTGCTTTTGTAATGTAGTAACTTGGTATGAGAAGGGATCGGAAAAATTCGCAGGTTAATTTCGTGATAGGATAGCATAACTTTCAAAAGTACATATCCCTAAGCTGCTTCCGCTATTGGGACACAGTTTATAGGGAATACTCTTGGCCAATGAGAAATCCTCAACTAAAGAATTACCGAATCACAATCTATCCAGATGAATCGTCTCACCAGTCGGCAGCCAATGATCAGGTGACATTTTCCCGTGTGTGCAGAGGACTGTGGAGCATATCCTAGAGGTCACTGCAACTGCGATCCCTATTTTTGTACTCGTTGGTTCGTATCATGGTTATATTATTTGGTGGGTTATAAGTTATAGGATAAAAACTTATTTTTTTTTTTTGTTTACAACTGTCCGAAAGTGGTCAAGGGTATGTCAAGAGCACTGTAGTCCAACCATCAACGTGAAGCAGATGTGTCTACTTTTTTTTTCCTTCAATGAATGCGCGAAATAATGTATCTCTAGCTATTAAAGACTATTTAGTAAATATCTACTGGCTAGACACCAGAAGAATTCGCGGACACATTTCGCGATAGTATAAAATTCAAATAAGCACATGTTTGTGCTTCTTCTGCCATTGGCACACGGTTTACCTGGAACACTCTGGGCCAATGAGAGATCCTGGGTCAAAGAAGTGTCGAATCACAAGCAACCCAGTCTACACAACTCTCGAGTCAGCAGCCAACGATCAGGGGATATTCGCTCAAACATACAGAGGACTGTGGAGTCTATCCTGAAGGTCACTGAAACCACGAATTTTTCAGGTCCTTAACTATTGAAATATTGATCAAATCTGCGACAAAACTTGAAAGTGCAAGAGGCAGGGACTGAAAAGAAATGCGCGTATTAAATAACCTTCAGGACCCTCTCTACATTCGGGCAAATAACGCCAGTTCGTTGGTAGCTGACTTGTAAGCAATCTCTACTGGGTTGTCTGTGATTGTATTTTTCTCTCGTTCAAGGTTTCTCATTGACTCAAGTGTCCTCCGGGTAAATAAATTAGCCAAAAGCGAAATCAGCTGAAATGTGTGTATTTGAATTTCAAACTAACGCAAAATGAATGCGCGAATATTTCCTGTCACTAGCAAGAAGGCTATCGAGACAAGAGTTCAGGGATAGCCCTATAACCAAAGAAATGTCATTAAAAATGAAACAACCAATATGGTGCGTGAGACCGAGACTCAAGTGTGTATCTGCTTGGTCGAGGACATTTAGGCCATTATTTAGAACCATGGAGTTCCGGGTTTAAATCCAAGACTGATGATGAGTATTTGTGCCGGTTTTCGGAAGTAAGTTCAAGTTGATTTTTTTTATTAGCCGCTTTCCATTTCTCCCAAAACCCCTAACATCGTTATCCAATTTTAAACAGGGTTATCATTAAGCCTTGTAAGATTTAAATAAAATATATAAGAAATATTCTGGGCATTTTTATTATTATTATTTCATTACATTGTGCTGTCACCTACAGTGTATTTGCTTCAAGAGAATGCAAAATTCGCCACGGACTTACCGCGAAGAATCTGAGTGTAAGCCATGTTTCAAAAACCATATGATGCCACCAGCAAATATCGGCTTTACAGCTGGAAACGTTGTATTTTGCAGGATATTCTGACTGCCTGTTAGACACGAAACTTTATCAGTTGCCAACGGTGAGGAAAATTCATTTTTGACCAGACAGTTAAAATGTACTAAGATATGTTTTACTGAAAGTTCGTGATACGCCTGATAACAACAACACCTTGTTAAAAATGAGTCCACCCGTCCAATGTATTCCAACAAATCTATGGATCAAATAGTCTAAATTCGCGACAAATTTCTTTGTTCTATTTTCGTTATAAATCAGTAAACTCTAAGTCAGCTCGCTATTGATAAAAAAAAGAACACTTTTGTAAATTCTGTAATTCCGTTAAGATTATAATCGTCTTTCTAATTGGCACTGAGGCACTAAAAAAATCATTCGAAAATAAATCGGAGATTTATCATCAGTATTACAGTGAATATTTTCGAATTAAAAAGAACTAATCTAGCTTACTTTGTTTGTTTATTTTGTCGGAGTTTATGTATTCGTATACCTGAAACAGTGAGGATATGCTTGCCACTTTAAGTGTGAGTAAATGTTCAGTTTTTTTTTTTTGCAAGTCACTCCCTGATTAGCAACAAATAAAAATACCGCGGATAGGCCAATCAAATTCTCAAATCCTCAGATACAATACAATTTTGGTATTCTAAAGATTTGATGTTCGAAAAAAATAACATATATTAAGAAAAGTATTTTAGGAAGGGAAATCAGATATTGGAGTATAGTTGACAAGAACTGTATAATTTATCACTTGCGAAGCTACCAGTGAAATGTCTCTTTTCTGCCACCAACTACAATGCACTAGGAAAGTTATTTTAGTTCTGCAGGGAACTTTGTGATACAATAAAAAAAACAAGAATTTGTTTTCATACTAAAGGTATAACTAGCCCTTTTAATGTGTTTTAAATTTAATTTTACTTCAAAACTTAATCATCTGTCTTTTTTCTCAAAATATTATTTCATCCCTGACTCTTTAGATCTATATTTGAATTTGAGGAACTCTTTTAAGAATATTAATTCGATATTTAGATTATAGAAAACGTGGATTCTACTCATTACTTAAAAATATCTACATTATTAATTTGTGGGCCTTTTCAAAAATAAACTTAGAAAATGAGGCACTGTTCATGGTAGACTTATTTTGAAGATAATTACAGACAGAATATGTTCGTGAGTCCAAGATTAAAGTGTGCATATACTTTAATTATACTGATGCAACTGCAGAATTATAATTATAATAGCCTACATTTGTATGAACAAGTGTTAAATGAGTCGTGGTTGAATCGTTTAAAGCCTTGTAATGGTAAAGTTAAAGAAAAAAGATCAACTTAAATTAATTCTATCATATGTCAAGTGTACATTCTAAAACCTTTTTGTACTTTGAACAGGGAAAATTCGCGGAAACCTAGTTGCCAATGATATCACTTGTAAATCTGCATGGTAGAGCTTTCTAAAATTGCAAATGGTACAAAGCTCTGGCCTTGAAGTTTTACAAGTTATATCGTTTGCAGCTGAGATCCCAAGGACTATCCTCGTAAAAGTAAAAATATTACAGTTTAGAATCACAATCGCATATAACGCGACGAGAGCCAATTAAATTTCGTCTACTTTAAGTTCCATCGTTATATGTATCGCTAGTCCAACTCTTGGGTTTTTGGGGTTACAGCAGCTTCTGGTAACGTAGGGCGAATGTAAAACCAGTTTCGTTTGTTTGTCATTATAGTTTCAGGAGTTCATTCAGCGTTTGAGACTGATAGACATGAATTTAAATTGTAACGGAGCGTAACGTAAGGGCAAGCAAAAATTAGACGTTACAAAAGTTGTAAATTGGTGAAATGGTGTTTTTAAAGTCGCTATGTTTCACTATCGGTGCTTCCATAACATGCTCGTTATCATGTCACCTGTTTCTCGGATATAAATCACTATTAGGCAGCAACTTCAGGAATCATCGTGCCTCCAGCCCACGATTTCTCGCAATGTTATATTATAGAGCATCTTCCATTTTCTCAAAGCCATAAATAAGCAAATGCATCATTTCAACACAGCCGGGCATTTGCTATTCGGATACTCCGTAATTAGTAATTAAGGGCTCTTGTGAATAAAATTTCTTTAGCGGGGACATTTTGTTCATGTTTGTGAAATAAGTATATGTTTGCGTCAAATATCAAATTTTTATTTATATGTTTAATGTGAAAGTAAAAATGCTTCACTTAGCATACTTTTGATATGCATTACATTCAAGTGACGATTGATTTTGTACAGCGTTATTTTCGCGTAGAGTTTTTTTTTTTCTTGAACGTCGAAAATTTCTGGTGTGTGTGTCTCTGTATATATTTATTTAACAGTGTGCTTAACTGAAAAGTAAAATTCATTTACTGTTCAAAATATACTGCAGTTAACTGTCTTTTGAAATTTTTCTGTCACGATGAAGAGTTGTATGTCACATTCCGGGTCATTATTTTATATTTACGTTAAACTCTGTTAAACTTGTAGACTTGCTGAACTTTTTCAATTTTACAAAATGGAAAAATGCATATTAGCGTATATTGCGTAATAAGCTGCCGAGGTTATGATTTTAAAGTTTTTGTGCAGTACCAATGAGAACAAATTTTCTTACAGAAGTGACTGAAATTACTTTGGTTTAAATGCTTTTATACTAGCTACTTAATATACTTCAAAACATAATCCAATGTATATTTTTTTCGAAAAAATAAATGTATTTTACTTTCTTCAGTTGTCAAAATCTTTGTAATTTGAAACTTTGAAAGGCTAATGAAGATTTCAGAAAACTGTGGAAGAATTGTAAAAAAATAATAATAATCATGCAGTAATCAGTAGCATTGCCATTGAACACAAAGTCTCGGCTATAATACATAAAGTCCTTCTTCATCGGTACTAGACGAAAACTTTTAAAATGTAACTTTGGCAGCTAACAACGGAAAAACTTTTGCAATATATATATATATATATATATATATATATATATATATATATATATATATATATATATAATTTTGTAGAAGCTAAGCCATTAAAAAAGTTTACAAATTTAACAGTGTTTAACATTAATATGGTAAGGTGGGGTGCGTATACGTGGTAGAGTAAATCGGAGATGAAATTTTCAAAACGTTTCGCTCACTTTTACGTTACATGCATTAATTTTAAAACATGCCAACATGTATAATTTATAAGCAACTTTTTGGCATATTTTTAATTAATTTAAGTACCATATAAGCGTTGGAAGAGAATATTTGACAATTATACCTCAGATTAACCCCACCACCAATCTACCCCATTTTACCCTATAAATTATTATCTGTAACTGAACTATTTTCCTCCCCACCCCATTTTTTTTCGTAGCCCAGAAAATAATTATTCAACCTTTACCACATCGTAATTGGTTTTTAGTTATTTTTTCTGTCTTCATCCACACGATGATAAAAAAAAAAACATTAACGGTCATCAAAGTGTGAAGGAAAGTAGCCATAATTGCAGTTCGCCTAACTGTTCGTGCAGCGCGCGTTCATTTTAACAGTCCATTGATTTTTTTCTTGGCGACCCACCCGTGGTAATTGATCCATCGCAACCCCTGCCCACCTGCACTGTCGCGAGCGGAAGGCCAATGATTCCGTTGGGCATATGCCAGCAGCGCCGACGGACAAAATCGGTACCTCCGCTCAGGGATCTGTCTACCTTGGGGGTAGACGCCGATGGTTTGTAAACACGTCAAATGAACCGTTTTCGGCAATCGATTTTCTTCGTAGCGATTGTGAAATGTATTTTCGTCGAGTCGAAAATTTCGCGACTCGAAAAAAGGTGTTGTTGATTATATGTATGAAGAGCCTGTGCAAAAATTTTCAACGCGTTGGCGTTAGTTTTTCAAAGCACCAACCAGTTACCCCGAGAACCACTTGGGTTAGCGAAGATTATTTTTTTTTTCGTGACGTCAGTAAAGCTGCTCGTGTTGTGGTTTTGGAAGCTGTGAGTGGAAGGGCGCGGGTCGAAATCCTCCACACGGTCCGCCACCGCTGAAGACAAGTGCCTGCGGACGCCGCGGCGCACTCACCTCCCGAGACGTCCGCGGGCTGTCTCCTCCGGCAGGCAGGGTCACTCGTGGCACACCCCGCGTCAAAGAGAGAGACGGAGCGTGGGGGGGTTGTGGTGTGTCAAGACGGCGAGAGGAGCTAGAGAGAGAGAGAGACTGGAGGTACCGGCGCGCCCACGGACCACCGCCGAGCTACCCGGTCGCGCAGCTGCTGCGCCCACACTGGCCGGTCGGCACGCCCTGCCGTGTTGCCTAGCGACCGGGCGGCGGCGGCGCTGGAGTCACCTGGCGGCCGGACCCCGCAACTAGCCAAACACCCCCCCCTCCCCTCCCCGGTCACTCCCTCCCTTCCTCCCTCCTATCGGTTATAAATAACTCTCTGGGTACCGGCTCCCGCTAATAAGTGCAACCTGCATTATCGCCCACGTCGACCAGGGGAGGGCTGTACAGTCTGTCTCGCCTCTGATTTGACAGTACTCAAAATTAGTCTCCTTCCGCCATTGTTGTTCTTCGTCGTGTGATGATTCAAAACAATTTGTTTTTATGGTCATACGCCATTGGTGTCTTATAGAAAACACAATAATGTACAAGAAAGATGATTGCACACACGCAAAGAAAGACAAGACAAAATCAGCCTATGTAAACAGTTAAATTCATAGACAGCAACAGATGATTTCTGTCGAAGGAATTATTCGGGGAAAATATATATATATATCACTGCACAGACGAACGTATTTGCCTGACAATGAGGAGAAAGTTACGACAGGAACAGAAAACTACAGACAAACAAAAATTTTGAGCGATACAGACACGCGCAGGTGAACCCAGCTATGTGACTAAACAGATATTCTGGGCAACTCAACGACGACGGCACAAACACAGCGGGCTTCTAGGATGAGATGCTTTGCAAGTGAAAGCTGAGAAATGGGCGCCACTGATAACTGTCAAATTTGAGACAAGTCACGTGATACAGACTATATAAAATGCGAGCTCCCTTGCGTGACGAGTGAAGCAAAGCGTCAGGAGATTTCGTGGATGAAACACAAACTTTTTTTTTTAAGTAACTTATTATTGTTTACGTGCATTGCTGAATAAACTTGCGAACTGCTTCACTCAGACTTATTTGAGGTTTGGTCTCGCCAAATGTTGGTTATTTCATTTACTTGGCATTTTTTATTAGGTATATAAGGCATTTTCCTGTGCTTTTATTACAACAGCGCTTTCATGTTTCGTCTAAAACTTTATCACCACGCAGAAAAAAAAATGTTCTGAACTTTTACAAAAGAGTCTTTCTTACGCAAGTTACCAAGAAATAGTTTGTAATACTACAATGAAGATATTGTAACTTTGTACAACACATTACTATGGTTATTGTTGCATATAATAAATATGTTTTTTTAGTGATAATACTGTTTCTTACGAAATTTCGCGCATAATTTAATATTTTTATTGATGTTTTATTCAAGCATAAATATTTTAAACTATAGAAAAGATAATCGAATATTCAACAAATTGACATTTTGTTTTTGTTTTACCGTGCTTATTAATGTGCGCAGATAAAATTGGAAAGCTATTCAAGGAACAGTTTACAAATAACTTTAACTATTGGAGGCACTGGGACAACACAAATCACATGTTCCCGGGTAAGAATCCGAACCCAGTATTACCACGAACACTATTTTGTAGTGATACAGTTGTTTAATTTAAATGTACAAATTTTCAGATATCTGTAATTTTACATGAATATTCCATTTTAAAAACATTTTTTTCGGAAGTTATGGTTCCATCAGTTGTCTCGCTCGCTCTCAAATAGCCTACTCAGAAGAAGATGTGAAAAACAAACTCAATTTCTATATCTTTTTTATTGTCATTACTTCGACTATATATTAAAATTTATTGTAGTGCCCTAAATGTAATGGCTACGATACCAAAACTCCGTAGGAATGTAACCATAACGCGTCTCATCGTTAGTTTTCAGTGGGTACTGTAATGGAATACACGATTTCTTCACTAGCGTTGTCCTTGTTTCGGTAAGGAACATAGAGCACAAAAAGTTTAGACATAGCTTTGTAATGTTTCAGAAAAATTATGATACTGTAAGAGTTCATGAAACATTATTGAAAAACATCTGAATAATTGTATGCTGTAAAAAAGTTTTGTAAGTTTAGAGAATAATGAAAGTTCTTGTTGTATTTCGTCAAAAATCGTTAAATAATTTTTACTTCTAAGGAAACAACCGAAAGTGGTCATCTTGGTTTTAAAGGCATTTGTTAATGCCATTTTTTATATTTTATATTGAATACAATTTTAATTCAAATTTAATACAGATATACCTAATATTCAATACAATTTTAATATTAATATTTTAAACCTGCTCGAGCATAGCGCATGGTTAAATTTAATGCCTGAAATTAATAGTGACAGGCTGCTACAAATCGTTTCTCGCGTAAAGTAACTGGCATTTAGTATTTAATTGGTATTTTCGGAATGACTACGACCGCAATGATACTGTCAATATACACTATATTTTAGACATAAAAAGATTGAAAAAGTTTTAATTTAATGACTATAACTTTATATGTAATTTAAGTTGGGGAACAAAATTAACATTTTTAGGGTGTATAAGCCATGTGATAAATTAGTGGGATGCAATTAATCTATGTCGCCGAGTATAATCAATCTGGCAACTCTGTACTTCAAACCAGGGCCGCAAATCTGTAGGATTCTCAAGAGGGGCCCGTGGAAATTTCCAGGGCGGGTGGGAGGGTGGCCCGAAATTTTTACACGTGGGGTTAACCGACTCGTCATCTTTGAATTGTATGCTTGTATGTTGTATACTGCCCATATATTTTGGCCTACATGAATGTAATAAGCAGAAAACTTTTAAAAAATCGGTACAGAAAGTTTTCCATAAGATATAGTTTTGACATCATAACCTTTTTATAGTCACGCTTTTGCAAGTGCAGACAGGCCCCCTTCATTGAGGAGCTTCTTAATTCCAGGGTGGCCGGCCCCCGGGATCTGCCCCCATACTGCAAACTAAGCGTGACGTCATGGTGGCAGCATCCTCTAGCAGATGAAAACGATATGTTGGATCCAAGATGACGTCCTCCAGTAGACGAAAGAAAGATGGCTGGCGTGACGTCATACTATCCTACGATATATCTACCTTGGTAGTGGTGGTGTAAGGTCAGTCTGTCATTGGCTTCTGTGGAGGAAGCATCCGTCGCAATTTTTTTTCTCTCCGAGTTCAAACCGAAAACTCCATGACGTGAGATCATTTTTAAATTAAAATATTTCCTGAGTTTCTAGCTAAATAATAGCGGATTTTCAAGATGGTGGATATGACTTCATGATTTTAAATTTGTGGACCGTTTTTATTAAAATTTTATTAATGAATTTTTTTTTAATTTTAGAAGTTTTCCCAGTTTCCAATGCGGATTTTCGAGATGGCGACCGTAACGAAAAGTTCAACGGTGATGTCATGATTCAAAATGGCAGCCGTGACATCTTAATGGTCGAGGTCATGACCTCGGCGGCTTAGTGCTGCTTGCTCATGGGGAATTTAAGCCACTTTGGGGACATCTTGAATCTTTCTTGGATGATAGTGTTTCTCAGCCATCTCAAGACATATAGTAATTGGCTCAGTAAGAATCTCTTTTGTTTGAAGTTCCGATTCTGGCAACAGTTGGTGCCACATGCTGTGTTGTGCAGACAGTCACTGTTTTTATGTGGGATGCGGGATGCTCACTCACGATCGCAAGAGGATGGGCTTCGCTAGACGTCAAAGAGAAGTGAATTCGACTAGAATGAAATCGGGAAATTTTCCCTCAAAACAGTAATTTTTTTCTTCGAAATAGGGAAACATCTAGGAATTTTGTGTCATTATTTTTGAGGTAATTTGATACCAAAATGGCCGCCGTGATGTTAGAGTGCAAGAAGGCGGTCGACATCACCTCCACCACACTCCGACTTCTTGCGTAGGAAGAACATTTACATACTACACATAGCTACGTTCATAATACTTAATATATTTCTAATGATTGCTTAGGAATTACTAATTTACGCTGTATCCACCCTAACCTAACCAACCGTTCACACAATTTCACAGTATTTTTAATGCAGCTATACTAACCTAATCAAGCGTCCACACTTTTTAAAAGTATTTTTAATTTAGCTCGACTATTCTCTAATCTATCCTTCCCCATTAGTCTATGAAAGATGAACGGCGACATGGACATATTTCATGCGCGTATTTATCCCGAATAATGTGCTACTGAATTGCTCGTGCAAGCGGTGAACTTCGGTAATCTTCGGGGAACTCCGGAACTATTCGGGCCTGGGAATGGACTTGTGTGAACTGGTTGCTACGCTAAGTTTTAATTCCAAAGCAACAATTAGAAATAATTTTACAGTATTTTAAATGTATCTGTACCAACCTAACAGTCCACAATATATTAAAGTATTTTTAATGGAGCTAACCTAATCCAAACGACCATTCTCATGATGTAACAAATTTGTGACATTTGTGCCTATTCTGTGATTCTCCACGTATACGAACGTAAAACAAAATGGCGACGGCTGCATCAATGCGTAGGTATTATAATGTTATCTTTAAATGGTGATTTTTTTTAGAAACCAGTTGGAAAAATAAAGACACTGTTTTCAAGGTAAATACAGGAGCGTTTCCAGTTTTCGAAAGAAGTATTTTCTGAATGTAATTATGAATTTCCGTAAAAGCCGCGACATGAGAAAATTACCCTGGTTGCTCGTAAGCGCCAACGATTGCGGCCCTCCGCAACTGCTGCTTCCCGGAACACAGCGAGCAACGCCTGAACTCGTTCCTCCGCACTCGCCTAACCAGCAGGACGCGAGTACGGTTGCCACTCGCCCCCTCGTGTTCGTCGTCCGTCACTGACGATGGCGACGTTTCAGGTGCGTGTCACCTTTGAATATTATATACTGTATAGAAGTCGCCAGCCCAGGTTAAAATTTCTAATACGGTTTTGAGGTAGTTGGTTAATTCACCGCCGCAATCGCCACCATCTCTAGGGCATCGACTTGTGGTGGTCCCTAGCGGACAAGTGTCGAACTCTTCAAACACCCCTTCCCCCTCCCGTTGAACGACCTAGAGCTGCAGTGAATGACAGGTGGGGGGGTGCGGGGAATGACAGCGGGCGACAGTGCTGCTCTCTAACGTGTAAATAACAACTAAGACGATACAGGGCGTTACGGCAGCGCACTGCAGCGGTGAAGTTCCCAAGCTGCTCATCATACGCTTCTGAAAAACGTAGAGTAAATCCTATCCACTCGCGACTTCTATACAGTATATATATTCAAAGGTGTCACGATTAGTTTTAAGTTGTCGGCCATTAGGTGGGGGCCGCCTCCCAGAGAACCACGACAGACACAGCGACCAAGCCACTGTCTTCCTCGCCTCCAGCCGTCCCAAACTCCTTGCCCACTCCGCGCGATATTGCTATCCTGTATGAGTTTAGTTTTCATTAAAAAAATTTTTATAAATGCACATAAATATGCGTTATAATAAAATTTGTATTGTGAACCGAAAAAAAAAATCCGAATTCAATTTCATCATGAACAATATTGTTACGATTTACCACGGGTTCGTAAAGGATAGCCCAATTCAAGATTTTATTACACTACACAGTTTTATTGATGGCCACTATTTATGTACCTTACAATTAATCTTCTAAAATGGCAAATAATCAATTGCACTTAAAGATAATGTTGCTTCCAAGTGCGCACGGCACATCTCATGTTACGGCGGCATGTGATGCAGCCCAGCTAGCTCTGCACCTGCGCGTGACGTGGCATTGCTCACGTCCGTAACAATATTAATAATTGTCGACAAATCGCAGAGATTAAGAAAGTGGCATACACAAACTATTTTGATATCTGTTAACTCGCGTATTTTTACAAGGCAAAAATATTACTGAGGAAAAACACATCAACTTTTTAATTTTTTTCCCCCAGCTTGTGTGGACATTAGGGATTTCGTGTCTGTGTTGTCGATATGCGTTTTGGTTATTAACTAGAAAACATCTAAGTTAACAGCAGATATTACGCTGAATTTTTCGTTAGGTAATATTTCCTACGTTTGAAACCATAAAATACTTCTTATATTAAATATTATAATACGGTTGCAATAAACCTAGTTTTTATTATTATCATCACCTCTTGTTAAAGATTACTTACTTTTTTTCTGTGAAATTTGGAGAAATCGGCAAGACGTTCATGTGAGTCTTGCTTCTGACAAAGTAAAAAACGGCATTCACCCTTGTAACGAATGAGGTTGTCTTCACCGTCACAATTCTTTAGCATCGTTGATAAATATTATTTATTTACTTCCAAACGATAGGTTCCTTCAACCAAATGAACATAGCAACAGGTCGGTGTGGTTCAACTATCGCTGTTTGCCGCACACAAAAGATATATATGCAGAGCAAAAAAAAAAACTCATTGCATGAAACCACGTCGTTAGCTTCCTAATTGCCTTGAACTCATTTAAACTTTTAAAAATTTGCAGCCATCTGGTACTTAATTAGTGCAAAAAAAATACGCTACAAGGAAATGCTTCTCGTTCTACCGAGAAATACAGCTGTTCCACTGTCACTTTTTATTTTTTATCTCAAAATGCCTGTACTTTTTTACGAATAGTTATCCAACAGAAGCTAAGTTTTTCAAACCCAACAACAAAAGAAAAGTTTAAAAACTTAAATTGTAAGTCCCAAACAATTTTACTAAATTAGCATACAATTATTTTTCTGTGTTATAACTTAAAATTTATTAGGTTTTTCAAACAATTTTTGTTATTATTACTAGTATTTAATGGCTTTTGATGCAAATCTACCATGGAAGCTATTTCGTGATTTTTTGGTTGAAAATTGTTCCACCAGAGTTTTAATGAACGTGGTTTGCCGGCTCAAAACATCACCCAAGTGATCGTTATTACGAACACTTGCTTGTTTTTTAACTGGGCTGAGATGTCTTAGTATTGTTGATGAATCATAAAATAAAAGAGAGAGCTATTGTGACGAACATACCGGAATAAGTAATGCAAATAAAAACAAAATTACTATCTTGAGCATGCGAGACAAATTTTTAACGGCGTAACAGCGTAAATTCTTTTGCTTCTATTATTTTTGCTATTGCTCATAATTTTAAATTATTTTATAATATAATCATAAGTTCTTTATAAAACGTTTTTCTACTAACCAAGTCAATTTTGAGTGGCTTTTATGCACTTGACATAAACATTTCCCTTTGAGTTCATAAAAACTTAAACTAAGAACGTATTTAGTAGGAAAAAAACTTTTTTTTAAACAATTATTTGTGGTTGTATTACGAATTTATCTAAAACCATCTGCAGAAACACGAATTTATGTTAGGATACTACCTCCTTAAGAGTAATGCAACAGAGAGAGAGAGAGAGATACAGACAATGCCGCATTACCGTGTCGCCACGCCTGGTGTGGGCGAAGAGGAGTGCAATGTGTCTAGTTTATGTATCACGTATAATGGCCTCTGACAACCGTATAACGACTTACCGCGTCCTCGCAGGACCGAATCTTTCTCCTTCTTTCCATACTGGCCATCGGTAAATGGAGTGTAAAAATATCAGGATAAAAGGTCATTGGTCTGTCTTCGATGAAATAAGAAGGCCATTTCGTGGGGAAGTCTGTATGCCTGCAAAAATTGAGTCCCAAGTATCTACCATTTGTGCAGGAAAAGGTGGAAGGAGGAAAGTATTCGGTTTTCGCCCACAACGTACTCGGCTTTATCTCAAACACCAAGTTTGTCATATTTTTTTTCGTCACTATTATTCAAGGGATATTTCCATAAATTTATTCCAATTTGTTGTTCGTTCGCGTATTTTGAAACTAGATTAATAGAGACCGGAAAAAAATTTCGGATTTATTTCGCGATAGGCTAGAATCCAAACGATTCACCTTCATGCTTCTTCGGTGATTGGATCACAGTTTACCTTAAGGACTCTAAGCCAATGAGAAACCCTCAACAAAAAAAGATTTCAGTTGACAGGTAGTGTTCAACAGGCTGCTCCCAACAGCTACAACTAGTATTCAACAGACTGCTCCCAGCAGTTGCAACCAACCCGCGCTCGCTACGGTAGTGGTTTTCTCTGACGTCACGCGTATGTTACATCCCAATGGAGCGAGCACCCCCCGCATACTACTATTTGGGAGTATCTAAAGCATGTGACTCCTCATGCCAAGGGGTGGGATTACGTTTATTATTCACTTTTCACAGTTAACGATTTTGCAAGCGCCTATTTTCCCACACAGTGAGTTATTTTTAATTCCAGAGGGCACTTCCCCCTGCCCCCCCCCCCCCCCAAATCACACACGCAATTCACAATTCACGCCAATCCCTCATGTGCATCAAATAAACGAGCTACGAGAATAAAGTATTTTCTATGCTGTCTGTTTGTTCCCAGCAGCAGTCAATAACTGTGCGTTTTCCCGCCATGAATACTGTGCTTAAGGCCGTGTTACGCTGTCAGTTTTTTTTTCTCCAACTATATTTGACAAGAACGTTTGAGAGAATATTGGTAGAAATATAGCTTCAAAAATTTTTTCTACCAAATAACGTTGTACGGCTAGATAATTTCAAACATGTTTTGAATCCGGTCGCAATTTCAAAGTTATTATTGATCTGAGTTAACTCAAACTTTTCAATATTAAACTAATTAAAATTAAAATAATGCTTCACGTGCTTTGATTTTTATGCATTTCTTAAATTTCAAAACGTTTGTAAAATTTTATCGCATGATACTCGTTGCACTCTGCGATCTTAAAACGTTATAGATAAATTGTTCCTATTTACAGATGAATTACTTTAAAAACAACATTCATACTAACCTTATTTTGCCTTTACAACTTTAATAACCTCCCTTGCATTATTTGCCATTTTAAAGATACGTTCTGACTAAAACGTCTTTTTCGTTTTCGTTTGGCATTATTCTGATTGGCTAATTCCGTCAATCATCCAACATTGTTAGAACTAGCCACATATACACAATATTTAAGGAAACTCAAGAAATCAGACGTTTCCAAAAAAAATGGCTTCGCTAGTGACGTTTTCGGTGTCGTCATAAGGCCCCACATCACCTGACTAACTTTATTGGAAGGTCTTGAAAGCGAAAGTTTGACTGTGTTGCCTACATTAGGACGTGGTGGTGATAAAGTCCCGTCTTATTCTTCACTATGTCTGTATAGGCCTAATCCAGTACGTTCGGTTAGGTCACGTTATATTAGTTGGTGCGAGCGATTCGGAAACGCTGGTAATATCAAGCTAGTAATGTCTTACTTTACTGTGTTGTAGTCCAATTGTGTACTTTATGTATTTAGAAAAACGTTCATCTACTTAAAATTTAAACACATACTGTAAAAAAAAGTTTGTACGGTAGATTCTTGCACGAAAGCCTCAACATTGCATTTTTTTTTTTTTAAGTTCTAATAGCAGATGTGATTATAAATAGAAGGTTTGGATCTGCAATGAGATATTGAGGAAGGCAGGGCAACAAAACTGAATAAAATTCACGGTCACCAGAGCTTTCTTGAATTGTGAGTTATAACCGCGTTGTAGGCGAAGAGTTCGCCGACGTTTCGGTCTAAATCACAGTAGTCATCTTCAGGAGAGCAGTCTCCTACTGAGGGTTTTAGAAGTTTATATTACCCTAAGATACTTTCGCCTGATAGTATTTTAAAGCAAGAGAACTTCATGAAAAACTTCAATAGGAGATAGATACCCTGAAGATGGCTATTGCAATGTCGAGTAACAGGCGATTTGCCTAACGGCGGTTTGCCTAAACATGAATTCGTTACGGCGATTTGCCTAAAGTCATTTCGCCTAAAGGCGTTTTGCCTGACGGCGATTTGCCTAACGGCGTTTTCCCAAACGGAGTTCTGCCTGACGGCGATATGCCTAACGGCGTTTTGCCTAACTCCGATTTGCCTAACGGCGTTTTGCTTAACGGCGATTTGCCTAACGGCGTTTTGCCTAACGGCGTTTTGCCTAAACGGTGTTTTGCCTAAACGGCGTTTTGCCTAAACGGCGTTTTGCCTAAAATTAGGCAAAACGCCTTTAGGCAAAACGACACATGCCCGCAATGTCCACCAAAAAGTCGGTGATTTCTCGACTTCAACCCACAAACCAAGCGACCTCGGACAATGGGAACGAAAGCCTTCAATCCTTATCCACAGCTTCTAAATCAATTTTGATTTATGATTTGAACGAACAATCTTTAGCGTACCTACTTGGTTTGGAATCGGACCCTTGATAACCGAGTAAAAAATATCCATAATATTTTAAAGGAAGTGGCTAAGTTTGCTGATTCGTCATAATAGAATCCACGCAGAGTCAATACCCGGATTTTTCGCAAGAGGGAAACGTGGCGGACGTTGCCTTGATACGGTGAAGTTTCTCGGGATACTCCCGTTTTGCCACAATTATTTCATTCCGTCAGTGCTCCATTCTCATCTCATCACCTTTCATTGTCTCTGATGACCCTCGATTAGAAGAACATTCATTCGTTCGGTCATTCTATCGTTTGTACTGAGTCTCCCAGCTCAAAGATTGGTCATGTATGTAATTTATAATATGTTTACGACGTTATTTAGTTTAAGGGATTCCCCTGTATATTTATCTCTATACCGCTCTTGATTTTTTGTTGTTTGCTAACACATTTTTTCCACGAAATAATTTACCAAACGTAATTTACGTGTTGTAAAGTGTCGCGTAATTTATCATAATAATCATGACTTCTGGCCGCTATTACTTACACACTTAAATTTACGGCCAGCCTGAAAAATGCACCAGGTGAGGCGATATGGGTGAGCATCGTGGACCGAATGCAAATGTTGATGGATAAACGGGAGCATACCGAGAAAACCCATAGGCTCACAACAGAATGGTGTTATAAATTTTTCAAGCGGCATAAACTAATAAATGTTTCTATTTTTTTTACAAATTTTCTGAATTTGATACCGGCAATAAAACTTTGTAATAGGTAGTCATTTAATAATTAACATATATATAATAGCTTACTGTTAGAGACAATATTTTATGGTAAATTACGACAAAAAATAAATGCTAGTTAATACACCATATTATAATATCTAAATGCATGTTAATATGCGTTGCAACACTGAAATTCACGTTATCATGAAATAAAATCTAATTAAAAAAATTTAGTAACATCTAAAATTCAATTATTGTCATTTTTTACTATGTAGTTTGTAAATAAATGTACAGACCAAGAGGATTGTAAAAATTAATTATCGTCCCTGATTGATGACATAATTAATTTCAGTTAATTGAAATTGAAGTACCTAATGGTTTTGGTTCGAACAGTTACTGAGATTCTAATTATGTGGGCCATCATAAATATTAAGTTAAGTTGAACCACTGGATTTGAAAGCATACCTAATTCTATCATCAAAGACTGTATTAACATATTCACACTACTATTAACACATATTTTCTGCACGAGCCTAAGAAATAGCACTTTTCCTTATACGTGAAATTAAAATTAACTAAAAATAAACAATTAAGTAATGATACCACAACTGGTCATATAAAAAACATTCTTGTAATTGAAAAAAAATTTAAACGTCTCTCCATCCTTAACAAACATGACTTCTACCGCGGTCAAACATTCGGTTTCTGTTAGTCACGCGGAGTAACTTAAACGTGAATCCGCACGCGTCTGTGTATTCATGCTTGCCAATGGACAAACTCTGTTCCAAGGGCGTATCCAAAGGAGATAGTTTCCACCCCCCACCCTTTCTCCCTTCCTTTCTAGGTGGGAAAGCAAGGAGGAATGAGCTGTAGTTAGAAAAATTGTAACTGAATCCTCACAAAATATTGTTCAAAAAATTATTATATAAAATATTTTAATGTTTTTATTATTATTGTATGGCACCACGGACTGAATTCCAGGAGAGAAAAAAGTCTCCTTGCTCTGTCCCGTGATTCACATATTCCTTTACGTCATTCCGTGTACGTCATCCGTGTCCTCACTTCAGAGCGGACCGTACGACCGGGCAAGCCGGGTTCTGAAACTCAGCTCCCTCGCGCCCGCCTCGGAAGCCGTGTGACGTCAGCTGCCGAAACGGCCCCAGACGTCTTCGTTCGGGGGCTACACCGCCGCAGATTTTCGGAGGGGCGGGCGGGGCGTCTGTCTTTGTCTGCTGGAGCCAACAGCTGTCTGTTCCTGGTCTCTGCACCCCTTCCTTCGCTGGGCCGTGTTGCCCCCGGCCCTCCGCGCCCGACCCCTCGGGTCGATAACCCCCCTCCTCCACTCCCTGGGGTGAGATATGGAGCGTAATTAGGGCGAGGGCCCCGCCGCCGTCAACTGCTGGAGACGGCCTGCTGCGAAAATTCCACCGCTTCGCCGTGGGAGGGTATAGCCGGGGCTGGCGTCGCGAGACATGTCTCGCAGTTTCGAGAACTGGTGACAACCGGGCCTCGTAAAGTTAACCGTGCTGTACGATTGCTTCGCGTGGAAGCTCTGCGCCGGTCGCCATTTTGGATTTATATTTCGTTGTTTCCCTTTTTTTTTATTCTCGGCGTTTATGAAAGAAACTAAAAAAAAAACTTTAATTACAAATATTTGTCCAACTTTTTTTTTTATTATTTCACTAATAAAGCTGGACTCACAATCATTTCGTCCCATCCGTCCGTCACCAGTCCGTCCGTCAATCACGTGACCTGCAGCCAGTCAGATGGACCGGAAAAATTCCATCCGTCCGTCCGTCAAAACCTTGGCCTAGCTTTAACTTTCGACGGACGGATGAAATAACCTCCAACACATAAGCAAGACACCTATTGCCGGCGACCTTTACTGTCTTGTAAGGTTTTTAGGTATATTTATTTGTTTAGCTGCTTCCATTAAATGTTATTAACATACTTTTAATTACTGAAATTATTTTAATAAATATCAGAGCGAAAAAAAAATAGAATTTAATTATTTATTGAGTGCTTAACCTAGAGATCAGAGCTGCGATGGTTCGAATCACAGCGCTTCCAATGTATTTTGCATAAAAAATTAAATTAAATATGTCGATAAGGACCATAATAGCTATGGTAGGTAATGGAACATCGACCTTATGTGATGAGACAGAGCGACGCTGGCGCTCTCTATGAACAAACAGCAGAAACAAAGTCGATGGTATCCAATATGGCGGCCTCCAGCAGAACAGAAAAAAATCAAGAGCGACGCTGGCGCTATCTAGGAACAAACAACAGAAACAAAGTCAATGGTATCCAAGATGGCGGCCTCCAGAAGAACCAAAAAAAATCAATATGGCGACAGAGACGAAAATTTCATCATAATGAGTGGGGCGCTCGATTTAAAGATGGCAGATCCAAGATGGCTGATACAATATGGCCGCCGGTGTCAAGATCAAGCTCAAAGGTCAAGGTCAAAAGTCAAGGTCACACTCATCCAAGATGGCTGCCGTGACGTCACAATCCAACATGGTGGTCGGCACCTCAGGCACCTCAGCCTTAAAGCCTGTCCCCGGACATACGTTTACATACTACTTATGTAGTATGTGAGTTAAAATAAAAACACTTTTAAACACGAATTATAGTTGTTTGCAACTCACGGATATATTCTTGAGTGCAACACTAATCATATTTTTCAAATGAATAAACACTGTTTGAAAAGCAAGCAAGGCGATACGAGAATTTGATCCTGCTGGTGTATGTAGCGGTAGGCAGCTCCCCACCTTGCAGATAACGCAGTAACTGGACTCCAGCAGATACAATGACAAAAGAGCCTTCCCCTCCAACCCTCTCATTCAGCCACGCCCTTGCTTCTTACCCCCTCCCCTTGTCCATAGAGAAGATCAGATATTTAGCTCCGCCCATCCACTAGCTGCAGCACATGGCCAGTGACCCAGCGCGCTAACAATTTTTATTAGGGAGTTCCCTTAAGGGGGTGCCTCCCATTTCAGGTCATGATTTTGTATTTATATTAATCACTGATCAACTTTTAGACTTTTTCAATTGTTTAACTTTCACGAAATGAAAAATATATACAGTGCATACTTTTTGCATAATTAGCTGCCAAAGTTACATTTTTAACGTTTTTGGGTTGTACAAATAAGGAGAATTTAATTTATTGCAGAACTGAAACTTTTTAGGTTTAACTGCAATGCCACTGGCTACTTCATGATATGGTTTGCATTTCTATCACAAAAACTCATTTCATGTTTCTTGGCTGTCAAAATAGTAACAAATATGAGAATTTTGAAATGCCAGGTAAAATTAATTAATATTTTCTGAAAGAAATTAAAACCATTTCTTGAAGTAGCCAGTAGCATTGCAGTTAAACCTAAAAAAAAAAAAAATAAGTTCTGCAATAAATTAAATTCTCCTTATTTGTACAATCCAAAAACGTTAAAATAATAACTTTGGCAGCTAATTATGCAAAACGTATGCGCTGTATATATTTTTAATTTCGTGAAAGTTAAACAATTGAAAAGTCTACAAGTTTATCTGTAATTACAGTAAATATAAAATCTTTACCTGAAATGGGAAGCACCCCCTTAAGAGTCGCACTTCTATATCTACTCCTTGTTCTATGATTCCTCCTCCCTCTCCAACCCTCTCCACCACCCCACCATCTATCGCCCGATTTTGAGCGTTACACTTTTCATTACGCTCCGATGATTCAACAATCTCGACTTTACCTACCGCCTATAATGAAGTTCCACTTCAAAAGTTAAAAAATAAATTAATTGCACGGACTGTTGGCCGGCTCGTAACGCGCGTGGTCGCGGTTCTGTCCGCCGCAGGTAGATGGCAGCACGCACCGCGGCCTCGTGAAGCAGTCGGCCGGTGGAGTGGGCAGGAACATGGCGGACGCTCTGGGCAAGATGAACGTGTCTCCTCGGCCGCTGCTGGTGACCGCGCTGGGGGCAGACGCGATGAACGCAGTCGTCCTCCGCTCTTTGCGGCATTTGGTAAGCTCTCCCGTCGTCAATTCCCGCACCATTAGTGTATTTTTTTTTATTGGGTGGAGAGTGCTCAGTGGCGAAGCCAGGGGGGGTTAGGGGTTCAACCCCCCTCCTTAGCCCCAAATATTTAATTAATTTCTTATTCATCACTCAAACAAATTTCATATTAAAATTAATAAAAATTTTACTATTACAATATTTAAATTTAAGAACCGAAAACTGCTAAAAAAATCACTACATATTTTACACCTTAAAATCCAAATTTTCCCGGGGGAGGACCCCCGGACCCCCCGCTTTAATACGAGGGGGGGGGGATGCTTCTTAACACCCCCATACACAAATCTTGGCTACGCCACTGACTAGTGCTTAATAATTAGGGGCAGGCATTTTTCGCGAAAATATCTGAACGCATATTAGAGTGCAACAAGGTATAACAGCACCAGCTGTTTCTTCCTTGTGATTGGCGGCCGTCTGCAAGAGAAGTCGTTGCCTTACTTGACCGAGCCATTCAGGACGCGTTTGCTGCCTCACTGAATTATTGTGATTGGTGTTGTAACACTCAACATGTTCATGAAAGAAACTCACCCAATCTCGGAACACAGACGATGCTAAGGTGATTTAACTTTTAGCTATCCTCGGAATCTTTTCGAGAAATATGCATGCCCCTATTAATAATACATTTATTTCATGATGTGAAAAATCTTAGCTTACAGTATACGGCATTTGACAGGAGTAATATCGTGGATGGCAACGGAAGTCATTGGAACGGAAATGTGTAACCAGGGTGCTACCATCTCTAAATGATGGCAGACCCGCGTGATTCATCCATATACATATATTAATTTCGTGAACATCGCAGAATTTACACCCCGCATAGATTTAAAAAATAAAACTTTATAATAGTACAACTATTATTTCATACTTTATGTTATAATTTATATTCATAAAAGGAAACAGTGACAACTTAAAAAAAAATTTATAAACCTATCATTACAATTTTGACAACCCTTAGTTAACATTGAAATGAAAAAAAATAGCGCAGTGTTCATAATACTGACACAATGATTTTTTAACCCTACGTATGTTCGATACCATGAAAAATAAAATAATTTCGTGGTTCAATTTTTACAGTTAAATCTTAAATGTTCAATCAGCTCAATAAGGTTCGGTTTGTTTGTAGGAAGTAGCATATTTACAGACTGATTTATGTTGTTTAAGCAAAAACAAATACACAGACATATGCATAGTGTTATATGTGCTTTAAGATGTTTCAGGTTAACATTTAGTAATGCCATATAGAAGTCTACCTAAGTGCAAACTTTTTTTTTTACGCGTGTAAACATCTTAGCTCTCGGTATACAGCATTTGGTAGGAGTAATTTCGTGAAAATTGAAAGGAAGTCGATGACACAAAGATGGCGGACCCACGTGTATCGACATAAACCAGTTTAAAGTCACTTTAGTAAACATTATGGTACATACCAAACGTATTGGTGTGCCAAATGAAACTTTATGATGGTGAAACTACGCTGTAATTTTTTGAACTAAAATAGGCAGGTATAGTAAAAAGGAATCCCAAGTTTTAAAATACATAAGAAACGGGCATTACACGATACCCCCAATAGTCCCGACAGCGCAGTTTCGGGCGGGTCGACGCCGAGTGCACATTGTGTTCCGAACGCGGCGCGGATCACTCGAGTGGCAAACGGGGTAACGTCTGTGAAGGAGACGTGAGTTCCAGTTTGTGTCACTAATAGTGTCAAGTAAACACGTCAAACGCTCGAGTCAATTCTTTGTCGAAAGGCCATCTGCCCATGAAATAAGCGAGGTGCTAGATATGCTGTTTTTAATGCGTAACGGAAGACCAAATTGAGGCGTTGCAGCTTGACGGTCACCAAAACTGTATATTCTTGACATTTGTTCGGTCGGGACCACGCGAAGCCATTCTGCGTTCCACCAACGGACTGTCATCGTTTATCACTGCCGTCCAAGAACGGATCAGCGTCACCACTCTACTGCTGCTTACTGCTACTCTTGTTGGTGTATGCTGTGACTACTGGTTGTTTTTATTATTATTTATTTGATTTTGATTTGACTTGTTACTGCTACCAAATTATAATGAAATAAATATTGATATTATAAAATTATTTGTTTATGTAAGTAAAATGCTTGACTGGAAACGTGTCAGGATAAACCAGCCTCACAACAGAATACACCTCATTACTTATAATTACTTAAGTCCAGAGGAACTTAGTTTAGTAAATTACAACAACATACGTATCTTCATCTATTAGTGGTGATATATTTAGTTAGAAAATACGTTTAAAGCTAAACAAAAAAAACAATGACTCATCTGAAGAGGTAAACAAAAGTCATAAAATTATAATTAAAATGGAATATTTGTTATCAATAGTAAACCTAGGGTGCACCCAAATTACAGGCTAATAATGTTAAAAATTACTTTATATTAGTTATTTAGTTTTTATAATAAATTTAAATATCATGTTATATCCATAATTAGGATTTTACTAATTGAGTCTATAACTTTAAATGTAGATTAAAAACTTATTCAGGAACAAAACAGAACATATAACAAAAATACTTCATTTAAGTAATTAAAGTCCTTTTTTGGAAACATTAGGTAATTAAAATTTTTTTGCCCAACATTAGACGACGAAAGTCTTTTTCTTTTGTAAGCGTTAGGTGACGAAACGTTTGGACGACAAGCAATAATAAAAATTCATTAAAAAAAAGGAACGGACTTAGCTGAAGATGAGAAATATCCATGACATGTTCAAGACGAAAACTTGTACAGCAGCCGGCGCAGAACCGTGCTTCCCGGGCCGACAGGACGTAGATTCAATACATAATGTTTGAAGGTAGGTTAAAGAATAACCCAAAACGTAAAGAACTTGAAGAGGATCCAAAACGATAACCTCCTGCAACATAAGGTTGCAGAGAAACAAAAATTAAATAAAAAAAGGCAACAACAAAAAAACACTCTCACTCTCTCTCGTGCTTTCTCGTGACTTACCGAAATCGGAGGCTGAAGAAATTTACACTGAACTTCACGTCATCTTTTAAAACCAAATAAAAACACCACTTCTACGTGAGATGTCTACCAAAAAAAAACTTTGGTGCGAAAAAATGCATTAATCAACCACCATCACTGACTGGAGCCATCTTGGCGAATGCCGAGAACAACGGACGAAGCGGGTAAGTAATTATAAAACAATGGAGCATCGGAAGCTTACCGAACTGCCACCAGGTTGCGTGGACGGTACTAAAAAAAAAATACTCTAGGAAAAAAAATTGTCTAGAGTACAGATTTTTTATATGAAATCACGTGAAGAAGCGAGGAGAAACTGCAAGCAACTGCTGACAATGACGTGGACAGCACGCCGGGACACGGTGGACAGGCGGGCGTTACTAGCACAGAACATCCGGCGAACAAATGGAAGGTTTTGACTGAAGCCAAACAAAAAATAGAATTGTGTGCTTAATGGAATATAATACAAAAATTTAAAGTAAATATCATTAATAAAATTAAATTAAAAAAAACTAAATTAGGTTTAAAATGTAATTAAACACAAGTAAACATTATAAGACTCAATATAAAATAATTATTAGGTACAGAAAACAAAAATAATTTTACTATTTTACGAGTGCCGAAACATGAAACGGCACAATGCTTACTGCTGGCGCCAGTACCATTAATTGTACTCGTTGATTTATAAATAGACCCTTTTGTTGTGTGTGTGTTGTCGGGACGATATACACTGGCTGTCACTATTTTTCAAAAAAATATATATATATATATATATATATATATATATATATATGCATATTTACATGTGTCAATTGTACTGTTATGCTCTTGTACTGTGACCCTTAGAAACATGCATAAAATGTTATTTATCATAAAACACACACTCTTGGACACAGGTAGCTAGGAACATATATCAACACATAGGGATAGAATTCAGGTTTTTATTATTAAGAATAAAATGGCTATTCATCAGGGACAACTAACATATGTGTAGATAGAATCAATATTAATATAATTAGATAAAAATCACAGAAAAACAATCCTAACGATACTGAACATGACTCGTGGATATGCGCTTATGTAAATTAAACATCAGGATTATACGTAGCACACATGAATCGTTCACAAAAGTTCGTTAGTGTAAGTTCAGAAAATTAATCAAATAATGTTTTTACGGACGCATTCTTACGTAAAAGAAAGATGTTTGAAATCTTAGCACAATTTATTAGTTAGTATGATTACTTGTAACGTTTATATTTGGGTCGTATTTGCCTTGGCTTAACTCAGTTTATATGGTAGAGACACGAAACTAGTACTCCCGTTTCACCTCTGGGTATCACAAAATAAAATAATAATTTAAATCTTTTAAATAACAATTCATGACGTAGTTCATGATAATTGACAAATTTTACGTGAAAACTAATCAGTTTGTAGTCAAATCGGAGTGATTTACGACGAAATTACATACAGCTGGGTCTATAGGCGATACGAAATGCAAGATCTTTACTTACAGATTTTCACTCCTAATAACATATCCGTCAGAATATGCCCTTATAATCTTACACATTATTTATTTATACGCCGATTAAGCTCATCCTGAGTGTCGGGTGGCATAATTTAGCTAGCTATCTTTCAAATTTAAAATAGGCCTCGCGCCTTTGCGTCGGCATCAGACGCCTTCATACAACCATTCTTTCTTATTAATTAAGACGTTCTAGACGCCTCACCTTTAAAACACGGCCTCTCATTGGCCGAAACCAAAATCGGTTAGCGTAATTTACAATATAAATACCGTAAATAACACTGATTAATACAATTGAAAACACAGAAATGCGGTAAACTTAAAACGAAAATTTCCAACAATGAAAATTTCTTAAAGTAATACCCCGAATAAAATCATCGTTCATTCGTTAAGTTCATTAGTCCTTAGAGGGGTATACTCAATTGACTGTCCATATAAATCGATTTCAGGTCATAGAGCATAGCTCTCGTAGATATACATAATTAATAAAAATATATTTAAATAACTTTTGCGGGCGAACAATATACAAATTAAATAATAAAATTTCATAATAATAATAATAACAATCTAAATAATAAGTTTTATAAATAATAATATCATTAAAATAAATCATTACTGTGCATTCTGAAAATAGTAACAGCACACCACTGAACACGCCATTTACAACTTAAAAATGGTAAGAATCCTCAACCTCCCTATGGAAATCGAAAATCATAAAATTCGTACAGAACTAGCAGGATACGGCCGTGTTGTAACTTTGCAAGACGAGGTTTGGAGCACGAAATACAAGTATAAAGTAAAAACGGGAAATGGAAAATGGAAATTAATAAAGATATTCCGCCATACGTAACAATTGACGGTTAATATCGTGGTGTAGTCATATACCCGGGACAACCGCAAACGTCTAGCTACTGCCAGCCCACTGCGCACGAGCGCATTGCTTGCCCGAGCCTCCAGGAGGGATACGCGCGTGTCACGCGTCGGTGGGGCGCACCGACCACAGTTGAAGACAGATCACGCAATCAGGCTAACGTGACTGTCATGTCCTCTGGAGAAGAGGATTTTTCCTCCATTACACTCGCGTGACCGGGAACCACCAGTGCAAACGCCTACTGCGGAACTGCGGTTGAAGGGCGAGCTGTCAACCGTAACTAGCTTTTGACCGATGCGCATAAGGCAAAGACGAGAGAAACAATAGACCCACACTCCATACGAAACGAAAAAACAGAAAACACACAGGTTGGTTCGATAATTGTTAACATATTGTTACGAACGCAGACAGGACCATGACGCGCGCGCAGGTTCGGAGCTGGCTGGCGGCCCCGCATGGCCACTGACGTCACGCGTTGTCCATTGACGTAAAACGTGCCACGCGTGCCTGGCCGGATTACAAGGGTTGTCGCTAACACCCTCCCCCCCTCTTTTCCCACCCGCTCCAAGCGCACTGTCTTTCCTCGGCGCTGTTGTCTATCGCCGAGCGGCTTTGGGAATTCTGCGGGTCGCCGCGCGGTGTGGTGTTAACGAGCGCCGCCTTTCTAGATTGATCGGGCGTCGGCGTCGGCCCGGGATGACGCGACTCGTCATGGCCGTTCTCGTCGGTTCTAGAAGGGCGCCCAAGCACTTAAGCAGCAACGCCGGCCTCCTCGAAGAGTACCGTGACGAGTGCCGCGACTGAGTGCCTCGTGAGTGCCGAGTTCCGAGCGAGTCCCGCGACAATTCCGAGAGTTCCGAGAGTTCGGAGAGTTCCGCGAGTGAAGTGAAGTGCGACATCGGCCCCCTCGAGATTGGCACAATGCGGAGTTCGACTGATCGCGAGAATGCGACGGCTGAGTGGCACAAAACTGTGCGTGTGTGGATAGACGCGAGGTAAGGGGCGAACCACTGTCGAGACTGGCTCCAGCGAGGAGTGCGGACTATGGAACTTGACAGACATTGAGTGACTTGAGAATAAACATTTATAAGTACCAGTGATTTGTGATCGGACATTTTTAAGTACAATTGTTTATTATTAACGTAAATATTAGTAATCAATAAAACAGTATTAAAACTTAATTATGCTAGCCCCCACAAACCCAGTTCTCCCCACATTATAAAACGTAACAATGTTGGGAAGTGGATTGTGGGCGGATGACATGGACTTAGGTGAAAATGTAAACACGGACACACGAAAAATGATTAAAAATACTGCGCGAGATAAACGACCTCACGAACGAGACAGAAGAACCGGGAGCAAAAGCCCAGAAAGGAAAGCAATGGCACTGTTCCAATCCGAAAAACCCGAGCAAACGGACCGATAAGAATCTTTAGAACTTGCCAAATCAGTTATTGAAAAAAAATGTGTAGTTCAAAAAGAAAAGGTATTCCCGCAAACAGGCATAAAAAACAAACATTACGGAGATAAACAAAACTATATAACTATTTCCTCAAATCTGCCGGACTGGTTCATGTTTACATCAGTTACGAGAATTTTTGTGTATTTATGGATTTTGTGTGTGTGTTTTTTTCTTTTCATTCATTCATCATTACAGGTCTAACCATAGTTACCTTAAATATTTTTGCATTCTCAGTCCCTGCAAAAATGTCAGCTCTAGAAACATTTCTTAGAACACATGCAGTCGATATTGCATTCTAACAAGAAGTTGTGACACACTTTCAATATGTCTACAAATGGCGATTGGGGTCAGGGAACAGCGATAATAACTCGCGCTGGACTGGAAATTCAAGACCTCCGTTCCCATCCATCAGGCCGGGTGATTGGCAGGACGTACCAACGATGTACTGCTTCTGAACATTTATGTGCCCTCCAGAACTCAAACGAGACGGGAAAGAACAATATTCTTCGAAGTTGATTTGGTCACTTTCTTTGACCCTGCTTGCAACCAAATCTTTTTTGGTGGCGATTTCATTTGCATCGCCCAAGCAGATTATCACCACGGAGGCGTGTATGCAACAAAAGCGGCTCTCTCCACAGGTTCAGTACAATTACAGGTTGTTTTTAAGTTTTGTGTTTTCAAATTTATATACAGCTGAAAATCCAGTTTATAGAATTTTCAAGAGGCTTCAGAGTAATGTGAGTAACGTACAATTGACGCAGCCACAAGGTCTCGCCATAGCCAGTTGCTCGTTGTCACCACAGAAGTTCAAATGGAACAAACATGACGCCACTATTAGTTCACTCCGCATATCTTCTTGGTGCGCAGATACCAGCTCGTTTCACATATTAATGTTTACATTTTCCGTGACAATATTGTTTTTAAATACGTAAACACCTTAGCTCTCGGTGTACGACACTTGGTAGGAGCAATTTCTTGAATGGAAGTGAAGTCGACTGGAACGGAAATGTGTCACCACGGTGCTGCCATCTGTGTAAGTCTCAGTAACCGGGAAAATATGGCGGACCCACGTGATACATTCATGTATGTTAACTTTCGCGAACATCTGTGGATTTACTAAGCGTTTTGGTGTGCCAAACGAAACTTTATAATAGTACAATTTAATTCAGTATTTTAGTAATTTATAGACATAAAAAGAAATAATCACAACTTAAAAAGTTTGTTAGAATCCTTGCATTAAAACATTGAAATGTAGAGACAGCGTGGCGTTCATCATACTGTGGAGACACAACACATTGTTAGCCTGCATATTTTCTGTGCCATAAAAAATAAAATAAATTTTCCTTATGAAATTTTTACTGTTAAATATTAAATGTTGAAATGGCTCAGTAAGATTAAAGGTTGTTTGTAGGAAGTATAAGTATTTATAGACTAATTTCTGTCGTTTAAGCAATAACACATATACATAGGCCTACATGTACTTAGCTTTTGTTTAATGTATTTATTTGACTGCAACTTTTAGTTTGAAAAATACTTAAAAGATAGCGCCGCGTTTGTAATGCTTTAGAGAACCAACAAAATGTTAAATATCTTAGGTGCCATGTTTGTTCCAACACAATTTTTGCTAGATGATAAATTATAGGTATTTTTAAGTTGCGATTATATCTTGTTATGACTATTCAAGTATACAAAATACATTTCAGGATATTTTCACCCCCTTAAAGTTTCCTTTAGCACACAATATGCTTAGTATATCCCAAAATTATTCGGTGAATATCGATAGTTTGTCATGGCATCCATTGCTGCCATGGCTGGCCAATCCCCTCCTAGCACAAGGTGCATGCGACCCTCTCCCTGCGTGGCTAATCCCAGCATGACTTCGGCCTGAGACGCACCTAGGTCTCTCCCTAACCGGGACCCTTCCAAAATACACTTAGATTTAGTTAGGTTAGGGAAAAAAATTGAATATCGATAAAACCGAAATAGGAGCGAAATTGAAGTCAATCACCACCAAATACCGAAATGGAAGCCAATATACCCGATAGCACTGAAATGCAAGTCAAAACACCAAATAAAGTGAATTTCGCCTCAATAAGCGCATTTTAACTATTCAAATATTTAATTATCAAATTAATTTCATAACTCTTTAGTTTAGGCTTTTATTTAAAAATCTAAACTATTATATGGCCTACTATATAAAGAAAATTAATTTAGTTTCTCTGTGTGATTTTTTAAGTAAATTATTTAAAAGAAGTCTATATAGCTGATACCATGCAGATAAGGTCTACAGAAAAAAACATCACAAGAAAATGTAAAAGTATAATGATTTTGGGCTTTAAAGTTTGTTTGTGGATGTATTGTTTCATACTAATAACATTGAAATAATAAGACAGAGACAAAAATCCAAATCATAATTTGAAAATATGTAGCCACCAGAAATAAAATTAAACGGCACAATCGATAAAAGTTTCTATTTAACTTACTCTCATAAAAATATATACCTTTGTACCTAGTATTGGTTTATCTACACATTTTAAGTCTTACCACGAATTTTTGAATCAGTTTGTCAAACGTAATTTAAATATTCTTATTGTTAGATATGTTTTAATTTTCGATGACGATAAAGAATATGTCCACTATTTTTTAATGACGAAATTTTCTTTTTGATAACACCTTAAAATCTTGACTTTGGTGGTATGTGAACCAGCCGCAACTTAAGCGCCCCATACACTAGCGGATATGCCCGCCGACTTGGCTCGACGAGCATATCCGCTAGTGTATGGGCTGGTCCGGCCTCTGTCAGACCGAGCATGCTCGGCTCGCCGTCCGATGGCAGTTCCCTCCGAGCCGAGCCCCGGACCGAGCATATCCGCCAGTGTGTGGCAGGTCCCAACATGCTCGCCCCGAGCCCACAGGGAGTGTGCTGTCTGTTGCCGCAACATCATGTCTTCTAATTACAATAAAGTTTTTCTGGGAGGAGTTCATAAATTTACATCGCACTCTTCGACAAGTGTGGGATATAAGGAGTAAGGAATATGTCAATAGGCATATCAAACGAGAGTGCTACGAACAGCTAGTGAAAAAAGTCCGAGAAATGTTTCCAGACGCCGACCGACGTCGACTTTGTGAAGAAGAAAACAATTTGACAATTTACGTGCAAGCTTTTGTCTTGAACTGCGAATAATTAAAATATCCTAAACAACAGGAAGTGGAAGTGATTATCTTTACCAGCCGACATTGTGGTATTTTAATTTACTACATTTCACTGTTGGCCAAGAATGTGTGCGCAAAGTAATTTCCTCATTGCAAAGAGGAGTGCTGAAGACTATGTTGCAGAGACAGATGATGATCGAGAAACTGAAGATGTATACAACAGCCCAGTAAGTGTATATATTAATTTCAATACAAATACTATAAATATGGCGAAGCAGGTCTCCGGAATATTTCGTCCAAGTAGCTGAGGAGAAACAGCACAGCTGAACTTCAAATCTTCGTAACTTCTGCCAGTAGCTAGGAAGCGCAGGGTAGCAATTAGTCGTTCTTCTGGGCTTACTGAATCTCGTAGCTTAGTGTTCATTTTTCTAATTTTTTTTAGTTACAAGATTTAACGAAACATTGACTGTATGTACATTTATCCATCCTCAAATAATTATGTATGTCTGTTGGCTCTGATATTTCCAGCTCTCTCAGCATTGACATGTCACTATAACGATTTCGTTCCCACAAGCCACATTTTAGACCAAACTCTTCGTTTCTTTTTTAGTGGCTCTTCATCCAAACAAAAAAATCCGCCAAACAGTGCAGTGCTACTTGCAGCCATTGTGCAAGTACAACACCGACTGTCTTTATAGGGAAAGAGACGATCATACTCGTGTAGTGTGTGGTAGCGGCCATGCGCCGAGCATGCTCTGCGAGCATATCTGCTAGTGTATGGGGCCCTTTGTGTGTAGTCGTTATTGCAAGGTTTGCGACCAAATATAAGTTACTGTTTTGTACACAATACAGTCCTGCGTACATGTTGCGGCTATTTTAAAGCTATGTACTATTAAATTTGGGAAGACTGTGACTCAGTAAAGTAAAAAAAAAGTACATGCAAAAATAAAGTGTAAGTAGAACGTGCGAAACGCAGGTAGAAACTAACCGGACCTAATCTTAAATGCGGGTAAGAGTTGGCACTACAGATTGAAGAAGGATGCTTTTAATTTTGACCCGGAGACATCCGTTTGAGACGTTGTGTCTTGTGATGTATGTAGGGGTGGGAGTGCTAATGAAGTACCCAGTAATACAAGAACTGAGTTATATAAGTTCCTAAACGAATGTTAGCATAAACAAATATTTGTACACAATGCCACCTTGAGGGACGGGAAAAAATATGGAGGGGGGAAGCAAAATCCCCGGAGACCCGGTTGAGTTTTGAGATTTTTTTTTTTTTTTAATAAATGAGTTGACGCTGATAATATGTTGAAATTACAAGTTTGTTGCTAATAGAACTCATTGGGAACCTTGACAATACACACACGCCCACTTACAGTTATGGCGGCTGTACGTTTAATTTTTTTTTTTGTTAAATTGTGGGGTTTGAAAAAATTATTAATTAATGGAAAGGAGGTCTGACAAATTTATTTTACCCCGGCTCCTCAGTTTCTCTCGATGGTTCTGTTTGATGGTTTCATTAGTAAAAGAGAGCCGTTTTTACGAAAACCTCACTTTAGTACCCCCGACTACTGCCTACCTTTTTTTTTTAACTCGTTACCCGCGAAGAGGGTTTATTTTAATTTCTGACTTGAGGTTTCCATTTTGTATGACGGGGAGGCTTCATTAGCGGCTGCTGTTTTATTCATCTTCTCCCCTTTCACATGCCTTGGTCCTTGTGACGCAGGCATTAGTGCGCTGCATTGAGAAACACAGGCTTTGGACTGTGGGCATTGGTGTTGTGTTGGATTATATGTTCTGTTGGTGCATTAAAAAAAAAACCTATCCAGAAATGCTTAGTTTTCCTTCGTGTGCTAAATTTTTATTTAAAGATAATAATATTATATTTGAGGCCATAACTAGGGACTGTGATCCATCGAAATATCTTTTTATGCCAAGGTAGTCTTCAACACACTGTAACTTATTGTCGATCACACAGTTGGAAAAAATTATTTTTAAGTTGTACTTCTTTAGGCGCGTTATGAAAAAATGAGTGAAATTTTAAGATGCACGCGCATCACTGCAACACAAAATTAACAGGTTGAAGCTGCCAGCTAAACCGCTTATTAAGTCTCGAAAAATAGCTACCAACAAAATAGAAATAGAACCTCTATTAGTCGCGCATGTTGGCACGCTCGTCGCCTCTGATCACTGTTTTTATATTTATAATATTTATCCACATGTTTCTAGTTTCTACATTCACAACACGTGTTTTAGTTTCATACAAGTGCCAATTATATATGTGCTAATAAATTATACTCAGTAGTGATTTAAATTGAATATTTTGATTAATATTATTTACTATTCGTAAATATAAGTAAAAAAATTGTGCTTATATACTTTTTCAAGTGCTCCAATATAATTTAGGTAAACTATCCGTATATATTATTTATTGATATAAATTTAAGTATTATAATTTAATATAATTAATACTAAATATTATTAAATTATTAATGTTAAATATTTATTATTGGTTTTTTAATATTTACAAAATAAAGAAATAAATTTAATAAAACATTTAATAAAAAATTTGTGATAAAAATTAAAATCTAACATCAAATCAAATATGTATTATTAAATTGAATAAATAATAAATATTTATAAAAATAATTGAACAAATTTAATGAAAACTTTTTGATAAAAATGAAAAGTGAATATTAAATTAAGAAAATAATAAATATTTAAAAAATTAATAAACTTAAATTAATTTTTTGAATTTATTATTAAATTTATTTATTTTCTTTTAAAATATTAAATAATCAATAATAAATATTTAAAATCAAGAATATTATAATATTTAGTAAAAATTATGTCATATATTTATTATTCTCTAAATTTTATTTTTTAAACTGAACTTTATTTACACTGTTGACTATCCTTTTCCAGCACTTTTATTATTTTATTGTAATTAATTATTTGCATGCAATTAAAAACTATTTTTTAATGATGCCAAAGAAGTATAACTTCTCATGCGCGTACATAAGTACACGCACCCATTTTTTTTAATGGCATAGTTATCTTGTGGCGCACCATGGACGTTCTTGAATGCAGCGGTCACATCCTTATTGTGGAATGAGCTTCTTTAGCCAATCAGATCACGACACTAACAAAGTGTTTTGAAGTCAAGCAAACAACCCAATTCTTCCGCACAAATATTCATTAAATTATGCTTAGGCCATGTACTTTTCGCGAAAAGATTTCCAGACAAAATTGTGTGGTAATAATTTGTATCATTCATTGACTTTATTCCGTGGTTTGATGGGCTTATTCAGGTTCATGTCTACTGTCAATACACCAATCACAGCCATCCAGTGCGGAAGCAATCGCGTCCTGAATTACCGCCAAAATGACATCCATTGCAGACGTTCGCTAATCACAAGGGAACAATCGCTAGCACGGACATACCTAATTGCATTCTAATGCGTGATCATATTATTTCGCGAAAAATACATGCCCCTAACTATGACTGGGAAATTTTTAATGTTTTATATAAGCTTCAATTAGTACACTGTAAAAAATTTCCATCTTCAATTTACGAAGAACAGTGGTTACAGATCATCCAGGAATCTTCGTAAATCCGATTGTTTTCAAATAAATTAATATTATGGAGACTGTACATATGTATTAAAATTTATTCATAAAGGCTTTACCGCAGTTGTTATTATAGTAAATGAATCTACAATATTATTGAATACATCATCAAATATATTAATACAATAAGAACTCAAAAGTATTTGTCCCCTTTTAGCAAAAGCCACGCTTTAAATCTGTATAAATTTGGTATCATTATATAGATATTTTCTATTATTGAGTTAAAAATAATTGATTAAAATAGTTTATTATTAATTATTTTTATTGAATTTATATATTTTTATTAAACATTTTTCTGTTTGTTGGTTCGATTATAACGCAAAAAAAAAAAAACTACCAGACCAATTTTGATGAAACTTTTTGTGCTTAAAATCTCATGATTATACTTAAAATATGGTGTATATTTTATCTCGCTATGATGACGGGAGCCGGAGATATAACAATAAAACCACAACATTTTTCACAACCAAGTGCAACTAATATAAAGTGAACTCCCATTTCTGTCACTACTACTATGTACTACTTACTTAATCTTATTTATACTATCACAATAACTATTTCACGAGTGATAATTTTTGTATCACACGCTGTGGTAATTAAAGAAAACAATTACCGTGCGATTATTTGCACGAGGACACACGCTAGTGAATATATATCCTTACAGTTTAATTTAATAATGCCCTTCTTTAACACCTTTAAACAAGGGCGTAGGAACCGGGGGGGACAGGGGGGACGTGTCCCCCTGAACGTTTTGGGTGGACGGGACTGTCCCCCCCCCCCCCCCCCAACTTTCTAGACCATGATATTTTTATTTTATAATATTATTCTGCCCAACTTTATTTGTAATTTCTTCACTCATCAAATTTTATCTTAAGCAAACAATAATAATTTTAACATCGATGTATCCAACGGTTAGATACAAAAACTGCTTAAAAACCGCTATTTTGCACTTTTAAAATCAAAATTTTCCGGTGGAGGATCCCCGGACCCCCCGTCTTAGTAGGAGGGGAATGGGTTTACATGACATCAAAAATCATTATTTGTCCCCCCAACTTTATGAACACAGCTACGCCAATGCCTTTAAAATTAATTTTTAATTGCCGAGTACAATCCCTGCTTGTAATTATGTAACTGGTACATTTGCCCGTTTTAATTCTGCCGGGAACGTTTATGGCTCCGTGTCAACAGGACCAGGAAGGCGTCGCCGTGCTCGAAGACGAGCGCACTGCGTCTTACGCCCTCGTGCTGAACAGTAAGGGGGAATGTCTGTTCGGAGTGGGCGACATGGACATCCACAGACGCTTGGATCAGCAGGTGAGTACACGTCAGCCGTAGGTTGGGCTGATTCCACTGCAAGGTCGCAGGGAATCATAACAATGCTTCCTGTGCAGCGGAAACATGCGCGAAGTCATGCTGGAACCACAAAAACGCGACGGCGAAGATAGCATGCGACAGTAGATATCACGTTATTGTGAACGTACGGTTTTTGCAGCGCGAAAACCAAAAATAAACGATTGTATACAACATTTTTTTTTGCTGTTACATAGGTACCCTACCTTTTTCTAAATTTATTTTGAAGATAGGCCCTTAATGGTTACAATAGGTACGAGGACTATATTTTTTTTAAATAAGTTCCGTTTGGTCATTAAAAAAATTGGTTGTCTCTAAAGTCGGTTTAACGCGACGTCATAACAAAACATTGATGAAATGATTGCATACTTTTATGAATAAATCATTTTTATTGAATTATCACTATTTTGTATGGATACTAAGGAGTGAAATTTAATTGATAAATTTACTTTTATTTCCACTCATTAATTCAAATATGTTTATTACTTTAACGAAGAGATTATTTTAACTATAACTTTTATACATGTTTGCTATTTAAATTCTTCCAATCTGTGTTATTCTGTTAAGGATAGGGGATAGGACGATGATAGGAAAACTAGGAAACGAATGGGAGTGTTTCAAGTTTAATGTGCCTCGAAAAAGTAAAATCGATGGTTGTTCCAATCGAGTGGAAGAGAGATAGATGCGGCGCAAGCGTACAATGAGCGTAACGGGACACAGCGTAACGGGACACTTTTTCATGCGTGCAGCCAGTGTTCATCGTTTTATTACACGTTGTCACGTCAAAAAATAAACAAGTGGTGAAAAGGTTTTATTAACAGTTTTAGTTTACTACATATCTACTTCACTTTTCCGCGTAATCGTAATTCAGTTCTAAGCACTTTTCAGAACGCTGCAAACCCCTCCGCATAGAAATTCCCCGCCTGGGAACTAAACTAGCCGGGAAGCGCGGCTACTCGCAGTGCATACGAGTGAAGCGGAAAGCCCGCACACAGGGGCAGTTATCGTAGTATCCCAGGTCCTACGACGATTAAGCCGATGGCATCTTGGCGAGTCACACGCCAGACAGGCATGGCTACTCGCCGGCAACCCCAGGTGACAAGGAGAGGACGCGCGTTGTGATTACATTCACTTGCTCCTGGGTACTGCCCCTGTGTGTGTGGACTTCCCGCTTCACTCGTGTGCACTGCGAGCAGCCGCGCTTCTGGCGCGTGACTCGCCTGCTCGCTTCTGCGGTCCGAGTATCTGGCTGCTGTTGTTTGCTGGACTGCCTTTGTGTTGCCGCGGCCGCTTTGTGGGTGACTGCGAACTGTCCGTCGTCAAGCTGACTACGAATAACTCAAGACTGCCTTGTCACCTGGTTTATGGTTTAATACCCAGGCGGCGAACTCCAATGCAAAGGTGTTAAAGAAACTGGCGCAGCATTATGAAAACTGCTTAGAATTGAATGGCGATTGTAAGGAAAGATTAAGTAGATATGCAGTTAACTAAAACAATCAATAAAAACCTTTTTTCACTAGTTTATTTTTTTTTAATGATCAAATGGACCTTTTTTGAAAAATTGCCTTCATTCATATTTACTAATACCAACTTGCCTAATTATCTCACTAAATAATAATTAGTTGTGAAGTTACTTCTATACCCTGGTATACCCTGGGTACAAATAAAGCCTTAAATTTTAATAGCAGTTTTTTTTTCTGTGTTCTGAACCATAAGCCATTTGGTTAGTTCATTTTCTTGTCATAACTGTTACGTGAGGGCTTTCCCTGAAAATTCATCACGATAGCTTACTTGCATTTTGATTTCACTTCAGATTTTCTCCACGGTTATGTACCAAGAATTAGCAAACAGCTGTAAAAACAATTCATGCAAGCATCCATAGCTACTAACTTTTGTATCTCAAAACACAAGAAAAAAAGTTAAGGAAATATTTGGTGAAAATTTGTAACCCAACAAAAAATGCAAACAAATTAACAGGAAAAATCCTTAAATCAATTGTAATCAAAGAAAATTAGAACCAACTTGTCTTGGCTACAAGAACTGACACAATTGAGACAAACAGGAAGGTTAAATGGTGACACTCTTTAGGCCTGATATTCCGCAAGTGGGAAATGTGGCAGATTTTGCAGTGAGCTAGCAGGTTTTCTTGAAGGTGCTCCTGTTCTCCCCCTTAATATAATATTCATCCCACCCTTTTAATCTCTTTTCCTGCTACTATAATCTCGTTCTCTAATTTTTAAGGATGATCTAACCCTCATAGGCATGTACTAATGATCCAATGTTAACAAAACTTTAGTCCCTTAATTCACTCACTGTGGCCCCATAAAATTTTTAGATACTGCTTGTTTTTAGGTCACACAGTAATGAAATCTGCAATTAAAATTTACCCGACTTTATCCCAAACAGAAATTTTAAATTTACTTGACTTATTTTATAAAAAAATATAAAAAGCACCAATGCTGCAATTAACTGAAAGGAAAAAAACTGATTTTCCACCATCCCCATATCTAGCCTAGTTCTCTCTCCACTTTATTTCATACAGAACCTTTATACACCATTTTGTAGTGTACCCTATTTGAGACACTGCACTATAACACCATCTGGAAAAAAAAACTTTCATAGTCTGGGTGATAGCTGACATGAGTATGGCATTTTCCCCTCAAATCATTTATCCCTATGAATTTCCATGACTTCTCCAGAATTTCAAGTATAGTTGGTGGGCTAATTTAAGTTGTGATTAAAATTCATACCATTTTTAAGAAATTAGATAATGCCTAGTATGAATAATTACTGAGGGAGCAGCGGTTAGAACACTCTCCTCCCACCAAGGCAACATGGGTTTGATTATCTGTGGTGGGGTAGAACCCGGATTTTTCACAAGTGGAAAACGTGTCGGACAATGCCGTGGCCAGTGGGTTTTCTTGGGGTACTCCCGTTTCCCCCACCAATTCATTACGTCGCTGCTCCATACCACATCTCATCTCACGCACTCTCCCAGCTGGTCAGAACATCAGGTCTGTCTCACGGGTAGGGCAGCCTGCTCCTAAGAGTGTCAGTCCCAATCCATCCATGTAGACCCTGCATGTCGATTTTCATGTATGGTAAGGTTTCCCCCCAGGTTATTTAGACAACTTTTAAAATTCCTCTATTCTCAGTTTTCTACATTCTTCCCTGTCAGAGGGAGCCCTACTCACCCTCAGATGATTGCTTTCAGGTAAAGAATTTTGAGCAGCAGCTGACGCACAGTCCTCTGGTGGTGATGGATGGGAACTTGCCAGAGAAGACCATTCACCACGTGCTGAGTGTCTGCAGGGGTGCCAGCGTGCCAGGTAGGGAACTGCTTCATCGAGCGTGACTTGTCAGTAATTGGTTCCCAGAAACCTCAAGCACACCCAAAAAATAGGCATAGGGAATCGTCTGGTAAGCAGTGGCGGGCCTAGACTTTGCGGGGTCCTGATGTTTTAGACAGGTACTTATGGGAAGAAAGGAGGGGGCGAATTAACTGGGGACATGGAAGAACTACCAGAGAAAAAAGGGTTTCAGGGGGAGGTGGGAGGAAGAACGGCCAATAAATGAACTGAAATCAACCTGCAGCTTCAATTCCGACAACGGTTTTGCTTAATTATCTTAAGAAATGTTTATATTCTCTCTAATAAATAAGACACAAGTTATTTTTATAAATTCTAAATCAGGTGAAATCACATCAAGAGGCTATAAAAATCTTTACAAATTTTTTAAATACAATAAAATAAATAAAACAATTGAAATCTGAAAGATTTAATTACATGCTAAATATTCAATTCTTCTTTTACCCATAAATGTGCACATTTTTCAAACAAAACTAGACACAAAAAAAAAAAAAAGGAACAGATGGCACACAGCCTTCACCGGTGCCCGACCTTGGTCTCAAGAGGCAAGAATATAGCTACAGCCAGCACAATCTATAATCCCTGCACCGTTAAAGTCACTCCTGCAGATATTACCTGTGTATTTGGGCATACCTATCTTGAAATCAGAGACTTTCTTAAAACACCAACACTCATGTATTTTTTCTTGCATAGAGCTAGCTGCTTATGACTGCTTGTTGTGCAGCTGTATAAGAGCCAACATGTACTAGTTTGTTCTCTTAGTAACTCAGATTACAAGTTATTTAAATACATCAGATAATACGGTTTCATTAACATGATATATCTACAAGTCATGTGATTCGCATGTTGACAAATCCATAATGGCACTTTTTTTTTAAATATTAAGGGTTTTTTTAGGAATATAATGAAGCAACTACATACCTATTTACAATATCTTATTTTAAAAAAATTGCAGATGATGTAATTCAAATACTAATGCTAAGTATATGTGAACAACCTTGCCAGGATAGTACAAATTACGTAAAATGAAACTACCCAGAACTGCAGTCGACTGCAGTTTATTTATACTGCTGCATGAAACTGTATGCTATTAGTAATTACCTATAATAAAGCCAAAATTTAAGGGCCTCAAGCTATCTGGGCACATACAGTGTGTGCAGAGCTTCAGAAGAAACCATGCAATTTAAAATTTTTTTTCCAGACATCTGAGTTGTATCCGTTTACAAACATGGCAGGTGGATGAGTAGTTTTGATACCGTATTTAGTTTTTAACTTTCTTTTTAGGAAAGTGAAAAGGGCTGCTAAAACAATTTGTTTTCAGAATAATGTTCAGACATAAAACATAGGGTAGAGATTCTTGAAAGCATCCAAGAACCCTGGATTACACCCTTATCTTCCATTCTCTGCCATCTAATGATGGTTACTGCTCAAACTTCATAGTTTCACGCTGGGAACACCAGCGAGTGCCGCGCTTATCATCGCATCTCGCCTCACACAGATACACCCCTGACTAGGTGGGCCCCTTAAAGACCTATTGCTTTTAATCACAATTCTCCACGAGACAGATTTTGTGTTTCAATTTGCCCCTTTTTATAGTTATATGCACACACAAACAATCAAGGCTTTACCTTTTATTTACGTTATCATGGATGTATGAAGGAAAAAAAAAAAGTACAAAAAAATTCCAAGACCCCCTTCATCCCCTCGAAATTTTCAAAATTCAGACAAATTTCATGCCAAATTAAAATAAAACATTTCTGTATGAAAAATAAAAAGTATTTTTAGAGCAAAATTTACAATGAACATTAATAAATAATTAAATAAGCAATTTATGATTGAGGCAAACAAACAAAAATGAAAAATATCTAAGAATTCGTAATTTTTGTATTTAAAGCACACAAAAACCTACTGCTAGAAATCTTAAGATTTTACATTGAAAAAACATCCTCTTTAATGCCTGACTCATCAATGATTGAACAAAGGGCAAAACAATTAAAAATTTAGTTACTATACAGTTGAATAGTTTGATTTTATGGCCAGGGTTAAATAATTTATAAACAATCCAAGTCCATTAAAATAATTTTGAAAGTATGCATGTGGAAACATTCGAAGACACGTAAAATATTCATCACTTTAAGATGGAAAAGCATCATGCTGTACTTAAAACATGTTAACTGATTTTTATTTTGTTTAATTACATAAGTATGATACTTATTACTTATAATTTGCACTAAATAAAAACACACACATTTGATATGTTTGTTTCATCATTAATATATATGCACTTACATTTGATAAACCATGCTGTGTAAATAATACATAATTAAACAATTTCATATACAATTTTAAATTGTTCACACATACACAAACTTCATTTTATCAAAACATAAATCTTTAGGCCTTAAACATGAAACACACACAATTCAAAATAAATACTGCTGAACAGATATCTATAAAGTAAACTATCACATACAAGATGAAATTCTTCTAAGCTGCCAAAAAGCAAGTAAAATAGCTATGATAAAAAATTCTGTTTCCTTAAAACAACTGGACGACACAAGATCAACTCTCAACAGAAATCTTTACAATACCCGAGTTCATGAACAGAGAAAACATATTTCAACTCAAAATATAACACTATGCATATAGTATATAAACGTTTAGCAATTTTCATTTATAACAGCATACATAAGCTCTAAACATACCAATAGGTTAAACTGTATATAGTTAATAATCATAAAATGTAACAGTAATAATTCTACCTATTTTCAGTTAAAATATTTGAATTCATTTTAAAAATGGTACCCACTAAACACCAAATTTAAATTTTCTTAAATTTCTATCACGAGATTAGTAAAATTTCCTTGACGAATCTTACAGACTGCCAAAAAGCACCATGCATGTTATTAAATTGTAAGACATTGAAAAATTACAAACAAAAAATATACATCTGGAATTTCAGGACTTGATATATAATGTAAATGTTTAAAAACAATTGAAAAGAAAATGCTGATGCAATAAGAAATGAGAATTAAGAGGATACAAAAGGTCACATCATTAATGAATGACAAGAATATAAAAACAATAATAGAATCTGAATGACTTGACAGAATTAGATGGGGTTGGTTTTGTCTGCTAGATATTTTCATTACGGACACCTGAATGTACAGAAATAGTCAATACAGTGTATATATTGGAAAAAAAAATGCAAACAGTTTTTCATAAAAATTACTTGAAACAAAAAAAAAAAATTATGAAAAAAGAAATTATTCAAATCACAGAATAAAAATCTAACCAAATCTTAGAAACAAAATATATTTCAATTTAAAGCTAATTTTAACGTATTTAAACATTTATTATGCAATTGTAAAAGAAAACCATGTGTGTCAAAACTACAGTGATACTTACTTGCACCTAGCAATGTTAAATTTCTATGCTAACAACAAAATATCAATCATCTGTAAACTAATCTGGTGGATTGTATACGAAATACTGCAGGTAAGGATAGTGCTGAATAAGTGATTAGTATTGGCTAGCTCAGGGCAAAGGACAGTCCAACATAGATTACGAAGTCCCGACTTTCACAGCTATACTTGTCCACATAAATTTCAACGTTCATTTGCAATTAAATAACTAAGGATTTGAGATAAAACTGTTCATTCATAGCATCGTCCAGGATGAACTTGGTAATGACAGAAAGCCAAACAATAATGAAAATATCTTGTCTAGAAGCATCGGGTTAGAATTTTTCAGCCCCTCAAAAATCTAAAAATAGAGCTTCAGAGACAAGGAGTGCCTACATCGATCACAAAGCTATAAATTAATTAAGTGAAAAATATTATTTTGGTGCAAGTTATCAAAAGATGCAAAAGTAGCCATTGCCGAACATTTCTCACAAATTATCATGAGTGAAATAAAAATTTCAATAATGAAGTAATACATTACCCTATTTCAGAAAGGAAAAACACTGTTATATTAAAGCATACTATATATTTATACATATATTACAATAAGAGAACTTTTGTTTAATGTACATGGTAGGGAAAACATATTTCATAATATAGTGTTTGTTTCAATGTTTTTGATTGCTTATTTTCCAATTACATCCCTTCGCTGAACAATTGACTGATTTTCGATAATGTGGGTACCATGTTTAAACTACATACATTAATGACCTCAGTCATTATTACTAGTCTTTATAAAACCTTAAAATACTATATGGAAAATTAAATAGCATTAATAATTTAATGGCTTTTAGAAAACATGTCTGAGTATTACTGCCTCCACATCCAAGTATGTACAATATTACAGCACATTAACTGAATATGTAACTATTAATGTATAACAGACTGAATTATTGAGTATTTAAATTACACTGAAGCAGTTAGAAAGAATATATATTTTACTCATCCCCATTTCTTTAAAAGAAAAAAAAACTAAACCTAGTGCTGCCTAATCATGCAAATCACACATATTAATATTATACTTTAAGTGAAAATACTTTCAACCAACATTGTGCGTTAAATAGCACCTATATAGTACCTACAATTAAAAACCTCTAGATTCTAAGACAAGATTAGTTTATGATTAACACAGCTATCAGAAGATATAAAATACTACGAATTATCACCCCATACTGGCAACTTTGCTCACACCACAAACATATACAATGATAAAACAAACAGCATGGACATTCAATTTTTTTTTTTAAATCAACAACATTGTTTCTCAAAATCTCATTTTCTGCACTTTGGAAAAAACTATGATACTAGTGATTGTCTAAAAGTATAAAAATAGTAAAATACACATTCTATAAAGTATAAACCACAGTTTTCAGTATTGCTAAGAAATGGTTGTAGACAATTGCATCCCTGGATACCACCATCATAATTATCTGGACAGCTGGCAGTACAGTATGCTCACATAAAAACCCATACAACTATAAAAAGTAAAAGTTGCAAGCAGTATATTAATGTTGCTAGCTTAGGTTTGCCTTCCCCAAAGCTTGCATGTCATTGCTGCCAACATCTTCGAAGCAACTGGCAAAGATTTGTCCGCCCACGTTCATGCAGCAGGTGTCGAATGTCTGAGGAATGGAACGTGTGTTAGATCAAGCGTGAATGACAAACCTTCCAATGGGCATCCATGTTAGCTACCATCACCATATTACTGACATACTAACAACTTAATTTACATACAAAATGACCACACTTACCCAATGTCAGTCTCTTAACATGAAACCCACTAATATTAGTGCCATGTATTTAGCATTTAAAATTGTTTTCCCTGATGCCCATCATATAATTATTCAAATTCAGCCTGCTAGTTACTGTGACCTGACTTTTGTTCTGTCTACCCAATCTACACAAAATAATGGCTGACAAATAGTGTTAAGACCAAGATTAGTGTTGGAGGTTTTTACCATCCAATGAAATAAGTTGTTCCATTAACAGTCATTAATGAATGTTTAGCATAGTTCAAAATTCTAAGTTAAAAGAAGTGTAAGTTCTAGGTGTATTATTTCTATCTTATTACTTTAGTCAAATATATTTAATTTTGAATTTAAAAAATAAATACTGATTTGCTGATTAACAGGGTTTTTTCAGCCATCATTAATCTTATCTGCTGTTAAAAAAAAGTCATAGAAGCTAGTTCCCACATTCAATGAACATATCAAGTTCCAGTATCCTTAAATTTCCTTTAACCAAATTATATGCAAAATATAAAAGAATCTTATGTAAAAGTACATGTTATTAATAGAGTCCATTATGGCACAAAATGCTACATCAAAAAAAAGTAACACAAAAATATCTGATAAAAAATATAAAAAAACACCAGGGTAATGTTATAACTTTGACTTTTCTCAGCAAACTACAGTGAAACTCATTTAAAACATTCCCGCACAATACAATTATCTGTCTCAAATGATCAAATGTTTTGGTTCCGCCATTTTCTCCATGTAATGTGGGCTATTATTTTTCATGTAAGAGTTCCTTGTAAAATTAGTTTCCAATATAAAACAATGTTTTTGTTAAAGTTAAAATACATTAATCTTTAGGGAATTATAGTTTTATTCTTTAATTAACAAAAACAAGTAATTTTTCGATATGAAAATTATCTTTAGGACACTTTTCAAACGTTACGACCTCTATTTGTTCCACGTCCACCGCTGTTGTGCAGCGCATATAAAAATGAAGTCAGCGCTGGTTGACATCTTGCTAGTTAGGTTGATGCCTGTACAGAGTGCGTGCACGAAGTTGATTATTGGTATCGATAGCTTGCTGCTGTGCAGCGGTAGTTGGCATCATGTATGGTTAGGTTGATGACCGTATAGAATGCGCGCATGTAATTGACTATTGATACGGGTAACTCGCCGATTGCTGCACCAAGTGCACTCGGTCGTTCGCTGAGCAGTATTATTTGACTGCTCATTACATTAGTACCGTCTTGCACGGGTGTTTCAGTTTTTGTTGATTTAAAGGTGCTACAAACTATTGTTTTTTTCCGTAATAATGGCGTAAACTAAGAGTGCAATTAAATGCAAAGAGTTTTCAGTACAAGAAAAGCTGGACATTATAAACAAAGTTTATTCCAACCACAAGGTTCCAAAAGTGACAATCGCTAAAGAGCTGGGAATACCACCATCAACACTGAATACCACTGTTGCCAAATAAGATAAATAATCGTGCAAAAAACATCCCATTGAGTGGCATGATTTTAAAAGAAAAAGCAGAACAAATTGCTTTGACACAATGTTGAATTCAATGCATCAAATGGTTGGCTTGACAGATTTAAGAATAGGACTGTAATTGTGTACTGGGCAATACGTGAAGAAACTGAGAGAGTGAATGGAGAATCAATAGATTCATGGAAAGTATTACTGCCTCAAATTCTATCAGAGTAAGAACCAAAGGCCATTTTCAATGTTGACGAGTTTGGCCTATTTTTCCAAATGCTGCCTGACCAAGACATTTGTTTTGAAAGGAGAGGCTTGCCATGGGAGTAAGAAAAGCAAGGATACACTGACCGTTCTTGTGGGGGCCAACAGGGAAGGGTACGAGAAGCTTCCACTTTTTTTTAACTGGGAAAGCGAAAAATCCATGAAGTTTTAAAAATGTGAAAACTTTAGCCTGTAGGTACAAAAATAACAAAACAGCATGGATGACTTATGGCATCTCTGAACAATATTTGCACTCCCTGGATACCAAAATGGGAGTAAAGAACATAAATATTGTGTTTATGGATAACTGCCCTGCCCATTTGAAGACTGTAGTAGCAAACTTGAGGAATGTGAAGATACAGTTCCTTCCTGCTAATTCCACATCAGTGTTGCAACCCATGGATCAGAGTGTCATCAAGTTACTAAAGCAGTATTACCGCAAGAGACTGGTGTGCTAACTAATTAAAAAATTGAATCACGCAACACCCAACTCTCCACTATACAAAGTGTCTATTTTAGATGCACTGCATTTTCTTTCAGCTTCTTTTCAACTGCTTTAAGAAGGCAGGCATTGGAGGTGACATTGTAGCCCCAACTGATGAGGGTGCATGCAATAATGCATGGAAAAGTTTGCAAGGCGAACTAAAAATCACGTGTAGTTTTGACGAGTATGTTGAAGCTGAAAGTGACGTCCTGCCTTGTGAGCCTCAGAGTGCTGAAGGAATAGCAAGATGCAGCAACCATGACATGGTTGCAGTAGAAGATGACGATGATGAAGAGAATGAGGAAGTGAAGCAAGAGCACCACCAAACGAAACTGTTCTGACACCTTAATGCATCTGGAAGGACTGTGGGCCTTAATTCAAACAACTGCAAATGTGCCAGACAATATTTGGCAAAGTTTCTGGCACGTTGAAAATTTCATAATGCAGAAAACTGAGAAGTCTAAGCAGACAACATTGGTGCACTTTTCTCGAAAAATTTTATTCAGAATATGTATTATTGTATTTTTTATGCACAAACATTTATTATTTAATATATATGCAAGTTAGAATTAGTTTCATTCAATAAGAAAATTAATCTTGATTTTGTTATATGGTCTTATTCCTATATTTTCATAAGAAATTGTTACCATTTGTAAATTTGTTCAATTATGCTATTCATAAACTATGAAAGAGGACATTTTCCTTTTCCCTTCTAATAAGTTTTCCCAGCTACGAAGTTTTTTAGACAGTCCCTTGAAAAACATCTTAAGAGTTTCACTGTATATCGTAACCAATCCACAAGTAAACAGCATGCACACGAGAAAGTCCTAAAATCTAACAGGCACAAACTCTTGGAACAAATTCACAGTGACAACGAACAACACCTCCAGTAGCAAACATGGCACAGAAAGTAGGAGAGTTAATGTTTACATATTTTGTTCCAAAACTTAAAAATTAGCTAGAAAGCTTTTGCAAGGTGGTGAGGACAATTTGAATTGAAAAGATTAAGTTTTTAAGACAAAGGTAATCATGCAGCATTAATGATTAGCAGAAAGCAAAGTATGCTGGCACATGCAAGGTCATTTCACCCAAACCCAACATAATTCATGCTAAGATACCGTCTTCTCAAAGTAAAACAAAACCCGAACAGGTACACTTACCTAGGCTGGTCCTCTTTTCTGCCTACCACACACAACCCAAGAAATCAGTTTCTAGGAGATAAACAAATTCAAACTATACATCAATAGCAAACCAATCATCATATGTGTACAGCTGAAATAGATTTGCAAAATCATAGCTAACAAGAGTAAGCAATATTAACAAAGCACATACAGATAAGACTTGGCAATAAAATATTACAATAGTCAAGTAAAAAATTTTCATCAAGTTTTAATGGAATGACTTGAGTGGAAATGAAAACAATTTTCTTGCAAAAAATTACTTGCAATCATTGTACGAAAGAACGTAGTGATGGTCTATTAACACACCAATTAAATAAACTTTCAATAATATTCTCTCAAATTAAAACTAAGAAATTTTTTTGGCGTTTTCACAGCTATTTCAATTAATGACCAGTGTAACCTAACTTTTGGCAACTTTAATTTTCTTTAATGTGCAGATAACCAAGGTTACCAAATTTCCATTTCACTATTTATTTTATATTAAGCGATATTTCATACATCAAAAGACATTGCGTCCTATTTACGGTAAAACCCTAAGAACATTCCACTTAAGAACATTTCCTGCATAATAAGTTTAAAAAATTAGTATATAATTAATAATAGCTATCTCACTTATAAAATCTGAACTGGGTTTACTGGATCCTAAATTACCTCAGAACAAACTTTAAAGAGCAAGAAAAGCAAACGAAATCAGTGTAAAAGAAAGAGCGAGAAAAAAAACTAAACACTTGTTGATGGATAAATTATTAAACAGTCTTATGATTTAATTTTAAAGGTTTCTAACAAATGCAATATATTAAATTACCTCTTAAAACCAAGGCAAACAAGTAAACTTAGTCACATGATACGAGTAAATATATTTAACCCAACAAATTGGGCTTTCTTTTAAATATTCCAACAAACATGTTTACAAATGCACAACCATTGAAGGACAGATATTGTTTGTATGAGGAAATGTGACACTTCCCGGGAAGTAATCTCAATTATTGAATCCGATCTGAAAGTTAAAAAATAGTACATCATGTCTATAACTAATTGTTTTGTGTTAGTGATAATTAAAGTTCTTTACATTATCCTAAAGTCACATAATAAAAACCAATTACAAGTTTAAGTTTCACTATAATACTCACTTCATTTTATAAAGTTCATTTGATCTATATTATAATTGTCTTTTTAAATAATTATAAAAAAACACTTTCAAATTCAAAAATTTAAGAATTCTGCATTCAGCATGCACACCACAGATAAAACAAACTTGCACTAACACTTCCTATACATCTGGAACATTACATTTTCGCTTTGACTGACCAACTGACCAACAATCCGTTTGCATCATAGACCCAGCATGGCACTGGCACCCACATGTGTGTCAAAGATGTCTCTACTCATTCAAACATTATTACCCATTAATTCACATAATATTGACAAGAAAATATGTTAACTATTTCCCTGGATAAAAAAAAGACAGCAAAAAAACAAAACATCTCTTAATTTTATCAGACTGTTTTTTTAATGTTTATATAATCAGCATTGTAAAAATTTCCACGTTAGCTTTACATCCACATGCAACACCATACTGGAAATTTTTCATAACATATGATTAATTCGCCTCCTTGCGACATTATCATCACAAGATGCCACACTGTTCGATGGATACATCAGTGCTGAGGGCAGTTCCATGAATACACTCATTACCATACATTCCATCCATTTTGAGAACAGCAACCATGCAGAATACCATCAACTTCTCCAATCACTGCACACCCTGGCACAAAATTGGCTCGCAACATTTCAGTAATTTTTTATCATGAGCTCCAATGTACATGCACAGTATGAGACAACTAAAGCTAAATAAACACTTCTCAACTCTTGAAATTTCTTAAATTGCCTTAACCTGTGAAATGTTTTTACTTTTACACTGCAATCAACAGCTCATCGCAAGTACTGTAACATATCATCATTGTAAACTGCTTCCAGCCTGTGGCCGGGTTACTAAAAAAACTCCATCTTCCTCTGTCTCTCCACCATTTCCTCAGATTTCACTTTATTCTAGTTTTCTCCTCTCTCCTGCACTTTAACTATCTGCTCTTCCCACCTTCTTCCTTGCGGTCTTCTCTCTATAACTCCATTTTCCTAGCCTCTTTTCCCATAGTATGTAAATGGGGCTCCTGCGCCTGGAGTCTGAGTTTGGTGTGTGTTTGTCGACCGCCATCTTGGATTGTGATGTCACGACGGCCATATTGGATGGCCTTGACCTTGGTAATTGACCTTGACCTTGAATTTGACCTTTAAAACTTGTCAAAATTTGCCAAAATTGGCCCAAAAATCGACAAAATTTCCATTTTTTTTGGAAAAAAAATCTTGCCAAAAAGTCTCAAAAATTAGGATTTCGAAAAACCTCAAAAGCCTTTTTGCCTTAGAAAAAACTCAAAATCCTGCAAGCGGCTTAAAAGTCCTAAGAGCTAGCTGCTTTAAGCAGCCGAGGTAATGACCTTGAAAATGAGGATGTCATGGCAGCCATTTTGAATCATGACATCACCATTGCAATTTCTGTTACGGTCGCCATCTTGAAAATCTTTATTTATTATCCAATTTTAATGAAAAAAAAATTAATTTATAAAAAATTCAATTAATAAAATTTAAATTTTAAAAAAACATTTCCCCTCATCCCAAACATGAAGTTTAGTGGAACACACTGCCATACTTGACTGTAGCTGAACACTAAAAACTTATTTTTCTGGAGTTGCATTATCTTAAATACTTAAAAATATAAAAGGAGGTACTTCCTCACAGCCTTTCTGTGCACAGAAAGGCTGTGAAAAGTACATTCTTATATATTTTCTTCTTTAGGCTGCCTTGTCTTCCCCTTGTGAGCGGTGGATGTCAAAGTATTTTATTGTCCGACAACAGCTTTGGCCACTTTACAGGTAAGATGTGTTCTTGACACATCAAATGAATGACCTGGCCACAGGTTGGAAGCAGTTGATAATGATTAAAATGTTTTTTTTTCCTTCACACCAATCCTACAAAGTGATTCTATAGCTATGTTAACTGATCTCTACACTTATGTTTATATATTGATTAGAAGTTTAATTTTTTATGGCTTGAAAACAAGCTGACTTCTAATATCCTTTACATTTCAAAAGAACTCTTAGCTTTGAACAAACCACCTAGCCTTTTCTCACATATTTACTAGTAAACTTAACCCTCTTTCAGGTTTTGTCAAATTCAATCAACAGACCAGTAATAACAGCACACCACGAGACTTGTATTTTACTCCATTTACTGTAACATGTAAGTTCATTAAATAAAATTGTAAAATGCATTCAACAACATTGCTGTCCTCACATTTAATTACAAAGAACAGAGCAATAAAACATAATTAATTATACATAGTTAAAATAAATTTATGTTTTTAACACACGTAGAACTTCCTTAGCTTCAAATTTAATGAATCATCAATGCACAGTACCGACATGGTGAGATTCACTTCCGCAAATATTTAATTATTTTAGGAGTCATTCTTAAGGTTTTTTGCTGAAAAATTGCATCCCTGTTAATTTTAGGATGGTATCACTAAAATTGACAAAAAAGTACTAGAGTAAAAAAAATAATAATATGAATGGAACTTTACACAAGAGACATAGCTCAGCATTTTCCCACACTATCAGTGACCCTTTAATCATCTAAGAGCACAGGTTTTTCCTTATTCAGATTGCAAGCAGAGGAACTGGCGGTGACCGAAGAACGTGCTATGTACACGGCAGAGTGACGGAAGCATGAAGAGAAACCAGACAGAGAGACGTGGGGGGGTGCGCTCGCTAGAAGTGAGGCAAAGCATATGGATGGTAGAGATCAGGCGCAGCCGTGTCGGGCTGTTAGACGTACCCGTTCCTGCCGGGGTTCGGGTGCATCTGCACCACGAGGTTGTGGCTCTCCTTGCGCAGCTCCCAGCCCCTGCGGGCGTCCTGGAACCACACGTCGCAATCAGCACCCCGGCCGACGACTACGTACATCAGACCACGATCAAAAGCACGATCACCAGAGTAAAAACCAGCCACAGGCAAGTTTCAATGCCGGAACATCCACATCATGTGAACGTGGATGCATGCACAATGGAGAAACTGGCAGAGCTCTTGCAAAAAAACCATTAAAGAGCACTTAAGCAATACAGTAGAACCTAGTTGTTACATATTTCAAGAAACCAGGACAAAAATATGTACAAACCAGCAAAAAGTTTTAAAAAGTTTTATTGTCTCACTAAAATGTAAACAATAAGCAAATATAAACCATACTAAATGAGATACTACTTACAGTTTTTATTTATTTAGAACGTATTTATCTCACAAATGATAAATCCATCCAACCTTGCAGTTTTTTTTACAAAGATTAAAGTTAAACATGAAATTTTCAGTTTTTGAGAAGAGATGTGAATGTTAAAGCATCTCAAAATGTCCACTTTTTATGATAAGATTTTCTTACATAATTTGTTTTTTGGACTAACTGTATAATTAATTATATTAAACAAACAGAACTACTATGAAAACGATTGTTTACGTTTAGAAACAGAAGAAATTCAAAACGTTTTGTTGCAATGTTTGGAAATTCAGTGCTGCCAACTGCCTTTCCAACATGCTCAAAGATGCCACATTTGCATGAATTTGATAAGTTGCTTATAACTAGGGGTGTGCGGGATCCCGACGCTTCGGGAAAAAAGTCGGGAAAATAGGCTTCCCGAAATGCCGGGCGGGAATTTTATTACTCCCGAATTTTTCGGGAAATTTTTTAAAAATTTACAAATGTTTACTAATCATGTGAAAATGTTTTCTATCAATTCAAACTGTTTTTACAACAATATTATTTATGGATTCGTACATTTTTGAAGGGTTTCCGTACTATTTAAACGCAAAACATCTTTTAAAGGTATGCCGATCGTAGCGACAGCTATGGTGTGCAGTGAATTATGATAATCGTTTACACATATCTAATTGGAATATAAAAAACGTACATGGAGTACCGTAAATATTGTATGCGTTCATAAATATATTTCTTCAATGGTACAAATTTGCAAGATACGTGAATAGTCAGTTATATAACGTTATTGCCGTCACCATCGAATACTTAACCTAAAACCACTGTGTGTTCTTAGACACAAACAAAACACATGCGCAATCCAATCTTTTCGCCAAAGATATAAGAAATACTAGACTTGTGTTTCTTAACAAAGCGTAACCCTTCTCATTACTTGATAGCAGTGGCGATGTAGAGAACTGTATTGGCACTTTGAAAAATATGAAATCACGTAGTTTTACACCACTGCTCACGAGTATCTAAATATCTATGATTTTGCTTTGGGAGAAAAAAAATAGTTGTTTACTGTTTAGTTTGGCGGGCTTTGTCGGCTGACGTTACGTTATTAAGGCTTGTGCAAAGTATCTGTTCCTATATTAAAACAAACTAGCAACCTAGAAAAAATGGATGTCGCAACCGATCAGCTTGTTACTTGTAAACCTAAAAGTGTTTGGATGTATTTTGAACGTCTGACAGTAAATCCCTGGCAAAGTGTGTCCCGTGTGAAAAAAGTTTTGAGATACGAGCATGGTAGCACGTCTGGCTATAAAAAAAGAATTTGAGGATGCTAAAAAATATGAAGTCGCCGCTGAAAAAAGGGCAAGTGAAGCAGACAAAAGAAATAGCAGCAAAAAAAAAAAACTATCTTTGCAAGAAACGTTTAAATGGCCATCTTATCATATTATAATTAAAAATTTGCTTTTTTTTTTAATTTTCCCGATCCCGTCCCGTTTCCGCGGGAATAATTTATTTTTCCCGAAAATTTCCCGCAGTACAAAAACCTATTCCCGCACACCCCTACTTATAACTTATTTTGATAAGGGCACAGTAATCCATTGTTTGTTTATGTAAAACCCACACTTAAAACTTTATTTTTATTTGGAGATAAATCACAATGAACTTAATTTTCACTTTCACATCACCAAAGATTGGGTTTATGGCCCTATGGTTTACGATGGCACAAAAAATATTTATGTTTTTTACAATTTACAATGGCAAACAAAATTGCAGTGACCACACGCACACGCAAGAACATGTAATAAACTTCACACTATTCACTTTAAACTATCATGGTTCCGTTTAAACTTAATGAATCATCAATGCACAGTACTGATGGTTAGCTATTAAATGCAGCGCTAATGCAACGTGAATTTCAGGAAATTGTTTCAGATAAAGCAGAAAAAATGCATTAATACATGGGAAATGACAGTAAAAGTAAAAAGATACGTTAATCACAAGAACTCATAAATCATTGGTACGTAAAAATGAGGTTCTACTGTAGAGAGTGAAACTATCTAGACTTGCCGAACATGCCTGGAACAACAGTCATAAAATACTCTGGGACAATGCTACTCCACACGTACAGAAAGAACATTCAAATTAAAAGGAAACTAAAGGAATCAGCAGGGAGATATAGCACTATGAGATACCATACTAGTTTCACAAGTTCATGTCATTAATGTTTTGTACAGATTATTAGTGGAACCTTGTCTACGTTAAAGCAGTAATCGTTAATGTATTGCTACGAACGTGAGCAAGGCCGCAACACGTGCAGGTGCAGAGCTGGCTGGCGGCCCCACACGGCCACTGACGTCACATGGACGCCGCAACATGAAATGTGCCGCGCGCGGTAGATTACAAGGAGCGCCGTTTTCCCCCCTCCTTCCCTTCGCTCCCCGCGCGGCGCTGATATCTTGATATCTGACACCTGACAGCTGAGGAGTCCCGCACGCCACCTGGCAGCCGCCGACACGCGTTTCGAGAGATTTCTGCCGTCAGGTCGGTGTTGAATGACGCGACTGACCCCAGCCGCGCTCGCGAATTCTAGAAGGACGCCCGGGCCAATATATATGCAGAGGACGCCGGCCTCAGAGTCAGTCAGAGTTCAGTCGGGAGTTCTCCCGCAGCGAAATTTCCGGGGTGATAGTGCCGCAGGTGCGACAGAGTAGCGAAGTCCTTGGACGAAGGTTCCAGGGCAGGGAGTGAGTCAGTGAGTGGAGTCGGGTGTTCTTCCGTGGCAGAGTTTACGGGCGATAGAGCGGCAAAGTCCCTGGACGAAAGTTCCAGGGTGGAGAGTTCAGTTCCGGGCGATAGTGTCGCAGGCGCGGCGGAATTTCGAGCGAAGTTCGAGCGAGGCGTCGAGTGGAACCTTCGTGAAGGGTAGTGCGACGGCGGTGGCGGAGTGCAGCGACGGAGGTCCACGAGGGGTGCTGCGAGAGTTGCGCCAGAGTTGCGGCTCAGCGAGGTGTGTGGTGTATAAAAACTAGTGACTGGGGAAACAACATTTTTAAGTGTAATTAATTACAGTATAATCCCGCTGATGCGACCCCTCACGGTTTCCGGAAAAACCGACTTATAAACGGAATGGTCGCAATAGAGAATTTGGGCCAATTCCCCCCCCCCCCCCCCTTTTCCCACAAATATAAAGTGAATTTGCATCACGCGAGTTCTGCTATGCTATCCGGCTGGTTGTTATTTTCGTTCAAAACGTGGCGAAGGAACTTGTGTGGATCAGGTAGAAAACATTCGGCTATAAACGAAAGATATAATAACAATGCTATCCTGAAATGCTGTGACATGTTTTTGGAGTAAATAATCACAGCAACAGACCGACAGGATGCGCTCCCGCCCTTGCCGTCAGCGATGTTTATTTTGACAGCTCAAGCAATTATCTTTTCCACGTCCCTTCGCAAAGTAAAAAAAAAAAGAAAAAAAAAACACGGAATGCAGATGGAAAAGTAACTATGCAGTAAAATAAATATATTTCCGGCACTGCTAAATTTTTCTATTCAAATAATTCGAGGTATTTGTGATTTTTCAGCAGAAACTGCTGTGTGACTAATAAACAAATTGTATCATAATAACTTAAAATTATAAATTATTTATTAACGGCGAAGGACAGTCGTATAAGCCCATAAAAATATTTATTTTACCGAGAATGGACTATACAACCTGGTTTTTGTCGCACGCGGTGTGGGAGGGGAGGAGGATGCTGACAGTTTCTCATGCAGAAGGTTGTAATAAGGGAGGGAATGTGTTGAAATGTTAGTTGGAAAAGGGAGGGGGGGGGGGGGGTGTTTTTACATGGATTGTGGCTCTGGGAGGGATGAGCCTTGAATAATTAGCAGGGGATGGGAGAGTTAAGCGTCACGTCACGTAATGACGTCAAGCCGCCGCTACCGCCAGCCTGGCTGGACAAGTTTCTTACGCTCTCGCAGAAGCTACCACAGCGGCTTTTCCTGCGGGGCGGGTTAAGATAACATGACAGCTGAGACGGCTTTTCGTGCGATAGTGGACGCGCCGAGCTCGGCTAGACACTGCAGCGTGGACAGTCTAGAGGGGTGGTATCTATTTTTAGCCGTCTTTTGTATGCCTGCCTGCTTACAGTACAGCTCTCGCCAAGATAAACGTGAACACATGGCGCCCAACAAAGTGTAACAGACTTGTTTTTCAGCCGATTTTACTCAAATTTTCGACTTTCTCTGCTCAAATTTTTCACGGTTTCTCAAAAAATGGTCATATAAACGGAATGGACGCATCAGAGGGGGGTCGCATCGGCGGGATTCTACTGTATTAGACATTTTTAGAAGAATATTTGTTAGTGATGTAAATAGTGGCAATAAATAAAACTGTGTAGTGTAATAAAATCTTTAATTGGGCTATCCTTTACGAACCCGCGATCGCAACAGTATTAAGAAATTTACAACAACCATAACATAGAATCCATTAACAAGTATCAATTACGAAGCTAAATCGTTTAAATTAAATCAATATAAAATTGTAATAGGATAAAACCCATTCAAACCATGATGGCATCTTTTTATTCTTGTGTACCACTGAATGGACTCATTAGTAGAGTCCCGTAAAAATGGTTTTATTTTTCCTTAAATTTCGTTTTGAAAAAATCAAATTTCGGTTTTATTTCGCTGTTTTGGTTTTTCATGTTTACTTTAACTTTTGAGAATGGTTTTATGACCTACAAGTTTTGCTTGGCTAAATAATAGTGGCACGGCGTATACTCGTATACTGCACTCTAAAGTCAACACTATTGGCAAATAAAAATTGTAGGCTTGAAACAGCTCGGCACGGCCCGGTGCCGCCTAGCGCGCTGCCTCGGCACGGCCCGGTGTCGCCTAGCGCGCTGCCTCGGCACGGCCCGGTGTCGCCTAGCGCGCTGCCTCGGCACGGCATGTCTCAACTTAGTATTCTTTTAATATTTCTTGCTGCTGTTCTTTGTCCCGTTGACGCCGTATTCACTTGCTCTGCGGTCGTATTGCATTTGCTGAGAAGTGTAGTTACAGCAGTTAAAGGTCACTGATTTTGCTTATCAATCGGCGTAGTGCCATGTGTTCATGTTTACGAGTAGTAGAGGTGTAAAAGTAACGAAAAAAAGTGTACCCGTATGTATTCGTTACTATAACAATTAGTACTCGTTACTATCGTGTCGCTACGTTACTCGTTACTTCTGATACCGCATAACATGCAATGTTATGTTGCAGCAACGAATCGAGTCGTATTGCGTACGCGTACAGTATGACGTCACGTAAATAATAATAAATAGAATATAAACAATTAACAATATTTGATAATTAACAGTTTTTGTTAACCAAGAAACAATTAAATCTCATTAGAGCGGTTTTATTATATTATCTCTTTTAAGATAAAAACAACAAAAAACGTGAAAATACGCGATAATAAATAACAAAAACATACATATTTCTAATTTGTAAAAAATACTTTCTTATAAACAGTAAAAAACTTGGACGACAAATTTCCATATTATACTTAATAAACAAACATCGTTCTTTGTAACGTAAATTCATCGAATATGCGCGCGCATGCGTAAAACATACGAAAAATGCGAGTAACGAAATCCAGCCGTGTGTAACGTTTCGTTACTCGATACTAGATGGCGCACCCGTTACTCAGTCAGTACCGAATACATACGGTTTGCTACACCTACAGCTCTAACGAGTAGGTTGCCAAGCCAGTCAAACGTAGTTGAAAGCATGAGGTTGTTAACTGTTCAACATGAAAGGAAGAATTAAAATTTTATATTTCTCTACAAGATTAATGTGTAAATACAGCGGGTTGAAAATCATGGCAGCTATATTGTGTTGAAAACATCGCCGGTATTTTTTATTAACTTTGTGTTGATGCTCAGGTACATTTTTCTCTTTTTAATTAGTTTATGATTGCAATTACTGCTTTCGTTTCAAATTGTAATGATTACGTGACGGGAATACTGTAAATCATTATTTACTTTCATTACTACAAAGCGGCCATGTTGAAACTTAGAAAAATGGCTATGTGCCGTCAACGTCGTGTTTACTTGTTTTTCGCGATGTCTTGCATGGATGGTCTAATTCATTATTATCAGTTTTATTTCTCGATGCTGTGCGATTTCGGTGTTTTGTCGCGAATTAAGGTAAATTGCGGTGTTATTTCGCGATATCGCGATTCGCGAAATTTCCGTGTCTCTACTCATTAGTTCACTATATTATACAGCACAATTTGTGTTCTAGATTCCACCTTTGACACAATTTCTATGACTTTTTTTTATATTTATCTATGAAAACAAGCATTGTTATTTCTGTTATAGTTTCATTCCACGTGCTGGTTTAAATTAGGTACATGAAGTTTTTTTTATTTAAAACATTAATGTTAATATGTGTTTTCCTATGAAGTGAACATGGTGGCAATGAGGGGAAAATAATTATCAATAAAGGAAAAGTTGGAAACACTGCAAAAAGTGGACTCAAATCCAACAGCATCACATGTAAACATTGCTAAAAAAAAACTTGGTTTGCCAGCTGCAACACTGAACACAATTGTACTGAGAAATGACAAAACTGTAGGTGAAGCAGCAAACCCATCTTCACAGTGCAAAAACTAGAAGTTGGGAAAGTATGAAGACATTGAAAAAAACTTTAATAGAGTGGTTTAAGCAGGCCCAAAATATCCCACTAAATGGCACCCTTCTGAGAGAAAAAATTGAGCAGATAAAAGTTTTCTATAACATTCTGAAAACACTTAGTTATATGTTTTTTTCTTCGGCTTGCTGACAGTTGCCATTATTAAATTATTTTAATGACAAATTCTTGCAAAAAACACCCATGGCATAAGCAACTGCAAATGATTGCAACTGCAAACTTTTCTTAATCACGTCTTTCTCGCAAATACACACTCACAATGTTCAATACGTCCATCGTTCGATTACCAACCGCAAGGTTCCCAATGGAACTTGTGGTATATGGCATTGCCGTGCAACATTGTCAAGTTGTGATGCTTTGTCAGCACTCATTTTACAAAAAATTGTGTGCAGTTTATTTATACATTAGTTACATCCAAAACAAAAACCACATGAAAAAATTACTATTTCTGGAAGAAAAACACACATGATCAGTACAATAGGGCAAAATATTGTACACTACGAGAAAATCTTAAGAGTTGGCAGCTATGCAAATCAGAAGTTTGCATTTTAATTTTATATTTAAAAAAATGCACCAGTCATAAATAACTGCTCATAAAATCAAACCAAAAAGTAATGGCTCATCCACCAAATAAAACCAAAAATGTTACTGATTCCAAAAAAAAAAAAAATAAGCATAATACGCCTTCAACAAACAGTAATCAAAACCTAGATAGATAAAAAAATTGCACAAACTCAAGTCTTAACAGAAGCAGAAGAGATGTTTACTGCGTCACGTGCAGTACAGTGCTCACAAAGAGAAACACAGTGCAACATGCTTCAAACTAATTTTCTGCTGCTTTCCTTCAAATTTTCCACATTGCAACAACATTTTTAGTGCTCCACGAAAAAGGGTTGAAATAGGTGGTCGCAACAACTGGGTTTTACTGTATTGGCCGATTCACATGAATGCACATTACTCACCAAGTACAAGAAAAGGGCTGCAAACGTGTGGAAGAAGAACGACAGCACTGCAAAGCCGTAGGACCAAGACAAGTAGTTGTAGTTTGGATACATGAGCCAATCCCGACGCCAGCACTGCCCACCAAATATGGAGACTGCCAGGAACAGCAAGAAAGCTAAAACAGACATAAACTCTCTTAAGAAAATATTCAACACGTGTAGCCTGCAAAAATTAAACACTGTACCGCAATTGCTTCATTTCAACATACTCCCTGCAACTACATATTTCACAAAAAAGTTGACTTTTAATAGTGATGAGTGATACGGATAACAACCGATAGTGATTGAATTGTAGATATATTTTTGTAACATATACAAAGCCTATTAACACATTAATCACAATCAAGTCCCCAGAAATACAATATTGTTAACTAATCGGTCAGTATCTTAATAGAATACTATACTACAAGGATTTTTGGTGGATGACAAAAAAGTTTTTTACTGCATAAAATTTGTGCTTAGCACAATATACATTATTCCTTTGACAAATTAAACTCAACATTCAACTACAACCTTAAATTTCTAAGAAATTAAAGTCAAATATACCTACAATACTATAAACAAGTAAATATAAAAGATGGGTGACATCTGAATGGATGTAATTGTACTCTTTTCATCTGTATCATATTTTACAGATTGGTTAGAAACAATTTGTACATTGAAAATAGAAAATTAAAAATTTCAGAATATAACGATACTAAAACAATTACATCAGTCCATCATTACTTGTAATTATATGAACTTATTTAACAGTAAGTTATCATAGTTTTTTTAATGAATTTTATTATGGTTATAGAGATGGTGTATACATCAAAATTTTAAAGAAATTTATGAATAAAGTTTCAGATACTTAAAACTTAGATTAAAAAAATATTCTTAAATTTTAATGCATAGGTGTTAGAATACAAATTTTAATTAAAAATAGGGAAACATTTAACATTTGGTACTGAATTATTTTCTTATCACTTGTACGTTTTTAAACATAAAATTTTACACTTAATTTGCCTAATTTTAAAACTACTTGAATTCAGCAGTCTACATGACTATTTTTTGAGGTCCAATTTTTATGCTTAGTCTAAAAAGCTGTGCCAAGTCACGAACCAGCCACTGCGTTGCAAACGAAGGCTATCGCAGACAGCAACCACTCGTACATCAGCACAAACTCCAGCGGCCAGCGGATCAGCTCCAGAGCAATGATGCTCTGCGAAGCGAACGACAGCATGAGGGCCAGAGTGACGAATGCTTGCACCACCATCAACCAGCCTGCAACCACAACACGAGGCATCACGTCTTAAAAAAATACTTAAAATGCAATTCTGTGCATTCCAAAATGCATATCATTTCAAGTCTTATTTCCAGCCTAAGTATGGTAAATATACTGTTTCATGCATTAAACAATCATAATAAATTACTACGTAACGTACCACAAAAATATTTTCTGAATGCTATTTAATCTTTGCAAATCTTCAGCATTAATTGATCCATAGCTATAAGAAGTCCATTTAAACAGAAGCGAATATACTCATAATAGAATAAATTTTAAATAACAGTAAATAAATAAAATCTATTAGGCATAAGTTTAACAGATTAATCTTCAAGAAAAAGACAAAAATGTTGGTAAAACAAACCTGGCAGCAGCCATTCACGGATCACGTAGTACTCTTGACTGAAGATGTAGTGGCAGCCATCAAAAAGCTTGTCGAACTGGTAGTACGGGTAGCGGAACTGCTCGAAACAGTACTCCCACAAGCCCATGTGTTTGAAGTCGTTGAAAGTTTCTTGGTAGGACTGGATCCAATAGGGGCTGTGAAATGCAATTTGCATTAGGCTATATGCAGATGGTAGCTTTTATAGAATGCGACTTACAAATTTCTGCATACACTATGCAATTTTAGTAATGCTAGTAACTTTTCAAATTGAAACCTATAATCAATCTTTTCAAATATTTTGCACATGCAAAACAAATGACCTTCAGAAATGAAACTATAAAAACCAAAATATTTGCTCTGAAATGATTAAAACAAAAGAGTAGCTCAAAAGCAATTTCAAAAGAAAAAATCCAGAAAAAAACTTAAGATGGTATACGTCTCACCTTGCAAATGACATCACCAGCATAACACCAGCAAAGTACGTGATCATGCCACCGAAAACCAGCGCATCTACAACAAGTAATAAAAAAATTATCTCGTTTTATTATTTCCAACATTGCACTTCTGTTGCTGAAAAACAATATTCAAACAAGGATCGAGAATTTACTTCTGCAAGTGGACATTTTTCAGTACCAACTTTAAAATTTTATTTTTTAAAAAACTTGTATGTAGCCTATGTTCAAGTCCTCAAAAAAATTGTGAATGTGGAGTTAGAGGCTCTTAACAAAAAATAAAATATAAAAAAAAGAGAGGCAGTTTTGAGTATGCTATTATGTCGTGGTAAAGGCTCTGAACACCCAGGGAAATTGTGTTATAAAAATCATTAAAAATAAAGAAAATCTACAAAGAAAATTGCTTGAATAGAATGAAATAACTTAAGAATGAAAAAAGATTTGAATGTAAGGCATACTAATCACTCCAACGCTGCTGAAAGTAGGCAGATGTAGCTGCTGTAATCACTCCACTCAAGCTGCGAATCCAAAAGGCTGCAGGATTGTGATAATAATGTAATCATTGTTTGTTATTCCATATTAATTTTTTTTATTTCTATCTCTAATTCACCTATATTTCATAGATAGGTTTAATAACAGCGAATTTAAGAATTTTTACATTATATATGCTGGATTTTAATACATCCAAAGTTTTCCAGAATTCAGTCCGAATTAAAATAACACTTTTGAGAGCTTTTAATATTTAAATGACAGTTTTAACGTACATACTTCAAAAGTGGCTGGCCCGACCTAACCCCACCTGTATCTTCAATGAAATTGGGCAGGCAACTGCAATCAGCCATGCCTGCAAATGCCTAGCCTTTGTGAAAGAATCACTGAAAACTAGTGTAGTGTGCATAAAAAGAATTAATTTAAGAAAGAGCAACACAAGGAAAATAAATGCAAAAACTAACCTATTCAGTGAAATATTCAAACAATGGTGGGAATCAAAAAAATATTCACACAAAAATTCCACGAAAATCATAATGAAGAAAATTTTTATAAATTGCACATTCATAAAACCAAATTCAAAATTTTTCACCCCTTACTGACATCATAAATCAACAGCAACTACATTTTACTGAAAAATGAAGGGAAAACATTTTTGCATACTAAAAAATAATATTTTCAGAATTTTATTACTGTATGTACTTACACAAAAGTTGCAAATCTCCAGAATTATCACTGAGAGGTGTATGTAAATGAAAGCATTTAGAGAAAATGTCCAGATCGAAATGGTGGTTTTGTTTCCTAATTTTGTTTAATGGAGATCAAAAGGGACTAAAATTAATGTTTTCAGAATAATTTTTAGTATAAAACTCAAGTATATTCTTGAAATCACTATATTATGTAATTGTATTATACTAAACCTTTACTCAGGTCAAGTTCAAAACACGATACCGTGCTTTACAGATTTTTTTTGTTCTGTTGAAATAATTACGGGAAATTTATGTCATTAACTCATTACAGAAGCAGGCCAAAGAAAGCGAGACTATTGAAGCAACGTAAAGTTTGTTATATTTGTATCAGTGGAAAAGAGAATGAGTATGCTTGTTATTCCAGTTAGTATTGTTTGTAGAAGGTTAAGAATGGTGCCCGTATGACAAGTTGTAGTGAAATAAAAAAATTAGTAATTAAAACAGGAAAACATTGTTCAAGATGTTAAACATTGTTTGATAAAAGGGGTAATAAATATAAGTAGAGGTTAAAATAATATTTTTATTAAAAATTTTTTTGTTAAAAGTTTTTAATTTAATATGTGTGTCATGTGTGAATGATGCAAGTATGTAGTTGTAAAACTAAGTGTAAAGGTTGGTAGTTGAGAGACGATAGACATATGTTTCTGAGAAGTTCGAGAACCAGTTGTGTCACAATGCATGTAATTTGAGTGGTAATGAGTGTAATAGTCACGAAAGATATGAAACTTCATGTTTCATTAAGTTGAATTATTTAATGGTACGGTGTAGAGACATGTGTGGTTGTGATAATAGTAATGACGAGGGAAGAGTGACAGTTCGTGTTTTGCGATATTGAATGAATTTAACAAGGGAATCATTTTTTTGGCATAAATATAATAAATACAAGAGTAGGTAAAATTGATAGTAGATGATTATTGCCATGAAGCCAGGAAATGTAAGTGTTCATTATATGATTTTTAAAGGATTTAGTGACTAGTAGTAGGGTTTTATTTGCATTTCTTTTCCTGTGTTAGGTAAGAAGGGTATAGTAAGTTTTTTTATTTTTATTTATTCAATTTTTGTTTTGTAGATCCCATATGGAGGTAAGGACTCCGGGATATAAAACAAGTCAATTAGCCTATTACAAATATATACATATATACAAACATACTGTACAACCACAAAAACTAAATATAACAGAGTACTTTTACATTTCAAAAGTAAGAAAGAAAGAAAAAAAACATGGGTACATAAGAAATGGTATAAACTCAAGTCTAAAGCTCAGAGCGAAGAGTTAGTTTACAAAACTCAATATTTTTCTCGTTTTGTGATGGATTTAAATAGGATTTACCAGAGTTTAGTTTTCTTATCTGTTATTAGGTCAAAGAATTCTATCAGAGAGTAGGAAGGATGTTCTAACAGAACTTGTTTGATTAGCGACGTTATTAGTGCAAGAGATTAAGGTAAAAAAAAAATTAAATAATTACCTTAGTTGGCAAATAATATGAAATTCATTCTAAGCTATTCAATGCTGCATTGTAAACTATTGTATGCTGGATACATTGAGTTAAAAATATTTGTAATATTTTCTATAGGTACATGGAAAATGGGAAAATATTTAATCAATCATTTTTTTAATATTGAAGAATATAAATATTTTATGTACCTAATTTAAGTTCTTAAAATGTTCAAGAAGTTAGTAGAAGTTACCAAAATATTTCCAGGATAAATAGGTACTATGAAATCAACGTATGCATGTAGGCTGGGCCAAACGGGATTTTTTAAATTTTAATTAACTAAAATAATTTAGAAGTAGTTTGGCTTCTGGGTTGTAGCCACGTCCCTGGCGAATAATTCACCGACGTTTCAGTCGACATTGCAGTCGCCATCATCAGGGAGCAGTTACCTACTGAAGTTCGTACAAGTTATCCTGCCTTTATATACTCTCACATGAAGGGAAGGTGCTTCCTGATTGGCTGCAGCTGTGGGCCAATCAGAGCCTTCCTTTATTCTGGTTGGCTGGGCTGTTTGCCAATCAGGGGCGATCTGTCTGATGTTGGATGTGGAGCTATGTTCATCCGACATCAGACAGATGCTATTTCAATCTACTTGTGAGGTCTGTATAGTTCTAACTTTCTACTAGAGAATGACAAAAGTCTTATTTTCAATAAATTAAATACAAGTATCGCAAAATATAATTGACCGGGTGGGACTGTCTTCTATTTCATGACACCAAGAAGATATTGTATCGAAAATTCTCACTTTCATAAATTTAAATACCAGTATCGAAAAATAGAGTAGAGCGGGTGGAACTGTACTCTACTTCACGATAATGAAAAAATATTACAGATATACAGGATAATTATAAAGTCAGTGAAACATTTCATAAAATCGGTACAGCGAAATGGAAAGGAAAAACGTAACAAATTATATGCCGCGTGAAAGAACAACTCTCAAAGTTTTTTTGAATGTAGCACCAAAACGCTATTTTAAAAAACAACCGACAGGGGTGCTAGTTCATGTAGTTGCTGAAAATGGCTGCGAACCAGGCAGAGAAAGCCTTTTGTGTGCTTGAATACGCCCGTAGTGAATCGGTAGTGAGTGTCCTAAGAGCTTTCCGCGACAAGTTTAACAAAACACCACCAGTTTACAATAGCATAACGAAGTGGTACAAGAAATTCGAGGAAGACGGCTGATTGTGCGACGCAAAACGGTTGGGTCGGCCATGCATGTCACAACAGACAGTGGATTGTGTACGGGACATGATGTTGCGAAGTCCCAAGAAATCAACTTATCGGGCTAGTGCAGAATTGAACATCACACAGCCAACAGCGTGGAAAATTCTTCGTAAGCGATTAAGAGTGAAGCCATACAAATTACAGCTTCTGCAAGCCATCAGCCACGATGATAAATGCTCTGACTGCAGTTCTGCATTGCCATGCAGAACCGTCTTGAAGACGATGACTTTGCAAGCAAATTAATCTTCAGTGATGAAGCCACTTTTCATCTCTCAGGAAGAGTCAACCGACACAACACACGCATATGGGGAACAGAGAATCCACATGCAACTCTCGAACACGTCCAAGATTCGTCAAAAGTTAACGAGTTCTGTGCCATGTCAAACAAGACAGTTTATGGCCCCTTCTTCTTCGCTGAGAGAACTGTCGCTGGTATCACATACCTCAACATTCTGCAATTGTGGCTTATGCCACAACTTGAAGCTGATAGCAGGGACTTCATCTTCCAACAAGATGGTGCTCCACCTCATTACCACAATGTGGTATGAGATTATCTGAATGAGACGTTGCCACATCGCTGGATGGGCCGTGGGGCGGCCGCTGACCAAGTGCTACTCCCGTGGCCACCACGATCACCGGACTTGACACCTTGCGATTTTTTCTTGTGGGGATACATCAAGGATAGTGTTTATGTTCCACCTCTACCACAGAACCTTGACGAATTGAGACACTGAATCGTAGCAGCTGCTCTTACCATCACTCCTGATATTCTGGGTCGGGTATGGGCAGAATTGAACTATTGATTAGATGTGTGTCGTGTGACGCAAGGTGTACACATAGAACATTTATAACTAGTGAAAAAAAAACTTTGAGAGTTTTTCTTTCACGTGGTAAATAATTAGTTACATAATTCTTAGCCATTTCACTGTACCGATTTTTTGAAATGTTTCACGGACTTTATAATTATCCTGTATATATAAATACTATATATTAGGTACTATAGCTATGGTACCATGTTCTATACTAGAATAGATGGATATATAGTATATTTTACGGTATGTACCCGAGGCACTACAAAAAATCAACTGAACATTAATAAACAAATAAATTACATAAAAGTGGAATTGCAAAATATACTAAATATGGTGGAATTGTAGTATCGAAAATACGATATAGTTTTTAATATTTGTTCGGTATCGTGTTCTAAACTAGAATATGTAGGAATGTAGTACCTATATAGTATAACCATAAGTTAATTTCATTAATAAATATACTTTGTGCAAAACAAGCATGTGAAATTCCCCATCCAAAACCCACGTGTTCCCGCACTTCTTCCATACGAATGCAGTGGTAATGACATGACGCCATCATGTTGGTGACATCATCAATATTGTTATAGTATCGGGATCTAATGGGGCCTAAATAAAACATAATATAAATAATAATGCAAAATTAACTATACATTCCTGCCTTGTACACATGTTATTTAAGTGGGTGTGTTAATTCCTTGCTAGGAAACGAAACATCAGTATGTCAGCCTGCTTAGCTAAATAATTTCCAATATTTGATTGGGGCGTTTGATAAAATTCTAATTAAAGCTGTGGTCGAGAATTGCCAATACTGCTCCTTCCCTTAATTTTTTTTTATTTCCTAATTGCGTAGGCCACCAACTTCGCCTAATTTTAGCCATACTCTGCAGTGAAAACAATATATCGGTTATTGTAAGCAACTGTCAGATAAACTGACCTTCCTTTGATGGCAATGAAAAGTGAAACATTATCAACGTGATTAATTAGACAAAGGACACAATGGTCTTGACATTATTTCGGCATACCGTTACGCACTTACTTGATGCCTTTGGATAATCCTGATCTTTAACAGCCATATTTTTCGAAATTTTGGTCGGTCGATTATCAGGAATAAGCGCACTTAAAAACAAACAAACTTTAATGATGAATTAATAAAACACTGCCATGTTGTCTCAACATACAATTAATGCCACGCCTAAAGGGAAGAAAAAAGTAAACAATAACTATTTACGATGCTTAAGTGTTAATCATGCAATGATTTAAATGCAGATATATTATTTTTTTTATACAGCAACGTGAATTCATAATCTGTATTTATTATCATCTCATAAATGTAAAGTAACGTATCTAGCTTATTGAGAATGATATTCAGAAATGTCTACAAAGTTGGTTAACATGTCGCGCAATATTTAAAATAGTTGCTGTCCGTCGTCTTATCTGGAGTGATGAATCTTTTTATGTGGATGAAACAGAAAAAAGTAAATCAGACGTAAGTTATCTACTTGGTTTTAATGTTTTATAAGTATTGAACAGTACACATTTTTATGGCATGTATTGCAGTAGTGCCGATTTCCGCAACATAAGACATGCACCTCAAGAGGTTACGTCATATTTCAGGCCATTATTTTATATTTATGTTGAACAATGTTAAACTGAAAGTTTTTTGACTAACTGAACTTACACAAAACTATATATAATATTTTTCCTAAATAACTGTTGAAGGTACATTTTAGAGTTTTTTTTAATGTCAAATAGGAAAAATTTAATGGTTTACAATATTTTATTTAAAGCCAATGCTACTGGTTAGGTTACTTTAATATGTAGTTTTAATTTTTTTTAAAGTATTTAATTAATTTTACTAAGCCTTTGAAAATTCTTGAAATTGTGATTCTCACAGCTAGATTAAATATAACCAAAATATATCTAAATGTTTCTGAAAGAAATTCAAACTAGCCAGTTTTATTTCTTTCAACTCAAATAGTTAGTTTCAGTTTTTTAATCCTTTAATTACACTAATTTGTTGCACAAAAATATTAAAATTTATCTTTGACATTAAATTTTGCAAAATGTATATAATTTTATGAAAGCTAAGCTACTAAAAAAAAAATCTGCAAGCTTAAAAGTGTTTAACGTAGGTACATACAATATAATGACCTGAATTGTGTTGTAGGCCATACCTCTAAAGGTAAATAATGGTAGGCCCCCAGACTTGCACCTTGGGCGTTGAACTTTCTCTATCTCAATGAAAGTTACTGTGTGACATACTGTTGTAATTTCCGGTAACTGCTTGAAGATTATAATTTTGCATTCAGTTTTTAATATGGTCAAAAATACGGGGCTATATCGATAAGTAACGCACGTAGTCAAAATAAAAAGAGCAATTAATGCTAAAATGAAATAAAATTGCCATTTTACCTGTGACTGTCGTACGCTATCAGTACATGGAATCATGAGAGCTTGCATTGCATCCAGTTAATATTCTTAGTAAATAATTTCATTTTTACTAATTATTTTCCTTCTTAATAATTGACATTGCATTATATATTGATACACCCTCGTAAATGTTTAAAACAATAAAAATGTAATTCATCATGTTTTGCTATTCCGATTTGCTCGATAATTTATTTTTTAATTTGATAGTCTATACCTGTAGGAAGGTACCTATCTATCAGCTCTATCGGTACCAACGAGCAAAGTGTCAGAAAAAAAATAATATTTGTGATATACTCCATGAAAACAACACTTTGGAGGACTTCAGGGCTCCTGGGAAAAGCTGTACGATGGTTCACTCTAAATTGAATTTTTATTGATAGTAAACACATGTATGTAGGTCACCATGTAACTGCTCGAACGTTATGAATGCTCATTCTCTTGTAAAAATATTAAAACTTGGTTGGAAATTGCTGTATTTCCTTGGAATGACACGCTGTTTTTTTCCCAAGCTCACTGTCCCGGGCGGCCGGATAGAGCCGGTGGATAGAGCTAAGTTCTGCTCAGTTTTAAATCACCTCCGAAAAAAATTCATTTTTCTGCCACTGATGAAATATCATTAGTCATATTGTCACGTATAAACCATCTTTGTTTACCTGAATGCACGATGTTGTCAGCAGTCACTGTTATTAAGCCATGGCATTTATATTTTTTTTTATTTATTTAAATGTGTACCATGCCTACCAACAGTCTTAGAGGTGGGTAAAACAAATAATATACACACACACATAAAAATACTTTAATTTGGACCTGATCAGTGATAAATAAAGAGAAAGGATAGACTCAAGATTAGTAGCATGATAAGTGATTAAGTTGATCAAAGCTAGAGTTACTTTAGAACTGGTGATTAAATAGTTTACAAGCAAATGAAAATATAATTTATACTCAAGAATAATGTCCAGATCTTTTAGAGAAAGTGTTTTCAGAATAAGAGTATTTTTCAGTTTGTAATCAAATGTTATTGTAAAATATTTTCAAGTGAAATAAATTATTTTTGTTTTATATTTGTTTAAAGATACTTTATTGCATCTACACATATGTGATTAATTGCTTTAATGTCATTCTGAAATAAAATACAATCATACAATCATAGGGAGATTTTGTATTTCTACCAATTTTGAGATCATCTGCAAAAGGAACCCCTGTGGAGTGGATGGAAACACGTGAGATGTCATCAATAAATATATTAAAAAGTAAGGATGACAGGTACCACCTTAAGGTACACTGGAACTAGCTTTAAAAAGTGAATAATTGCAGTTGTTAATTGAAACAAAAAAAAAAAATTTATTATTTTGGTAACTAGAGAACCAGTTTATCACATTGTCACTTAGATCAAATTTAGTTAGTTTGTCAAGCAGTGTAACATGGTGAACGGTATTAAAAGCTTTTGCTATATCAAAATTACAGGCATCGACCTGACCCCTGTTAGTGACTACCGTAAAACGGGGTGAATAGAAACGGTCCATTTAGAGATTCAGAAAAACTAAATCTTCAATGAAAAATCATTCTTAACAATGTTGGCAAATTACTTTAAAAATATAAGGATTAAAAATTAATGGTTTTATTCATAAATACCTTCTTAGCAGACTGTTTCTATTCGCCCCGCTTTACGGTATCGTAGATGGGTTTTAAAAAAGTAATGAGATTAGTAGCTGTTGTCAGGCCAATTCTAAAGCCATGTTGGTAGAGAGAGAATCTATTTTCAAGAGGAAATTTATAATTTTACAGATAATTTTTTCAAAAATTTTTGAAAAGCCATTAAGAGATATTGGGCGATAATTGGTGTCATTTTATTTGCTACCACTCTTATGAATAGGGACAACCCTGGCAATTTTCCATTTGTCAGAAAAGCAATGAATTTTTAAGCTATTTTAATAAATTTTTAAGGAGGGAGTTAATGTACATGAACAACCTTTAATAATAAAATTGGTTATTCCATTCCATGGAAGACTGTAAAGACTTAATGTTCCAAAACTGAGATTGTATCATAACCTAAAAAGGTTATTACTTTGGTACCTATCATTAAAAGATACATAAATACTGGATTAATTTTCAGCACAAATAATAGATAAAGATCTGAATTACTAGATAAAACACCTTTTATTTTCAGTGAGTGTTGTTCATGGAAATCATTTCTCATTATTTTAACACTGCACAAAAATTGTTTGGAGTTGACCTTAATCTGCATCAGTTTATTTTGCTACACTTAATAATATTTTTGACTTTCAACTTATTTTCACAGAAATATTATGTATATTTGTAGTCCATATGCTTCATGGTAGTTCTTCTTAGATGAAAATGTTTGCCTTCTTTTTTTGTTGAAACTGTGTTTCTTCATGACATGATTACAGAATTACAGATACAGTACATTACAGAATAATACAACATTAAAAAATCTTTGCCCTCGAAAAGCGTGAAATTGTCCTTCATTGGCTCCCACCTTTCAGTCACACTTTGTCAATTCCTAAGTTATGCCTAATTTTAATTTTTTTTGTGTGGTAAGAATCACTATGATTATATTAATGTATAAATATTTTTTATATTAATTAATAAAGTAAAATAAAAATTTCATAGCCATAAAGTATGATGTCCACTAGGATGTAGGCACACCTTAACCCAAACATTCAAGATTTAATAAACTCCATATATTATTGAGCTGTAAATTGTAAACTTCAGTGGATGAATAAATTGAAAATGGTTAAGGCAACATGATCTTCAAGCTTATGGCGTGATATTTTGGAAAGGGGCCTTATTAGGGGGCATGGGCGGTATGGAATAGCCATCCTACAATTTGAAGAATAAACTATTTAAAACCACATTTTTAATCCAACCATGAACTTAAATTTCGGTGAATTTTTTAATAATTAGTCTTAAATAATTGATATTCTTTTGTACTTCTAGATTATCTTTTATATTTCACTACAAAAAAACATTTAATATTTCCATCCTATGTGTGTGTGTTCATGTGTGTGTCAACAAGAGCACACTACACACACACACACACACACACACACTCTCTCTCTCTCTCTCTTCCCCCCCCCCCCCTCGCTTTTTCACTCTCGAGAAAGACAGTGAGATTGAGTACATTAGGGAGCAAAATAAAGTTTTGCACCAATTTCTAACACTGCCATAGGCAATAATTTAATTAATTACCTAATTAATAAATGTAGATCTTCAGTGTGGTGACTAAACTGTTTATACAGCAATAAAAACACTAGAAACTATGTACGAAGTGCTGTTGCCTACATCGCACTCTGAGGCACCATCACAGAATTCAGCCCCACACGCCAAAAATACTTCTCTGCGCATCATTGCAATAAAGAATGAACCTAAATACAATACGCATGACACAATGAATAAATAAGCAATACAGCATGAACCATTGCCTAACCATTCCGTTTCAATTCCATTACCCGACGTACATTTATCCACAGTTTTTTCACAAATATAAAATTCCCTGAAGACACCCAGTTTTCCCTGATGCCAGACAGCATATCCATAACTCTAAATCTCACCTGCCAGTGCAATTGTCCTGCTCGGCTGTCACGGATAAGCATGTCGGACACGGGAAGCAACAACTCGCTGGAGCTCCTACATTCGGCACCTCACAGCTGCTATTCTGATGCAAATAGCAGCAGTCTAGGCAAGTGAGCTAAAACCCTCTGGCCAGTGCATACTGAAAAGTTCCCAGGAGCAAAGCAGTATATTGAAGTTCAAATCAAAATACTGTTATGTTAACTAATACTCAAAATACATAGTGAATTAAAATAATATTTTATTTAATTTTAAAATATGAAACTCTTTATTTCCAAAATAAAAGGTTCACATACATCACATACGTACTTCATTAAAATGTCTTGGAATGTTAAGTGGAAAAGTTTGTACATTGTGTAAAAAATGTACAAATATTTTTGCTAGTCAGTAAAAAAGGCACGTTAATTCTTTCATCTTGTCTTTGTGCTGTTCCTTTTACTTATTTATGAAACAATAACAGTTACTGCATACAGTGAAACCTTGTTAAGAAACTATTACCTAAAGAAGTTTTTCTGCTTAACAGGTTTAAATCATTTTGCACTTGACCAATAAACATTACAAATTATTTAAACCCCTTTAAAAAATTCTTGTAAAAAATAATACAGATTCAATTCTCCTGAAAAACTTCTTAACATATTTTTACTAACCTAATTATCTCTTTTTCAACATTCTACAGTACAAACAATAATTCAAAAATATCAAACATGTGCTGTTAACAAAATAACAAAATAACAAAATCAAACATTTGTGCTACTGTCATAAACATAAAAATAATAATAATAAACCATAGCTTGTAGTAAATTATCTTACATCTTCAAGAATAAAATTATCTTGCATTAAAAAAGTGTTTCTCACATTAAAAATTCTGCTCTCATCTAACACAAATATTATATGCACATTTCCTTTATAACCCTTTAAAAAAAATTGTTTACTTCCAAGCAGAACTAGAGTCATATGTATAAAACAAGTAGTACTCAGCATTTGCAATATTAATATGCTGTCTGCACCAAATGCCATGGAGGGTGATAATGCAGATTATGGGACATGAGCTGAGCTGCTGCTCATGCAGCATAATGCCGGCGCAGAAACTTTGTTTACACCATGAAGTTAGAAAACGTTGGTATTAGATGCTTTCCTGCATATAACTAAGCCAATGAAATTGTAATTACTGTACTAATCAACATACAGGTGTCTCCAGTTATCACCTATTACGATCATATTTACCAATGCTACAGGATTATACATGAGCCACTGCAGGAAATTTTCGTGGCGATAAATAGTAGTAAGATTTTTTTACAGCAGTCAGGTCATCTTGAATTTTAGCTACTCGAGCCGAGCAGTTTGATTACCAGACTGTCGACAACTAGAAGGGCTAACCACCAAGATGTTCGATGCAGACAGTTCTTTTGATGCCAAAAATTTTATCACTAAACTAAATCCATTTTGCATATTTACAATATGCAAGTACAAAAAAATTTCTCAGTACACATGAAATGACAATTTTAAGGGAAAAGTTGACTGTACAACAAATTATTTCAACTAAAGTAACAGTCCCTTTACTATTAAAAATATTTTGATGTTATCTCAACAGTGCCAAGAGATTCAGAAATAATTAACTAAAAGTTGTTTATTTAATACAAATTAACTGTACTGAATTAGATAAATTTAATTCAAACAGAAATAAACTAAAGGAAGCAAAAAAAAAAGGGAAATAAATTATCATACAAATTTTCCACTGCTGTGGTTGAAGTACAAATTTAATTCGTAAGAATCCGCTAGTAGTTTCCACTAGGTAAGTTTTATTAAATGCAAAAAATGTGGAAAGAAATAAAGTCAAGTGTTCATATTTTGGTAGAGGCGGAGTTTGCAAAAAAAATATTAACCACAAAATCTGTTTAAGTGACTTCTCTGACCCTTATGTGCTATGTAAATTTATGGAAGACAACAATTAAAACAATTGGCAGTCTTATATAAGTGAGAAACTGCTGAAAAATCTCCAAGGTAATGGAAACAATACATTTAAGTCTTAACTGGTGCACAATTACATGTTTACAACATACATATTTAAAGAAACATAAAAAAAATTTTTTTAAACAAAATACACCTCTCAGGACTTCTTAACATATATGTATTTTTTAAATGTATTATTCAATTTTTTAAAAGCAGTAATACCTAAATAAATAAAATATATACCTATAAAATAATGCTGCCTCTGAAACTTTCAAAAAGACTAATGTAAACCCTATAGCAATGTTGTGCAACTACCTAGTGTTCTTTATGCTTTTAAGGCCAACAAAATGACTAGGAAATATAAAAATAAAACAACCCTATTGGTTCCACACAAGTAAAAAACAATATGCATTAATTTCTGGATGTTACTTTGTTGACAAAATAGTGAATTTGTGATGCATCACTTCCTAAACTGCTTGTTGCACATAAATCAAAATAAAGGATTAACATTTAACTAAATGTTGGTGTGGGTTATTGACCAAAATATTGTAGACATTAAAAAATAAACTTCCAACTATGGATATATACTTGCTTGATTTTTTTATGGCATCAGATCATTACATAAAAGGGCTATGTAATGAAACATCTGTACTAAATACCTTAAATCAATAAATACTTGAAGGCTAATTACTGTCTACAATTGAACTTCATAAAAACTGCAAATTGTGCTGACGCTTTATACTACAAAGCTGACTAATCTATCATTGAAATTGATATAGGTACGTAATTAAATACTAATATGTGGAGCAAAGAACTATAAATAAAACAAAACAGTATTGCGATCACAATATAAAACAAAGTACCATCACTCAAACAGGATGATGATATAAGTTACGTAGCATTTTTTTTTTTGGTCTAGTTGACATTTTAACATCACACAAAACGGTAGATGCATGGTTGTAGCTCTCTACATATAATATATAAAACACAATTGCTATAGAATGCCAAACCCTGCATAGATTCTGTACACTCAACATTTTCCTGAGAGACATTTTTAAACAAATGTGTTACATGTGTAAACACAGTAAAATTATGTAATGCTATCTAGGTATTTGACTCTTCAGACCTGTTGATGAAAGACTAACAAACGTGATCAGATCTGAAACTGGACGGATAATGGTTGAAACAACTGAAGTAAATGGGGCTCAAGCCTTGGTCTCGTGCTCCATTTCAAATCTTGTCTGGGACTCCTTGAGGTACTTCTTCTTCTTCTGCTGCACGACGGACTCGACAACGAACAGCGTCCCAGATATGAACGCCATTACAACCCCCACCACGGCCAGGCCGAAGGCCCACCCCAGGTAGTTGTTCTCCTGCTCAGGCATCCACCCCTTGCCGTTGCCCAGCGATGCGAATATGATGACTGCGATGCCACCAGAGAAACCTACACAAATAAACCAGCCCCATGAACAAATTTTTAATCAATTTTCGTCAAGTTCAGTTTGGTAGCCACTTTCAAAATTTAAGATGCAACAAAATTATGATACACTTCACGACAAGATAACTCTGTTGGTAATGAACCGACAGCAAGTAACTGGCTAAATCCAATTAGTGTATACTTTTAGGATTCTGCTAGCAAGGTCTTTGAAGCAACTGATGCGTAGGCACACACATGGCGGACACATGCCAAAGAGAGAGAAATGTAGGGGTACGCATACCTTTTGGGCAGTCTATTTCAAGACCACTTGAAGCTACGATGTTTATTGAGGTGCTGGTGGTAAGCCCATTTGCAGGGTTGAAGAATCCAAATTTTTTACAAGAATGCCCGTGTATAAGCGACGAAAATACCTTCAGAACCAATAGAAACTGCAAGCCGAAGAAAGGGAGGATCAAGAACTCAAAATAAAAAGCTATTAAGAGGGTTAACTGCAAAGTTTCCTACCTCGACATGACAATGGCAGCTCTCGTAAAAAAATAATTCGGGAATGTGTTTGCTCATGCTTTGAAACATACTCTCTGAAATTTAAGCCATTTTGAATGCACAGTTGCTTTTTAACAGTTGTTTGAGTGAGTCTCTGCAAAATAGTTGTTTACGAAAGTAATGGTCTCATTCGACAAAAATCTGTCCTCCTAGTGCAATTTTTACCTAGGCAACAAAAAAAAAGTCTAATGGGTATAGATCTGGTGAGTTAGGAGGGTGGTCAAGCAGTTCAAACCATAATTTGTAGATTTTCTCCACGGCAACCACTGAGTGTGAGCTGGTGCAATGACTTTGTGAAACTAAATTTTTCGTTTTTGCAATTGTGACCTTTTTCTTAAATTTCTGCCTTCAGCTGGTCAAGTAATGATGCATAGTATGCTCCTGTTATGTTTTTCCTTTTTCAAGATGATTAAAACCATTCCATGACTATCCTAGAAAACAGTCACCTCCACTTTCCCAGCCAAAGTAGCAGTCTTTGCCTTTTTTTCGAGCTGATTCCCCTTCGCAGGTTCTGATGTCGCAAAAGTTCATTGTCACCCAAGCTGGTACGGCCATGAACCAAAATATCATTGTAGTAAATTATGGTGCAGAGTCCCAGTACATATAGCCAACATCGTCTTTCATTTAGCATAAGCATATTGCCAATCAAAAAAAAATATTCAGTGACAGCTTGATACTCAATTTTCCATTTTCACAAAAACACGCACATAGACTCACACAAACGATTGTTAAAATAATCAATTCATGTCCAAAATGGCAGGAATTTAAAGAGAGTACATTCCAAAGCACGAGCAAACACATTCCTTAATTTTTGTTGACGAGTGTTGCCATCTTCATGTTCAGGTTGGAAACGTTTCAGACAACCCTCGTAAGTGAAGCATCAAATGACCGATACAGCCACAATAGCGCCAAAAATGATCAGTTTCAACTGCCAGTGCACACAGCTATCCCGCACCTCCCAACAGCGGGGCAGCTTCAATTAGCACAAGTGTTAAAGTGCGTGACAAAGTGAGTGCATTCCGAGGAGGGTCTCAGCACCGTGGAGAAGCCAGAGCATGCCAGAGACTACCAAGAGCAACAACTGGAGGCAAACAAATATGGTTTCATTCAGTATGTGCAACGGTCTTTGGTTTCAGCACAACCTGAAAAATGGGACGGGCTAAGAAATGTTCAAATGTAAGCTAATGTTTGTACAGACAATATATATAGAAACTAAAGACATGTATTTTTTTTTACTAAAATCCTGCACAGAAATTGAAGACTGTCACATTTTCAAGTAACCCCCTACGGCTCCTACACATCTCTCTCTAAGCCCACACCAATTTTTTTGATTTGTGATAGGTGGGGCACGCTGCAGGATGGTCATGGGAGATGGAGATTGGATGGGTTAGAGAACATGCTTGCAGAGGATCAATAGTGATGATTGGAAGCTTTGAAGGATTAGGTGGAGGGCAGAAATATGGAGGCTGACACTATTTCTTAGTGATTTCTGGTAGTCAAATTATCTCGAGGAAACTGTAATAGAGGTGAAAGGAGTTTGTGAGTAAAGGAGAGTTAAGTATACGTTTAAATTGAGGTAACCCCTTTTGCCACCACACATAACACCAGGAAATTTGAGTTTGGTTTTAACCAAATGGGGATAAACACTACTTTTTACTACCACGACATACAACAAACCTTAAGAATTATATTTTTACAAGGAAAATAAAGTGTGTGCCTAAATCTTTACAATTATTTTTTAAAAAAAAATTAACAAAACTAAAACATTTAACAAATAAGTATTGAGAACAGATACGTACCAGCAAACAACAGAAGTGCAGCAATTACTCTGATGAGAAGAATGAAGTGTTTCTGGTCTGGTCCAAAACACAAGAAAAATACCAAAACCATAATGGCTGCTACCAGCACACACAGGAAACATAATGTAAAGAAGAACTGTGTAGCAATCATGAATGCTGAAAAAGAAAAGAAAAACAAATGTTCACTACAATTAAATATAATTAACATAACACAAACATTAAATCACTATATTTCTCTACTGTTAGGTCAAAAAAAAAGGAGCAATATTTTTCTAATGAATATTAAATCATAAATTGTTCAGAAAATTAACTGAACTATTCAGGGATGTCATTTCTCAGTGGAAATTAAAGCAGAATACATATCATCTACTTATTGTCTAAAAATGATCACAAGCACCACACAGCATTATACATAACAGTTAAACTTCACGTAGGCCCCTAATTCAATCTAACTAGCTACTATTGTACATTTTGATACACTTTTATACAAGCACAGTATTACTACTAAGTAGAGTTCGTTATATAAGCCTACCCTTGACACGATTATTTTCCAGAAGCACGTTCATGGAATAATATGTTTTCCGCCACATTTAATACTGGGTACAATACGTTTACATGTAGTTTGAAATGTTGTTGATGTGAGCGGTTGGAGTAGTTTCAAATGTAAGTTATTTTTTAATTCTTTGTAGTATTAATATATGTTTCCGAGGTAAAATTTTTGCATGTGTTGCTCATTATTGGAAAAAAAACCTTGTTGAGTACCTAATGTCTGCTGCATTAAAAAAATGTAATTAATACATAGATAATGAACACATAATAAGTAATTAATGTAAATAACATAACCTAATCAACCATTCACTCTTTTTTTACAGCATTTTAAATGTAACCAACCTAACTACACCATTGAAACGGTTAACTACTTGAAATATTGCAATGCAACTTACAGAATGATTAGAAAAAACATCCGGAAGTAAAAAAATTGATCATTTTCTGATAATTTATATTTTTTTCAGATTCTCTCTCTTCTAGATAGTTACCACCAACTATAGCAGTATTAATTTCTCACAAACTTACACAATAAAAATAAACAAATCTGTGCTGAAGTTAACTATCCGACAATGGATTGATCCGGTCTATTGAAGCCAGGCCTCTGTGCTTATTTTTAAGTGCTTATTGCTGTAACTATCTATGTGTACATGTTTATGTTGAATGTGTCAGGGCCTTTACAGCCTAGGTCAATCCATATTGGTGGTTTACACCCTATAAATAAAGGTTTAGAAAGGTAATTATTCTGTATCATAAATAAATGCTTACCCCTTGATTCTAATGGCATGATCCTGCATAATTGAACTGAGCAGAACTTAGCTCTATACTGCAGCTCTATCCAGCCGCCCGGGACTGAGTGCTTGGGACAACAACAGCCCAAGTCATTCCACACTGTGGTACGTGATGCTTGCTGTTTTAATTTAGTACCACAAAAGATCTTGCCCAAACAAAACCACCACAATACACACAAACAAATTGTCAGGTCTTGTGGAATTTTTTTATTCAACTTATATAATTATAATTCAATGTTACATAACAAGTTTTAATTATACCCAGGATCTTTTGAGATAATAAATTAAAACAGCAATCATTACTACTTACAATAGGATCAATGTATACTGGATCATGCCATCAATCTAAGGGATCAACTTGGATACATGATACAGAACTTTTAAAGGTTTAGAAATATTGACAAAATTGGATATTGACAACTACTTAAAATTAAGCTACAATTCTTGGGATAGTGTTTTATTCCAATGAGTTCTTCATACTATAAAGAAATAATAATAAAAAAAAATTTATAATTTTTTTTACCATTAAATTAATATGAACTGGTACATTCTTATTTAATAAAAAAATGTTTTCCTTTATTTTTTGCCATTATGGAGAGAGACCATTATCAAAATTTGATTTCAATAGTGTTAAGATAAGACTACATGGACTATACCAGTGATGGCCAACTTCGTTGACTTCAGGGGCCACATAGCACTTCAAAGTACACTCAAGGGCCAAACCACGCACTGACATAATTTTTACAATTATACGGAATTCTAAAAAAACACATGTTTTGTATGTTCTGCTTACTTTTACTTATGAACTCTATTACAATTGAATAAATAGAGAAAAATAATTCTAACAATTATTAAAAAAACAGACACCTTTTATAAATACGCTTATCATTTTTTGTTTTGTTTTCTAGTACTTAGTGAGAGCACTGTGGCTTTTGGACACTGTTCACCGACGACTTAAAATCCACATCTATTTTTGATGTTGCCACACTAAGCAAATGTGATAACACATCATCGGAAAGTCTATTCCTACTCTTTGATTTTATGTGCTTCAATGCTGAAAAAGCTGCTTCGAAAATGAACGTACTTGAGAAAATTGAACACAGTTTCAGGGCCCAATTCCTTATCAAAGGATAACGTTCATGCGAAAGTAGTTTCCAAAACTCTACTCCAGTTGCTGTGGACATTTTACCAGAGCGATCACACTGGAGTTCACAGTGTTCTAGCTGCAGTTCTCTTGGCTGACACTGAATGTTACACTTCAAAGCATTGTTGAATAGTTCCATGCTAGGACGGAATGTTTCAAAATCTTGAAATCTCCTGTCGAATTCTGAAGCCAGTTGGTTAATATTTTTTTACGAACTGCATGAAAGTAACCATTTCTTCACATGAGAGATTTCTTACAGTTTGGAAAGTGGAAGCAGTCATTTTGTTCCAGTGCAGACTTAAATACTTGAAGTTTTTTTCGAAATCCATCAACGAAACCCATCATCTCGAAAACAGTCTGATTTTTTTCCCTGCAACTGCAATTTCAAAATATTCAGATGTTGGGTGATATCTGTGAGAAAAGCTAAATTTTTCAAGAAATCAACATCCTTCAGTGCAGTGGAGATCTGTTGAGTGTGGAACATTGTCACTCAAAAAGGAAAGTATTTCATTCAGCAGTTCAAAAAATCTGACTAGGCACTTTCCTCGACTAAGCCGTCTAACTTCCGTGTATAATAACAAATCACCATAAGCACAAACCAATTCTTCTAAAAATGACAGAAATTTTCTGTGAGTTAAAGAACGGTTCCCCCCTCTTATCAAATTGGTGATCTTGGCAACAGTAGCCATTGTGCCTAACACACTTACTGATTTGGCACACAATGCCTCCTGATGTATAATGCAATGCAGAGTGGGCAGGGTAGCTTGTTTTTGTTTTAAAAGTCCAACAAAGCCGCATGATGTTCCAACCATTGCTTTAGCATCGTCTGTGACAACTGAAGATAGTTTCTCATAACCTCCATGTTCTTCAACTGCATTGTTAACTTCCTTAAAAATATCTACACCTTTAGTTGTGTTATGCAAAGAACATACTTTTAATAGTTCTTCAGTAATACTGAAATCTTTTTAGATGGCTCTCACAAAAATTAACAACTGACTAGTGTCGGTAACATCTTGTGCTTTCATCGAGAGCTAACGAAAAATACAAACAGTCAGAAATAGAACCTTTCAGGTGTCAGTATTTGATTGCTAATATCTTCAACTCTCCTAGTAAGAGTTTGTTTTGACAGAGATACAGAATTAAACTCTTTTGCCACCTTACCTTCATTAAATGATTCTGCCATTCTTACTGCACAGTTTTTGATGAATTCCCCATCACTAAGTGGTTTTTTCGCTTTCGGTAGCTCGTAGCTAACAATGTACGAGGCTAAAGACATGCTTCTTGGTTTCTTGACACACTGGTGAATACACTCTTTGCTGAGAAATTCCCCCCCCCCCCCCAGTTGTTCAACAAGATGTTTTCTTGACTCGCCTGAACAATTTTCATATTTGTGTTGATGATTTGATAAAAAGTGCCATTTGAGATTGTGTTCTTTTAATACAGCTAGCACTTGAAGGCAAACTAAACACTGAGATTTCATGTCCTTATTAAGTATAAACAAATATTTGTGTTCCCATTCTTCTTTTGAAAACACAATTTTCACAGTCTACTTTCCTAAATTTGGAAAACATTTCAAACTAACTACAACATCAAATAACTTGTGAAACGTAAACGTAAACAAGTACATACATAAGCTGTGTGCCGCGAGTTACCGTGCTATTCTGATGCCATATGAGTCATGGTGCTGCACACTCTCGACATTCGAAATAAATACGTAAGGTCGCTGGCTCAGCCGGTAAACTGCTACGCTTCTTTGTCACACAATATGTCAACCTCTCATATTTACTCGGCAGCTGTGTTCGATAAAAATATTAATTTGGTTGGAGCTATGACATTTGTACAGTTTGTAATGAAATATAAGCCAATGCAAAGCAAAATGAGTGTAGCGACGACTGTCTATTTGCCAGTATTTTAAATTAAAATTTTCCAGCTATTGTACAGTGTACAGTGTGTTTTCGTCTCGACGGATAGTTTTTGCGGGTCACATAAAACATTACCACGGGCCGGATCTGGCCCGCGGGCCGCCAGTTGGCCATCACTGGACTATACTATAGCCTAATTAGAGCTACATTATCTGACAAGTATACTTACATGGTAAAAGAAATCCTCTTATCTCATCATATCCAGTAGTGAAAGGATCATATACCCAGCGGCAACCAACAAAAAATCTTCTTTGATATTCATCACTGGGGTCTGCCAAGGACCTGAAGCAGTGCGACCAAAGCCCCAGTTTGTCTAGCTTGGCCCCTGTGATGCGGTAGTCGCTCACAAGCCACGCTGGGGCGCAGAATGACACAAACACACATACCAGTGTAATCACGAACACTCCAATAGCACAATTTCCAGCTAAACTTCTTTGTTTCATGGTTCTTCTATTGATCGAGCGATTTCTGAAACACAAAATATCTTATTGCTATTTTAACAATTCAGTAACAATTCACTTAGGTGCCTTCAAGTTTAAAATTTAAAAAAAAAACACACTAACAAATTGACACCTGAGGCACGCCCTAACGAATTTTAAAACGCGTGGAACTTGTAAGTATAAGATGATATTTGCGTCTATACTTACACGTGTTTCAGTTCAATAAACGTCTAAAAAAATTTTCACATAATTTTATCGTATGGTGTAATTAACACAATTGTATATCTATGCCTATATAAAAACACAACTTGAAAGCATAATCGTAATAGTACGTTATCTAGTAATGGTCGTACGTCATCTGTCAAACTTTCACGCATTCAAACCATAGCCAACATTGGAAGATTTGCATTATAAGAAATAAAGACAACTTAACCTTTTCACAAGCTATTTAAAATATTCTTTAACATTAATAAATGTAATACCTATAAAAGAATCAAATACATAAGATAATATACTTTAAATTCTCCAACGTAGTAATATTATTACTCGAGTAAGGTTAACTTACCTTGTTTGAAATTATTTTCGTGCGCTTGCTGTTCGTAGTCGCAGTTGTCACTGATATCATAATAAACATTCAAGGTGTCCCCTGCTTGTTACTAGAGGGGAGAGATTTCTCAGCCTTCACCATCTCCCACGATAATTTTCATTGTGCGAATTCTTAGTTGGCGCAGCCATGAAGAAATTTCCCACGTGTTGCAACACCGTAGTGGAACTTGTCCACCTCCCTTTCATTTCTACGGTTCTTTGGGTTCACTGCTAAGCTCGGCTGTGTTATACTAGACGCTTAGCTTTTAAAAAGTAATTTTGACATAATACTTTGTAAAAAAAATTATATGACTCATCTTAGTTCTGATTTACAAAAATGGTAATGTTGGTTTTGAGTTCAGGCCCGCTATTTTATTTTTTATTTTAGTCTATACCTGTAAGAAAGGGGGGCTCCTGGTAAAAAAAATGGTGCCATATCCCCCAATTCTGGAGGTTGTGTGGTGTAACCAAGGGTCTCCTTAAACGTTTGCAAGCCAAATGTTGCACCATAAGCTAGTTTATTTATATATATCAAAATTATGCTTCTTTTCAAATTCGAATCTCAGTTTTGAATCTTACTTATCCTAATTAAACATTTGTGTTTTTATTTAATTTTGAAGAACGGTCTTGCAAACCATTTAATTAACACGTATAAGTTCATGAACATGTATATATAATTTTTTTTCCTGTTTTATACGCATTATTTTAAGGAATTGACTTAGGCTGTTGTTGCACGAAGGAGTTTCTGTGTTTTTAAGGTGTGTACGATAACTATGGTACTATCCGGTAAGTTTTCAAATTCGAATCTCAGACTCGAATCTAACTTATCCTCAGTGACAACCTGTACGATGGTTCGCACACTAAATTTAATTTTTATTGTTAGTACACACATGTATGAAAGTCGCCATGTAACTGCTTTATCGTTTTGTTTGCACATTTTGTTGTAAAAATATAAAAACTCGGTTGGAAATTGCCGTAGTTTGCGTGGAATGACTTAGGCTGTTGTTCCAAGCTCTCTTTCCCGAGTGGTTGGATAGAGCTAACTTCTCTCAGTGTATTCTTTCCCTAAACTTCCGTCTGCGACGCGAATTACAGTTTCTAACGACTGTTGAGACGCAACAACTAATTTTCAAAAATTATGCAATTTGTAATGTGCAAAAAGTTAACATTTCCAAATACCTGTTTATTAATTAACAAGCAGAAAAATGCAATGTAAGCATTGGCCAGCTTTTAACTTCTTGCATTTCTGCGTGAGTTTCCACCCTCTATATTTGAAATTCCTCTATATTTGAAATTAAGTGTCTATAAATTTAAAGATGCAAATGTACTTTGTACAGAATTATAACGTTTTCTTTTTATTACATACATTATGTTTTCACTTACTAAATTATTGTGCACTGAAAACAAACATCTTTAAATTAAATTATTAGGTAGGTATTGCATAAGTTTCTGTAAAAAAATCATTATCTATAAAAAGCACTTTTTCTATATTTCTTACATTTTCAAGTTGTACTGTTGGTGATTTGAGCAACTCACATGTGTCGTTGCATTAGTTACATGCTAGGACCTTGCACTTCTTGTGAAGTTTATACACCTGGCCAATCTTTCAGCCAACCCACTACTCAATCAGTACCACCAACTTTTGAGAAAAATGAAATAAATTTTGTATTTAGAGCAGAACAGTAGAGCATTTCATGACCTCGCTAACAAAATTTAATTCACAAACAGTACTGCCTTTTACCTGTTACCATTTTGTTATTCACATATACAGATCTTTAGGAGTGGTAACCCAGTGCTCCTAGGTATATACCCTTGCTACCCTGGGGCCCCCATGGCACGGGAAAAGGGTACACAATTTCATTGCAATCAGAAAAGTATGTAGTCGGAGACTCGAATATGACGAGAGGCTGAGGCTACCCAATCCAGCATCATTAGTATCCTCCTAGTTCACTCAGTCAACTGTCTGGTTAGCAGAGTCCTTAGACCTTATCAGTTCTGCTGGCACCTACCTCGATCTACTACTTGCCTTTGCCCAAGGGCAGTTACAACCATCGCCAGTTTTCAGACAGCCTGCACTGGGAAAGTAAACATCTTACCAAAGGCTAAGCCATAGCAACCTGTTTAATCAAAAACTTGTAACATGTAGTAGCATATGGTCACACAGCTGACAAAAACAAAGCTAATCCAAAATTTTGTTTTAACACCAACAATTGAGAAAAACCAGCAGTTCCTGGCAATTTCATTCACAAGATGTGTACGCATCTTTCATTTCATTAGTAATAGTGAAGCTGAGGATAAAAATGACTCCCCACTACAGAGTTTACTAAATTTTTGAGACTTTCTGCACTCCGAAAACGGAGACCATCTTGCAGGCGATGGTGTCCTCCAGTTCCCAAATTTACTTGATTATACAACCTAGCTTTGCTACAACTTTCCACCTATGAAAATGTGGTGGATGTAAAATAAATGACACAGTAAAAACTCAACATCACTGGGTCAAGTTTAAATACAGTAGGTTCTTCAGTCAAGTGGCAATTCTGGGTGTTGGTAAAGTACCTAGGTAATACTCAAAGATACAGCACCTGAAGTGGTGGGGGCTTCACAATCTTAAAAATTCTCTCTCAGAATTATTAAATCCAGGCAGTATTTTGGTCCAAACACCTTGTCCCTGTTTTCCCATCCCTTACCTAAACCACAGCACCTCTTCTGTAACAGCCCGTATCGCTAAAGCACACAATGCATTTTCCTGCAATTTGTGTACGCAAACAGCAAGAATTAATCTGCCTGAGAGAGTATGTTGTTTTCTCTCCTTAAAACATTCAAATACTATGTCTGGGGAAAAAATTATTTAATTTAAATAGACACACTTTTGACACAAAAAGAAATTACTACTTTGCATAAAAAGACTACAAATAATCATAAAATTTTATTCACTCCTTTTTATAATACATCCCAGAGCAGTGCATTGTACTTTGCAATATCTTTACAACATAGAAAAATATACACATAGCTAACATTTTTCCTAACAAGAAATGGACGGCTTTTTCTCAGTCCTTATAGTATTCTTTTTTTTTAACAATTTTAACATACAGAAAAGTTTTAATTGGTTTATAACATGTAGTACATGAATGTTTATTGCTTAAAAAATAGTACTATAAAATACATATTTTCATAGCAATGAATTTAAAAATAGTTTACATATGAATTTCTATTCTTTATAATCTCTTTAAAAAATACATACGTATATCTATGTGAATGTCAGTGTGTGAAGACCTGAATTTAAAATAGTGCACCTAATGCCATAATGTTACAATTAATTTCAGAAGGTAACTGTCAGTATAAGTATACATATTTACTAGTAGCTTTTTGCGACCTTTTTTACACTAAAAATGGAGTCCATCTTACAATCTATTCTCCAATTCACAGATTTACTTGGTTCTAAGACATACCTATGCTTTGAATTTCGAGTTCAGAAAATTAGGTGGTGCATACAATAGATGATATCACACATCTACAGGCAAACTGATCAGCATCACTAGATTAAGCACATTATTTAGTGAGGTGGCAATTCAGGGGTTGATGCCTAGTTAATACTCACATTAGAATACATTTTTAATAATTAAAACAGAGGTGCCCACCCCCCCCCCCCCCCCCCAAACACTATGACTCACCCCCCCCCCCCCCCCCCCCGAAATGTTTTGTGCCATTTTCTCAATGATTTTATAATATTATACTTTTTTAGTATTATATTTTGTCACATTTTGCATTAATTAAAACTAATTTTCTAATAATAATAATTTTGGTCATATGCGTGTGTGCGCTTATTGTCGAAGCGGGGATAGGGACCATCCTGAACCGACAGATGCCAAACTGCTTTTGTTGAGGAAAGTGCGGGGTTGCCAATTTGATATACAAGATCCCTTTCAATTATCAAAGTACCAGAAACGTATTTTCACATTAGAAGCTATAAGTATGTAAATTATATATATATTTTCTCGTCTTTTGACAAACACCCCCCCCCCCCCCCCCCCCCCGGCTGAAATTTTAATGACGCAGTCTGCGTCGTTAGCCCCCCTTGTGGGCACCCCTGATTAAAAGTACACTGTAGTGGAACTAATGCTAATGTTAATTTCAGAAAAACACTTCACTTAACATGTCCAACATTTCTATTTAAGTTTGAAACTGTGAAATACGTAAATGCAGAAAAAGCAATAAAATCAGTGCCCAAAAACTGATATTTAGCACTATAGGATTAACTAACTATTGAAAATAATTAATGTACCAAAAACAAACATTCACCTTTGCAACATCTTGGATTGCACAACTGTAATTACACATAATAGGATAAAAATTACAATTTACACTTCTCAAGACACAGTGTGTTGTGAAATATTTACTAAGTGCAGATATGTATATACTTGAGAAAACTATAATTTTACTGCAACACCACGGTACGTTACAATGCACGAATAAAAAATTCCACTATTATAAAGATTCTGCCAAAACATCATTGAATAGAAATTGTTCAGTAACAACTATCAAAAAATATGCCTTAAAATAATCAAAAACATTTTTGAATTACAATAGCTTCCACACTACTATAAAAGTAAATTTGCTTACTAGCACTGAGTGAATGTCTTTCAGATTTATGCTGTATTATGAAATCTCATATAATACACTGTTGAAGTAGTTTGCTTGCTAATATGTCACTATGACTGAAATAGCAGTGAGCCATGGCTCAAAACTGTTATTTAACAATGAAGCTTCTTTAAGTCATGACAAATAACTACACTATAAGTTAAGTCATTTTTACAGACCTTAAAAACTATAAAAAGGTTATGTATGGACACTTACTGACAGGTTGGACTTATTTTTCTTTTTGGGAAACTGAAGAATTTAGGTACGTGTTTCTTTAGAGTTGCAACAGTCAAATGACCATCACATCTTGGAAATAAATAGGTTATTCACGAAATAAAAAGATATAACTAACCTCTACACTAAAACATACAAGAATTCAGTAAACATTCTTGTTTGCATCCCGTCGTTAAGCAATACTAGTGGAAATAATGATGAATTCAATGTAAAAAATTACTTAAATATACCGTAACTTTCATGTTTATTAAGAAGGGTTATTTAATTAAAACATACCTCCATTTTTGTAAATTATAGAATTAAAATAAGAAATTTTGAGCATGATAAAAACATTTCAATGGCTGACATACTGATACGTAAATAAAATACAAATCTTAAGATTATGGAATGTAACTACATATTAATAATACTACAAAATACTTTAAGCATTGTTTTTTATAACTGTCACAAATTTAGTTCTATTCTTGTAACTATTCCAGGATAAAGTAATTAAAAATAATATGTTTTGAGAAATCAGGAATACAACTTAACTATCATGCCATAAAATCTTTTGGCATGGTTTTATCATTGAAATATCATGAGTAATACAATTACAGTGATGTAACACTGTCTAAATAACACTAAAACATAACATACATTGAATTAACACACAATTACAAAATTGCACAGCAAAATACATGCAAGAAGTAATATCAGATCAATAATGAGATGTAACAGTTCCTGTAGAAACTAATATACTAATGTATAAAAATATAAAGTAAAACACTAAAACCGGTTGCTGAAGACAGCGGAAATTCGTATCAAAGATACAAGCGTAAATTAAAAGAGACAGAACTTTCAACATTGAAATACTGAAGTGCAGCTTTGGAAGTAAAAAAAGAAACGTTGGTTGTCGATACACAGACAGATGACGGAGGCAAAACCTCTCAAGTTAAAGGGGTTAATTTTTCATGGTGAGGCGGGATTATATGTACGACACTTGCTAGTGTTTCTAGTACTGTATCACCTATATGCTCGAGGCTCTGAACTGATGTGCAGTCTTATCGTCGTGCATACAGAAACTACGAGATCTGAGTGGTAGTCATAACATTAGATAGTGGAGAAATGAAGATAAAGATATAATGAAAGTCCTTTTAATGCTTTCAAGAATTTGCACCAGGCATATTGTCTCTAAAAACTTATCCTGAAACCACGTGTTTTAACCATTTTCACACATCTGAAAGTACAGTTGAAAAACAAAATACAGAAACAAAACTGATCATCTGCCCTCAGCACAATCTTAAATGCTTTTATGACACAGATACCACTCGGATATCTCGAGCAGTTTTCAAATTGCATGGTTTCTTACGAAGCTCTGCACTGAGGTCTGATGTCACGTGTTTTAATGATAAAAAACAGTAACAATGACAGCAGTATGCTGAACGGCACGCTGGGATAGGTGACATCTTTGGTGTTTGCTTATCTCCACTTATACCCAGGTACTAACAGAAGTCAATTAGCCCCTTCCAGTGGCCCAGCAATGAAGTGTCCAAGTGATGCAGAACGAGTAGTATTATCAACAAAGCTGTTTTGAAAAGCAGAAATATGCACGAGGAGACTAGCTTAGCATGGTGTATGGGTGCATGTGAGGCAAAGTGATAGGGTCTTATGATTCGAAAAATCCTGATGTCCAATACTTATTTCATGGTTTATAAGTGATAACACCTTTCTTACTATCAAAAAATATTATCTTAATTAAAGCTTTTTTTTTTTTCTAATTAGTAGGCTTCTCAAATGCAATGAAACACTTTTCAACTATTTTAATTTTGCATTGTTTTAATATCATGCAACACTTATTATTATATTAATCTAATAGATAAAATATAAATGCTACCAGCAGGAATTATTAACTCTATTTTCCACTGTTTTTACTTATTGCTATAAATTAGGAAGACATAAATATGAAAATAATATAATTTGTGCATAGACTTAAGTTATAGAAGAATTCTCTTGAGTTACATATGAACTATCAAAATCTGTCTGAAATATTGAAAAATCTTCCAATCCCTTTTCTGCTTCACAGTGCCTTTTGTGAAAGACAATTTTAATTTTATGGCCATGCTTCCTTCCTGCTTACAATAGCTAAACAGTTTAACTAGCTACTAATAAAAACAGATTCACTTGACTTAGCTACAATGATAAGCATTCAAACGACACAAACCCACCATTAATGTGCGTTTTTAACTTATTATGCTGATAAAATATATGTATCTCCACAACAGCCAATGGGGCTGCCTTAATAAACAGTGTTGCAACACTAAGTTCCTCTTGCTAACAAACTAAATGTTACTCATATTGTCATGCATCGCAAATGAAACATATGACGACAACCGCGGGAGGGATGGGAAGAACGTCGCTCGGGGCGGCCGCGGACGCGCTCATATGACAGTGTGGCCCTTGCGCTGCTCCATGGCGTAGGCGGAGTGATGCGGGGCTAGCTGCTGCTGAGCCTTGCGCTGCCTGGCCCGGTGCCTACGCCCCTCCACCACAAACAGGATGCCTCCCGCGTACAGCAGCATCACTCCCAGCACCGCCAGGGCGTACGACCACGACAGGTCGTTGTGCTCCCAGTTGGGCATCCAGACGCGACCGTCGCCCATGGCGCCGAAAACCACGACGGCGATGGTGCCGGATCCCGCTGCGCAACACACACACACACACCACCCCCGCTGACTAGAATCCTCAAACCATGAACCTGCGATAAAAAAAAAATCCCCTGATTTTCCATCGACTTTTCCAGGCTCGGGAAAAAAATATTTTCTTGACCACTAAAATTTTTTCACCGATAAACCAAACATCCTAATTCAAAAATGCAACTCGTGAACCACACTTCATTATTGCAACAGGCAACTATAAATTATTTTATTACACTACTGTCAATAGCACTGACGTCAATGCACACGAAGCCAAAGCTGATATGCTTACCAGCAAAAATGAATGGGAGAAAAATTAAGATAAGGGAATTAATTAAGATAAGGGGAAAATGTTTTTTGACACTTATATAAGGGTAGCAAAGAAAGAAGAAAGGATGTGCATCTCTGCTGTAAAAAAGGATAATCTAAATTAAATATTATGAAATGTTGACTTGCAAGCTTGCAAGGATAAACATTATGAAAATCTTGATCATATAAATAACATCTACGAATCTGATTGCTATTCTGCAGTTCCCATTTCATATAATCAACACATCATGACTAATTAAGTCTTTCTAAATTCTGACTGCAATATATTATTATGGTAATTATTATGGTATTCTATATAAACTACAAAAACTTAAAATTTGTTTACTAATGTGGGTGATATAAGTATTTTATATTTCCGTATATGTTCAAATTGTTATGTTTATGCATGCCTTTGCTATGCCATTTAGGCACCGCAGAGTTTTCATATTTTCATATTTAAGTAAACTAAAAATGAACAAATAGAGTAAAAGCGGACAACAATGTTTGAATTTATGTTTAGATTAATCATAATATAATAACTTACTGTTGTTAACTAAAACGTACAAAAAAAACTAGAAAGAAAATCTTAAAATATTATTAATGTATCACGTATCAGTCCTGCTTTCAAAGTAAAAAAAAACAGTATTTCATCTATTATTTTGCAGTGGTAATGAATGTTTCTTTGGCACTGACAAAATAGTCTTCAAATTGGTCTCTAATAGCTTGCACATTATCATCACAGTATTTTAGCCTTGAATGTTGCCTATTATGCGCACGAGATAGATAAATGTTGCTGTACTCATTCGGAAGTACCTAGTTTAAAAATTTTGTTTCGTCACCTTCAAGTTTATAGAAACTTTCTTTACTATTTATCATCACTACTATACACTGAAAAAAAATTGTGCTATTGTGTAAAGAAACGATTGCTATGGTTTAAGAAAAAATATCATAATTGCTGATGTGTTTTTATGCATGCATGTGTATTTTTACCACAACTGACAATTTTACTGCAATGTTAAGTAAATTAAAAATAACAAATTTGAACTTCTTCAAGAAATATTTTATTTTTTGTACCTTTTAGCTGCTAAAGAACAATGCATACTATAAACCGATTTTTAATTATATTACTTTATTTTAAGTGAACACCTCTAACAAACAGAGTGACTTAGCGAAGTAAAGTACCCATGACACTGTGTAATAAAAATACTATTTTAATAACATAATGTAAATTAAATGGGGATTTGTATGTGTAATTTTCAAAAACAATTTTTTTTTTCCAATTCCTGTGTAGTTGTAAATTTACAATTAAAATGTATTCAGTCAAACTTCTCTGAAACGACCCCTCACGGTTCCCAGGAATAGGGTCATAATAGAGGGGGGGCGTAATAGATGTTTTCCGAAATTTTCAGTTGAATTCAAGCAATTATCATTTCACGTCCCTTCACAGCGTAAAAAAAAAAATTAAAAAAAAAAAAAACACTTTGGAATGCAGATGGAAAAGTAACTATGCAGTAAAATAAATATATTTACGGCCCTGCTAATTTTTTGTATTTAATAAAATTCGAGGTATTAGTGATTTTTCAGCAGAAACTACTGTGTGACTAATAAACAAATTGTATCATAATAACTTAAACTTATAAAGTATTTATTAACGGCGAAGGACAGTCGTATAAGCCCATAAAAATATTTATTTTACCGAGAATGGACTATACAACCTGGTTTGTCACACGCGGTGTGGGAGGGGAGGAGGATGCTGGCCGGACGAGTTTCTTACGCTCTCGAAGCTACCACAGCGGCTTTTCCTGCAGGCGGGTAAGATAACATGACAGCTGAGATGGCTTTTCGTGCGATAGTGGACGCGCCGAGCTTTGACTAGACACTGCCGCGTTGACAGTGCAGCTCTTGCTAAGATAAACGTTAACACACAGCGCCCAACAAAGTGAACAGACTTGTTTTTCAGCCGATTTTACTAAAATTTTTGACTTTCTCTTCTCAAATTTTTCACGGTTTCTCAAAAAACGGTTGTATAAACGGAATAGACGCATCAGAGGGGGGGTCGCATCGGCGGGATTCTACTGTACCGAATAAAATCAAGCTGCTGTCACCAAACAAAGCATAAAACGGCCCAATGCGTGGTCGCTGCGTTATTGCTCGCGCGAGAGGCGAGACGTGGAATGTATGAAGAAAGATAAATGCGAGGGAGACAGACGGCAGCCTGTGTAATTCCTACGTGGGGAATAAGTGGCGTAGCCTTTTTTTTTTTGCTGGGTGAAGAGACCTTTTTCTATCAACACACGGGAAAAGATAATTGCTTGAGCTGTCAAAATAAACATCGCTGCGGCAGTTAAAACAAGTCGGCACTCGGCAAGAGAAACGCAGTAACACGCTACTCACCACAAAAAACTTATTTTCTGTCCGATTTTCGGCAATATTTTCACGGTTCCTCGAAATCGGGTTGTAATAGAGGTGGTCGCAATAAATGGGGTCGCAACAAAAAGGTTTTACGTAATATGTTAGTTATTTTAATAACATGTGAACATTCATTTATTTTTCAAAGAAACATTTGTATAAAACTACACAAAATGTCAACAGATTTTTTTTTTAAATTACAGAACGTCAACAAACAAAAATGTAAAATTACTAAACCTTTGTGCATGTAATTTAATGGATTAGTTTTTACAGTGTAGATTGTAGCTAATGCTGTCTTTGATGAAAGTTGTGATGCATAGTTGTTTCTTGTTTCTTTATGTATTTGTGTATATTTTGTATACGTCGTGCCCACCACTAAAGTCCCCGTACCGTTGGTGCGCATGTAACAAATTCAACTAAATAAATAAATAAAATTAATTCAACTAAATATTTACGGTGTAAACGTGCAGCAAATAACTTACGTGCAACTTGTGTTCCAAGGGAACACATGTTTCTACCGCTGATTCTGTAAGCAAACCACCAGCTATGCCTTGCTGGTGCGCGTGCAAGAACCCTTGCCGGCGCAAGATCCGTTTCCGGAGTCGGCTTCGCCAAAACACCGGTGCACGTGCAGGCGCACTGATAGCCAAATGAGTTTCATCATTACCAACTGATTGCATAGCTCTGGCCTCCCAAAATACTTCATTCTTACCTTACTGAAACCAGTTGCATTGCAGTGGCATTTCAATCTATAATTTTTTTTTTATATTCTGACCAAACATGACTTCCACTCTTGACTTATTGATACTAGTGACATAGCTGTGGTGCAACAATATTAGTTACAATTTAATGAATTGGTTATATCTGCAAAGTTAAGAATTATACAAACAGAGTGTATACCAGATCTAGTAAATGAAATTCCCTGATTTTTCCAGGTTTTCCAGGAATAAAACTGAATTTTTCCAGGTTTTCTTTAACACAATTACGACATTCCACAAAACTGAAAAAACTGCATAACAGTACATTGACGGGTTTCAAAGTATTTCAACTCACTTAAATTAGTAAAAAAATTACCTTCTTCCAGATGTGGCCAAAGTGACTAATTGATGGCAAATAAAACATGCTGCTACAAATATTTCACATACTTACTTTAGCAAAAACATTAGTAAAAGGAAGCTCCCATCAATTTCGCAGTGACTCAAATTTGTGTATATTGCACTTGCTTCAGAACGAGCCAAATCCAACACTCGAGCCTTCTTCAACTGCAAAGCCTTGATCTCCTCTTCAACTATTCTTTTTTCTGCCTTCTTCTTGTCTGTAGCTTCCTTTTCTTTTTGTTTTGTTTTCAGGGCTTCCTTACGCCTACAACTAGCATTTATTACATACTGTAACTTGGACTTGGTGATATCAACATGCTCTACACCTCCAGAACGTTGAACAAAGTCGTACACTTATCTTTGTGCAATCAGTGTTTCTTCCTGCAAGTTTTCAGTCAGCAGATTAGAATTCACTGAAAATCCTCTTTCCAATGATGCATGTCCATGGGAAAGTACCAACATCATCCTCACAAACTTTCGAAGGCCTGTTTTGGCAGCTACTGTATGTAACTTAAGAATGAGCATCCACAAGTGATCAATGCGCCCGTCTTCTCGAGAAAAAGACGAGAACAGTGCTTCAGAATCTTGCGAGGAACATACCAACTGATATGATCACTCAATGTTATTAGCTTCTTGTGCTGATATCCACCTGTTTTGAAGACAACATTCTAAACTGTACTTCACACACTGTTTCCTCACACCTGAAATTAAATCCACAGACGGAAGTAAGCAGGAAATTCCCTTGGTAAGTTTGTACTTGAGGGGACTTTTGTCTTGAAGTTTTTTTACCATAACCTTTAGACAAGTCCTAACATCATTTTTCAGTAACAGACTAACTTTTCTGGTACTTTCTCTTTCTTGATGGCATGGTGTACTGCATAACCCAACTTGATATTGTTAGCAGTCAATAGATTTTCCTAGTTATCTACATCCAATCGAGATACATGGTGTTTCTTCCTACAGCTCTTCAGTACCTCTGGTTTCACAAACTTTCCTGCCAAAGCTAATAAAATGTCTACCAGTGAATCATAGAGAAAAGGTGCCATGGGTGCTTCACTTTGGAACATTGTAAGAAACAATTCCAACTCTGATGCCAAAGAGTGGAAGAATGTCAATTTTACTTCTAGAAGATTATCTTCAAGAGCACTTTTCACTACATTGGAAGAGACAGATGAAATAGAAACTTCACTAACAAATTTCTTTAGGTGGGGTAACGTTTTCATGGCATGCTCAGCAACTGCAGTACCGTATTCACTCGCGTAATGTCCGCCCTCGTATAATGTCCGCACCCTTTATTTGTATATCCTTAAAAGAAAAAATTAAAAATTCGCATAATGTCCACACCAGTCATCTACGGCGGGCAACACAACTTTGGCCACCCCTAAAGGACGCAGTAGAATGGAAAGTTGACGGCTCTGTAAACAAAGCCGTGACCTTGAGCTGTCCTTTCTCTCCTGTCCTGGAAGGGTGGGAAAATTCATTGAACTGAACAAAGCACGGTAACTGTAAACACAGCTGACCAACACGCACGCAAGTTCAAGGCATGAGTTTCGCGTCAAGTACAGAATGGGTAAATATAAATCCTTCACTGCGCTGTTTAAATTAAGAGTTGTTCGTTATGATGAAGAGCATGGGAACAGGGCTGCTGAAAGAAAGTTTGAAGTGCACGAAAAAAGTGTTCGTCAGTGGCGGAAAATAAAAGAACAGTTGCAGTCAACAAATGCAACACGGTGTGGATCAGTCTTGTTTTCTGTTGAGGTAAGACGCGCAGCGTAAAAGAAACGTCAACTTTAATTAGTGTGTACCCTGTTTTACGTGTCAGGACAGAACAGAACCCCTCTTTGTTTACATTTGGTTGGAATCCCTCCCTTGGCCATTCTCACGCTCTAAATGTTTCCTTCCCCTTCTTCCTTCTCTACGTCACGAAGGCCATCAGATTGCCGGGAGGGAAAGACAGTGCGCAGCAGATGTGGAACTGGTGAGTCACTGCGCTGTTGCCAGCTCGCTGGTTCCCTACGCGCCGCACGTAAGGATATGGTACGGCTAAAATATTGCAGCTGTGCCGTTAATAGCCGTTTTGATCCATCACATATTAATCACATTAATAAGGCACACGTAATAACACTTATTTCAGTGTAGCGCGTAATTTTTTTTAATGTTCCGGCGGGTGCGAGACAGTTACCGGTGGCAATTACAGCAAAGTAAACATTGTCTAAGCCGGGTTGTTTGCAAGCGATCCCGCAGCAATATTCTTTTAAAATACCTAGCTAGTGAAATCCAAATTGATTTTAGATACGTTTTGTGCCTTTTTAGTAATAATTAAGACACAAAATTTTGTATTTTTGTATTTTTCCTCGCATAATGTCCGCACCCCATTTTTTTGGCAAAAAATGTGGTCAAATTACTGCGGACATTACGCGAGTGATTACGGTATTCCATCAGATTGCACAAAATCTTCGGGGAAAAGCTCTGATCCAGTTATTCTAATGTAATCTGCCCTCCTTGCAGGTACATGCTTAAACAAATAGTAACTGTGCCTCAAAAAACTAACAACGTCCCATTGTGTAGCAGAAATTCCAGTTTTGAAAGAACCATGGACCATATGAAGCCCACGGCTACCAATTTCTAGCAATGATGGCGAATCTTCACCATAAGTGTCTGTGATACGTATTTTCAAAGCTAACAAAAATGCCCAGTTTACGTTGAAGGCATCCATAGATACTTAATATTAAATGCACCTGTCGGTATAATCCGAACGTGGGAAGCACATGCTGCAGCACATCACATCAGCAGGATAACAGACCAGTTTGAACTACAGTAGAATCTCGTTATAGCGAGCACGGTAATAGCGAGAACACGGCTATAACGAGGTATTTTTGAGGAATTTACGGCGTGATCGCTTGAAGCGCGCTTTTGTTATTTGTCTGCTTTATCTCCACCCATCTCGCTCGCCACTAGACATCATGCCATTGACGCCTGTCACATTCTTCAGCCGTGCAGTCGCCACCTAAGTGCGTGACTTTAAAAATAGAATCCCATCCTTTCTTTCTTTTATCAAACTTCCGTTAGCTATCTGTGCCGTGTGTAGACAAAGTTTGAGATTGGAACAGAAACAATGTAAGAAAGTATTTTTTTACAAATTAGAAATATGTATGTTTTTATTTTTATAATCGCGTATATTTTCACGTTTTTTTTTTTATCTTAAAAGAGATAATATTAAAAAGACGCTCTAATGAGATTTAATTGTTTCTTGGTTAACAAAAACTATTAATTGTGTATATTCTATTTATTATTATTTACGCGACGTCATACTGCACGCGTACGCAATAAGACCGGATTCGTTGCTGCAACATAACATAGCAAATTATGCGGTATCAGAAGTAACGAGTAACGTAACGATAGTAACGAGTATTAATTGTTATATTAACGAATACATACGGGTACACATTTTTTCGTTACTTTTACACCTCTAGTAGGCACTACCGTATTTATTTCCGAATCGGTAGGACAGTTTTCTTGTAACTTTTGTTTTGGTCAGTTGTTGGGGTATTTGTCCGGGAAAGGGGTGGTGATGGTTTGAGTTTAATCCCAAATTTATTTTCTAAAAAAGTTGACAGGTTTCTTGAAATGAAAAAATGTATAGTTTTCCAGCGACTATTTCGTTTGAGGCGTACGTGCGTTGCCGCAGCCGCACTCCTGCTTTTTTGTAAGGAATTAAATCGTCAAATCGTCGCGCTACACTAGCACCACCTGTTAGCAACATCCCGAACCAACATGGCCGCCAGCAGACAGCCCGCGTCGGCAATAGATAGCAGGACAATGCTGCGTCGGCCGCGGTACTTACGTGGCGTGGTAGGGTATTCTGGTTATTTTTACGCAATCGGTGATCGCATCTGTACTTGTGGGGTATCGTTTTAAAGAGAATTCACACATCTGCTCTCAGAAATTAAGATTTCGTTAATATAACCTGTTATTTTCCAATTATACAGGTTTAAACACAATTTTTATGCTATTTTCAGTTAATTTTTATTTTTTGGGGGCCAAAATCTGTCCAATTCGGTTATAGCGAGGACACGGTTATAGCGAGGATCAAACCCCGAACCGTGACACCTCGCTATAACGGGACTCTAGTGTAGTTTGTGTCAGGTGATTTGACGCCACTTCCGAATCCGATGGCGATGGTAAATAAAAGAAAATGGACGTGGGAACTGTTCGTTATTTGCCATTCAAAAATAAAAATGGGAGGGGATACACTTGATGCTACGTCAATGCAAGCTGATCAATAAACAAAAAACGTATTGCCAACTACAACCTACCAAACAAAAATTCCCTGATTACAATATTCCCTGATTTTTCCAGGGTCGGTAGACACCCTGTATAAAGTATCCATATGAAATGAGACCCAATACAATTTTTCATTCATTAATCTAACAGGGACATAATAGTAAAGGCAATATTTCACCACAAACGTCTCCGTAAATAATACTAAACTGACTATTCTTTACACCTCACATCACTTGTTAAGAAGTAATCACGAAGAGCAGGCAAGAAAAGCCTCACCGGCAATCAGCAGGTCACCGCCGATCACCCACAGCAGCAAGACGAACCTATCGTGGTGACGACTGCAGCACAGATAAAGCGCTGTCAAGAAACTGGCAACCAACATCAGTGTGAAGGTCATCGTGAAGAAGAACTGCGTCGCCACAAAGAAACCTGCAACAAGCAAATAACAATCGCATATTATATCGTGAGACACTACACTTTTCTTTCGCATCCGGTTCACACCGACTAGAAACGGCAACTATCAGGGTTCCCACAGAGCTACTCTAGATCAGTGATGACCTACTTCACTCTTTTCGAGGGCCCGGTATCGGTTTTAAGAATTATCCGATATTATAAAGTATTTGTAATTTCTTATTTCCGCCGGGTTTTATAAAAAGAGGAAGTTAAAAAACATAGAATAAAAGTATTTTGGAATTTAATTAAATTTTTTTTTTTAACACAAATTTCGCCCAACTACATATTTATCCTGAAGAGAATGGTATTTGTTCCATCTATCTAGCTCAGACCTGCCAACATTCAAATTAAAAAAATCATGAGGTCCTCGATAAAAATTTTTAGGCCCATAAATACAGGTTAGATATAAAAACCAACAAATGAGAATCATTAAATTTAAGTGACATACCTGTACACATGTTACATGGTCTGTGCTTCAAAATATATTTCAACAAATTATAGGTTGCAGATTTAATTTAGTTGAACATAATTTAGCGCTGTCGTGTAGTGATCATGCAGGGCCGCAACTAAAAAAGATGTAAAATAACATTCTGCTCGTGTAACACTATTATCACTGTTCACAGCAAAATTAATTTTTTTATTGGAAGCAATACACTTCACGTGTTAGTTGTGTTTTTTGTAGCGACATGTTTCACAATGTCTCCTCTTCCACTATGCGAGATAGAAAAATCAGCACGGCACACGCTACAAAATGCAAAATTGCTTCCTTTACGTGACTCGAGTATTGCTGGAAACTCATTACTGTAAGCTTTCTTAAAACTTGTTTTGTAACTTTTACAAACAAAATCTTGGGGCTCCAAAAAATCGTGAGGAAACACTATTTTGGCGTGAGGGCGTGAGATGGACCTTAAAATCGTGAGCCTCACACCAAAATGGTGAGAGTTGGCAGGTCTGCTAGCTCAATTATATTTTAAGATAGAGCCATTTTAACATTTTAAAACACTGATAAAGTTAAGCTATTTTTGATTTTATGAAAATTAATAACTCAAAAATAGATATTTAAAAAAATCTTAAATTTTATATTTTCATCCTTTTAATTAGTTAAACAAATGTTGCATAAATTAAATTAATTGGAAACATAGTTCCAAAATTATTTTTTTATTTGTTGATTGCATATGGAATGACACGGGCATATCCGCTTGTTGACGTAAATTTATAATTCTCATTTTTGAGATTCTGCCTGATAACTGTATGTTTATGATTTGTTTTTAATCTCCAAACCAAACACAGTCATTGGCCTTATGATTTTGCATTTGGAAGTTGTTTAAAAAAGGAAGCTAATGAGTGAATTTTAATCAATAAAAAATTACCTATCATTACTTAAAAAAAAAAAAATGTTTCTACATTACAATAAATTTGGTGTGATAATATTCTGCATTATTAAACTGAAAAATTTATTATTTCTACCAGCTGTGAAGAATTTTCTATACAATAATATTGGTCCTAAACAGTACTTTATTTTTCTCTTTTTCTTCATGGTATGACTATTATACAGTACTATCAAAGCCATTATAATGCCTTAATTTTATAACTTTCGGGGCTGATTTGTAGTTAGCTTTGATATGGTGACAGAAGCTTTGTGTCAGATCTAAATACAACTAAACTCACCTGGCAACAGCAGATCCCGAATGATGTAGAACTCCTCTTCAAACACCCACCAGCAAGCAGTGAATTTAGTGTCATACCAGTGGTGCGTGTCTTCGAAGTTTCGGAAACACACCTGCCACAGCCCTGTTGTGGAAAAAAACGAAAAACACCAAGTTGTCACAAGTTTTCGGCTACAATTGCGTAGTACACCCTTTTTTTTTTTATTTGTTCTAGTATTGATCATACCATCTTTACCATAGCATTTAACTATTTTACAACGATTTTCCGTATTATAAATGTGACATAACCTAGCCCACCTCTCATTTTAGATATTATTCTTATTTACCAGATGCCGATATTCAATTATTTTTTACATATAACGTATTAAGAAATTTGTTGTAAAATAACATATTATACACGCCCGATCGCAGATTAAAGAAAACTGACAATTCGAAACACACACATGCAACGCGTTATTCTAGCCACACCTATCCATCAATTGGCTAAACCATTAACTCACCTATTCTTATAAATTTAGGACGCTCTAGCTGCCCATCAGTTTCCAACCAGTAAGGTGTCACAAACGCTATAAAAATAAGCACGAATGCTAATACTGTAAAAGTAGTAGCAGTTAATCCAGTTTTAGTTTTCCCCATACTTATTGTTAATGGCGAACGCCAGGCAACGAGTGCTACGTCGGCGGAAAGATCCGGCCGGGTGTGGCATATCCCTCCGCCGCACTACAACAAATTATTTTATGCATATTTTTCCAAGGGTTTTTATTAAACATTATTTTCATCAATTAATATTTCAGTCCTTTCAAAATCATGTTTCACTGTGCGCTTTGTCCCGAACCTGGCTGGTTCAGTTTCCCGCGAAATTCACACGTTTCCGCGGGAGGACTGGCGGGGGAGGGGGGTCGCGCGCGGCGACACCGGCATCCTTCAGGAGCTCGAGGAGGCCGGGAGCCTTCGCGCTCGCGCGACGCGGAACCATCAACTCTTGCTTTCGACATGTAGTTTCAATAGTATAATCTCTTCTTAATCTTTTACGTACAGTTCCGCGGTCGGCCTCAATTTACCATGAGGTATTTCACTTAATTAAATCAGTGCTCCAAGATGAGTGTTCAACGTATTACGTAAGTACTGTGGGAAGTTTACGAGACGTTTCGAGACTTTACGTCGGCGCTTCACGCCCCAACTTAGCTTCCCGGCTAATTAGTTATGGCCCGCACGGGGCAGCCAGAAGGCGACACGTGCCACCGAACATACTAACGAATCAGTCTCTGGGACACATCTAGGAATCACGTAGAGTCGCCGGAGACCCGGGCCTACGTGCCACTAGCCCAGTATAATAAGTGTTGTGTAATAGTGAAGTGTTTGTTCGTCAAAGTATAATTTGTCATGTTAGAGTTTAATTGTAACCGCCGCACGGTATCGTGCCACCAAACGTACTAAAAATCAGTCCCTGGGACACATCTAGGAATCACGTAGAGTCGCCGGAGACACGGGCCTACGTGCCGATAGCCCAGTATAATAAGCATCACGTAATAGTGAATTGTTTGTTCGTCAAGGTATAATTTGTCATGTTAGAGTTTATTTTGTAACCGCCACATCGTGTGTAAAAGTACGTCCTTCACTCGCATTAAAATCGTGAGCCGCCACTGAGGAAGTGGGCTGCGCGTGTGACTAGTCGATCAGGGACAACCGTTACGGCCAGAACGGGCAGCACTATGTATAGGGCTGTGCCGTAGTAAATTCATCACATATCCTCCAGAAACTTTGTGTTCTTCTTCAGGCGTCTCGAGTGGCCATAACAGCTCGGGGGGCCCTACTGCGTTAACCCCTACCTCTAGCCACAAGGCCGAACCCTCCCTGAGATCTCAAACCCAAACCAAAATCACGTAAAAATCATAGGAGGTAGCGGGGACGGCGTCAATATTATAGAAGATTTTCTCGCACGGTGGTTGGCCGGTTCTTGCACGCTCGGCTCAGGTGGAACGTGACAATTTTTCGTGCGTGCAGCCGGCGTTCATCGATTTATAAGTCGTTATTACGTCAAAATTAACAATTAAAAAAATAATCATGATTGACTTTATAGAATCACGTAGAAAAAAAAATAATTTCTTGAAAACTGGAAAAATCTGTGTGAATAATAATTATTAAATTAAAATGTTAATGTAAAATATGCACTATCTTCGTCCAGACTCCTACATCCAGCGCAAAAAAATTAAATATCAAGAAAGGGAGGGTGTAGTGATTTTAGGAAGGAAGGTGTGTGCCACCTGGTAGTACCAAATACCTTGGGAGCGAAGGGGATAGAATGATGTAATGTGACTAGGATTTTATTTACTTTATGGGTGACTTGAAGATGGAAATTGTATAGAAGGGTACTTGCTGTGAAGTGCACTTGCGCCATATGTGTAACTATATAAAGGATAGAATTATTAATATGTGGGCTATAGCTTTGGTAGAGAGTGGGCACAAAGTTGCTGCAGAATCAGTTCATGTGGGATGTGTAGTTTGGAGCATGATTGGGAAAGTCAAAAGAAGGTGGTAGGCTTGAAGTGCAGTACTTATGGGTTGAAGATGCAATGAAGGAGATGGGGAGATGACATTGGGAACAGCTACCTCAAGATTGAGAGAGGGGTCAGGGAAGTACCTATGTAGATATTTGAGGTTACTATGTGCAGTCCCTGGAAGATACCAAGCCAATGGAATGAGTTAGTGGTAGTGCCTATTTTCAAGGGAGGGGGGGACAAGGCAAACCCTGCTTGCTATGGTCCATTGTCAACCTGATAAGTTAGTGGTAGTGCCTATTTTCAAGGGAGGAGGGGACAAGGCAAACCCTGCTTGCTATGGTCCATTGTCAACCTGATATATAGGTAGTATGGGTAAGGTAATGGAAAGACTGAGACAAATAAGTGTTGAGGGAAGTAAATA